>NC_141778.1:96163-696163 GCF_054643075.1 Acanthaster planci
ACCCTAACCCTAACCTCCTAACCGTTACCGGGGGCCTATTTGTACATGCGCGGTCCCATAGAAACAGGCCCTTGGTTGACGTATTGGGTCCTGGTTAGAAAAGAAGTGGGGCTTTTTTAACCCTTTCATCTGGAGGATAATCCGTGCCCTTTTTCTCACTTCTGCATATTCAGGTATTGTCTTTTGCATGTTTCCTATCGTCCAGAGTGAGACAGAAAGTGATTGACGGGTCTTTTCCCTATAGACATCATCCGTCTCTGTAAACGATCACAAACAGACACTCCTCCATTCGTTTGAATTTGGTTTGCATTGGGGTCGCGGTTCAACAGTTACAGCCGATTTAAGTCTTCCCCATTGGTTGTGTACAAACTTTATACTTGGAAAACTGGCACTAAGGCCCTTTGCATTAATACACATACCCTATGCCTCCACTCTATACCCAGCCTAAAGGGAAAACCCTACAGGATATCAAGTGGCACCATTCGATAGAGTATCTCAAGGCGAACAACTTTCTCTCAGACTTCAGCCTCGTATCTCGTACAACACCAAAGTTATGACGTCACTTCCGGTCAATCTTTTTAAAAATAAAGAAAAACATAAGAAATTTTTTTGGTCCCAAAAGATAGCCCGTGGCTTGATTCGGATGCAAAATGCATCCAAACCTGGATCGCGAGTCATTTTCAGTAATTTTTCAAGGGGTCACCAAAAAAAACAGTGCCCTCGGGAGAAAGGCTATAACTCCATGACCCTTCGACCTATGACTCTCAAACTTTAACACATGGTGGATAAAGAGTTGTGCTATCTTTCCTGTAAGTTTCAAGGTGAAAGGTCATAGGAATCAAAAGTTATTCAAGGTCACCGAACGGGGACACCCCTTCTAACCCTAACCCTAACCCCTAACCCTAACCCTAACCCTAACCCTCTCTCCTAACCCTAACACCCTAAACCCCTAACCCTAACACCCTAAACCCCTAACCCTTCTAACCCTAACCCTTCTAACCCTAACCCTTCTAACCCTAACCCTAACACTTTTGTACATACCCATATGTTTTGTACACGTCTGCAAACATGCCACATGAAACTCCCTTGTTACAACTAAACAGATATACTTGAGTCGCCATACTTCTATGCAAATGACAACAAGTAGACACTCTTCCTTTTGTATAAATTTGGTACCCATTGGAGTCGCAGTTCAACAGTTATAGCCGATTCAAGTCTTCCCTATTAGTTGTGTACAAACTTCATACTTGGGAAAAACTGGCGCTAAGGCCCTATGCATTAACACACATACCCTATGGCTCTCTTCTATACCCAGCCTAAAGGGAACACCCCACAGGATATAAAGTGGTACCATTCGAAAGAGTACCTCAAGGCAAACAACTTTCTCTCAGACTCCATCCTCGTATCTCGTACAACACCCAAGTTATGACGTCACTTCCGGTCAATCTTTTTAAAAATAAAGAAAAACATCAGAAATTTTTTTGGTCCCAAAAGATAGCCCGTGGCTTGATTCGGATGCAAAATGCATCCAAACCTGGATCGCGAGTCATTTTCAGTAATTTTTCAAGGGGTCACCAAAAAAAAACAGCGCCCTCGGGAGAAAGGCTATAACTCCATGACCCTTCGACCTATGACTCTCAAACTTTAACACATGGTGGATAAAGAGTTGTGCTACCTTTCCTGTAAGTTTCAAGGTGAAAGATCATAGGAATCAAAAGTTATTCAAGGTCACCGAACGGGGACACCCCTTCTAACCCTAACCCTAACCCCTAACCCTAACCCCTAACCCTAACCCCTAACCCTAACCCCTAACCCTACCCCCTATCCCTAACCCCTAACCCTAACCCCTAACCCTAACACCCTAAACCCCTAACCCTAACACCCTAAACCCCTAACCCTTCTAACCCTAACCCTTCTAACCCTAACCCTTCTAACCCTAACACTTTTGTACACACCCATATGTTTTGTACACGTCTGCAAACTGGCCACATGAAACTCCCTTGTTACAACTAAACAGATATACTTGAGTCGCCATACTTCTATGCAAATGACAACAAGTAGACACTCTTCCTTTTGTATCAATTTGGTTCGCATTGGAGTCGCAGTTCAACAGTTATAGCCGATTCAAGTCTTCCCTATTAGTTGTGTACAAACTTCATACTTGAGAAAAACTGGCGCTAAGGCCCTATGCATTAATACACATACCCTATGGCTCTCCTCTATACCCAGCCTAAAGGGAACACCCCACAGGATATAAAGTGGCACCATTCGATAGGGTATCTCAAGGCAAACAACTTTCTCTCAGATTCCATCCTCGTATCTCGTACAACACCAAAGTTATGACGTCACTTCCGGTCAATCTTTTTAAAAATAAAGAAAAACATAAGAAATTTTTTTGGTCCCAAAAGATAGCCCGTGGCTTGATTCGGATGCAAAATGCATCCAAACCTGGATCGCGAGTCATTTTCAGTAATTTTTCAAGGGGTCACCAAAAAAAACAGTGCCCTCGGGAGAAAGGCTATAACTCCATGACCCTTCGACCTATGACTCTCAAACTTTAACACATGGTGGATAAAGAGTTGTGCTATCTTTCCTGTAAGTTTCAAGGTGAAAGGTCATAGGAATCAAAAGTTATTCAAGGTCACCGAACGGGGACACCCCTTCTAACCCTAACCCTAACCCCTAACCCTAACCCCTAACCCTAACCCCTAACCCCTAACCCCTAACCCTAACCCCTAACCCTAACCCCTAACCCCTAACCCTAACCCCTAACCCTAACACCCTAAACCCCTAACCCTAACACCCTAAACCCCTAACCCTTCTAACCCTAACCCTTCTAACCCTAACCCTTCTAACCCTAACACTTTTGTACACACCCATATGTTTTGTACACGTCTGCAAACTGGCCACATGAAACTCCCTTGTTACAACTAAACAGATATACTTGAGTCGCCATACTTCTATGCAAATGACAACAAGTAGACACTCTTCCTTTTGTATCAATTTGGTTCGCATTGGAGTCGCAGTTCAACAGTTATAGCCGATTCAAGTCTTCCCTATTAGTTGTGTACAAACTTCATACTTGGGAAAAACTGGCGCTAAGGCCCTATGCATTAATACACATACCCTATGGCTCTCCTCTATACCCAGCCTAAAGGGAACACCCCACAGGATATAAAGTGGCACCATTCGATAGGGTATCTCAAGGCAAACAACTTTCTCTCAGATTCCATCCTCGTATCTCGTACAACACCAAAGTTATGACGTCACTTCCGGTCAATCTTTTTAAAAATAAAGAAAAACATAAGAAATTTTTTTGGTCCCAAAAGATAGCCCGTGGCTTGATTCGGATGCAAAATGCATCCAAACCTGGATCGCGAGTCATTTTCAGTAATTTTTCAAGGGGTCACCAAAAAAACAGTGCCCTCGGGAGAAAGGCTATAACTCCATGACCCTTCGACCTATGACTCTCAAACTTTAACACATGGTGGATAAAGAGTTGTGCTACCTTTCCTGTAAGTTTCAAGGTGAAAGGTCATAGGAATCAAAAGTTATTCAAGGTCACCGAACGGGGACACCCCTTCTAACCCTAACCCTAACCCTAACCCTAACCCTCACCCTCACCCTCACCCTCACCCTCACCCCTCACCCTCTAACCCCTAACCCTAACCCCTAACCCTCTAACCCTAACCCTCTAACCCTAACCCTCTAACCCTAACCCCTAACCCTCTAACCCTCACCCTCTAACCCCCTAACCCTCTAACCCTAACACCCTAACCCTAACCCCCTAACCCTAACCCTAACCCCCTAACCCTAACCCCCTAACCCTAACCCCCTAACCCTATCCCCCTAACCCTAACCCCCTAACCCTAACCCTAAACCCCTAACCATAACCCTAACCCCCTAACCCTAACCCCCTAACCCTAACCCCCTAACCCTAACCCCCTAACCCTAACCCCCTAACCCAAACCCCCTAACCCTAACCCTTCTAACCCTAACCCTAACCTCCTAACCGTTAACCGGGGGCCTATTTGTACATGCGCGGTCCCATAGAAACAGGCCCTTGGTTGACGTATTGGGTCGTGGTTAGAAAAGAAGTGGGGCTTTTTTAACCCTTTCATCTGGAGGATAATCCGTGCCCTTTTTCTCACTTCTGCATATTCAGGTATTGTCTTTTGCATGTTTCCTATCGTCCAGAGTGAGACAGAAAGTGATTGACGGGTCTTTTCCCTATAGACATCATCCGTCTCTGTAAACGATCACAAACAGACACTCCTCCATTCGTTTGAATTTGGTTTGCATTGGGGTCGCGGTTCAACAGTTACAGCCGATTTAAGTCTTCCCCATTGGTTGTGTACAAACTTTATACTTGGAAAACTGGCACTAAGGCCCTTTGCATTAATACACATACCCTATGCCTCCACTCTATACCCAGCCTAAAGGGAAAACCCTACAGGATATCAAGTGGCACCATTCGATAGAGTATCTCAAGGCGAACAACTTTCTCTCAGACTTCAGCCTCGTATCTCGTACAACACCAAAGTTATGACGTCACTTCCGGTCAATCTTTTTAAAAATAAAGAAAAACATAAGAAATTTTTTTGGTCCCAAAAGATAGCCCGTGGCTTGATTCGGATGCAAAATGCATCCAAACCTGGATCGCGAGTCATTTTCAGTAATTTTTCAAGGGGTCACCAAAAAAAACAGTGCCCTCGGGAGAAAGGCTATAACTCCATGACCCTTCGACCTATGACTCTCAAACTTTAACACATGGTGGATAAAGAGTTGTGCTATCTTTCCTGTAAGTTTCAAGGTGAAAGGTCATAGGAATCAAAAGTTATTCAAGGTCACCGAACGGGGACACCCCTTCTAACCCTAACCCTAACCCCTAACCCTAACCCTAACCCCTAACCCTAACCCTAACCCCTAACCCCTAACCCCTAACCCCTAACCCCTAACCCTAACCCCTAACCCTAACACCCTAAACCCCTAACCCTAACACCCTAAACCCCTAACCCTTCTAACCCTAACCCTTCTAACCCTAACCCTTCTAACCCTAACACTTTTGTACATACCCATATGTTTTGTACACGTCTGCAAACTGGCCACATGAAACTCCCTTGTTACAACTAAACAGATATACTTGAGTCGCCATACTTCTATGCAAATGACAACAAGTAGACACTCTTCCTTTTGTATCAATTTGGTTCGCATTGGAGTCGCAGTTCAACAGTTATAGCCGATTCAAATCTTCCCTATTAGTTGTGTACAAACTTCATACTTCTGGCGCTAAGGCCCTATGCATTAATACACATACCCTATGGCTCTCCTCTATACCCAGCCTAAAGGGAACACCCCACAGGATATAAAGTGGCACCATTCGATAGGGTATCTCAAGGCAAACAACTTTCTCTCAGATTCCATCCTCGTATCTCGTACAACACCAAAGTTATGACGTCACTTCCGGTCAATCTTTTTAAAAATAAAGAAAAACATAAGAAATTTTTTTGGTCCCAAAAGATAGCCCGTGGCTTGATTCGGATGCAAAATGCATCCAAACCTGGATCGCGAGTCATTTTCAGTAATTTTTTAGGGGTCACCAAAAAAAACAGTGCCCTCGGGAGAAAGGCTATAACTCCATGACCCTTCGACCTATGACTCTCAAACTTTAACACATGGTGGATAAAGAGTTGTGCTACCTTTCCTGTAAGTTTCAAGGTGAAAGGTCATAGGAATCAAAAGTTATTCAAGGTCACCGAACGGGGACACCCCTTCTAACCCTAACCCTAACCCAACCCTAACCCAACCCTAACCCAACCCTAACCCTAACCCTAACCCCTCTAACCCTAACCCTAACCCCAACCCTAACACTTTAGTACATAACCATATGTTTTGTACACGTCTGGAAACTGGCCAAATGAAACTCCATTGTAACAACTAAACAGATATACTTGAGTTGCCATACTTCTACGTAAACGACCACAAGCAGACACTCTTTCTTTTGTATAAATTTGGTTCACATTGGGGTAGCGGTTTAACAGTTATAGCCGATTTAAGTCTTCCCCTTAGGCTGTGTACAAACTTTATACTTTGAAAAACTGGCGCTAAGGCCCCATGCATTAATACACATACCCTACGGCTCTACTCTATACCCAGCCTAAAGGGAACACCCCACAGGATATAAAGTGGCACCATTCGAAAGAGTAGCTCAAGGCGAACAACTTTCTCTGAGACTCCATTTTCGTATCTCGTACAACACCAAAGTTATGACGTCACTTCCGGTCAATTTTTTGAAAAATAAAGAAAAACATAAGAAATTTTTTGGGTCCCAGAAGATAGCCCGTGGCCTAAATCGGATGCAAAATACATCCAAACCTGGATCTCGAGTCATTTTCAGTGATTCTTCAAGGGGTCACCAAAAAAATAAAGCCCTCGGGGAAAAAGGCATAACTCCATGACCCTATGACCCTCAAACTTAAACACAAAGTAGATAAAGAGTTGTGCTAACTTTCCTAAAAGTTTCAAGGTCAAAGATTACAGGAGTCAAAAGTAATTCAGGGTCACCAAACGGGGACACCCCTTCTAACCCTAACCCTAACCTCACCCCTAACCACTAACCCTAACCCCTAACCCTAGCCCTTACCCTAACCCCAACCCTAACCCTAACCCCACCCCTAACCCTAACCCTAAACCCTTACCCTAACCCCTAACCCTAACCCCCTTACCCAAAGACCCCTAACCCTCTAACCCCCTAAACCTAACCCCCAACCCTAACACCTTAACCCTTTTGTACACACCATATATTTTGTACATGTCGGGAAACGGCACATGAAAATCCCTTATAACAACTAAACAAATAAACTTGAGACGTCATTCATCTCTGTAAACTTTCACAAGCAGACATTCCTCCTTTCGTATAAATTTGGTTCCCATTGGGGTCGCGGTTCAACTGTTATAGCCGATTTGTCTTCCACATAGGTTGTGTACAAACTTTATACTCGAAAAACTGGCGCTAAGGCCCGATGCATTAATACACATACCCTATGGCTCTACTCTATACCCAGCCTAAAGAGAACACCCACAGGATATAAAGTGGCACCATTCAAAAGCGTACCTCAAGGCAAACAACTTTCTGAGAGACTCCATCCTCGTATCTCGTAAAACACCAAAGTTATGACGTCATTTCTGGACACTTTTCAAAAAAAAAAGAAAAACATAAGATTTTTTGGGGTCCCAAAAGATAGCCTGTGGCCTGATTCGGATGCAAAATATATCCAAACCTGGATCGCGAGTCATTTTCAGTGATTTTTCAAGGGGTCACCAAAAAAATAAAGCCCTCGGGGAAAAAGGCATAACTCCGTTACCCTTTGGCCTATGACCTTTAAACGTATACACAAGGTAGATGAAGAGTTGCACAACCTTTCCAGAAAGATTGAAGGTCAAAAGTCAAAGGAGTCAAAAGTTATGCAGGGTCACCGAACGGGGACACCCCTTCTAACCCTAACCCCTCTACCCCTAGCCCCTTTAACCCCAACTGTCCAGGTAGAACTAGTCCAAAAAGTAACATTTAACATGCTTTTTTACACGTACTACAGCCGTCTGATCATTTTCTGATAGGTCCAAAGTGACCTTTTTTCTGCAATGTACTTGCACACACCCATACGTTTTGTACATATCCGGAAACGGCACATGAAAATCCTTTATAAAAGCTCAACAAATAAACCTCAGACGTCATACTTCTACGTACACGATCACAAGCAGACACTCTTTCTTTCGTATAAATTTGGTTCGCATTGGGCTCGCGGTTCAACGGTTTTAGCCGATTTAAGCTTTCCCCTTTGGTTGTGTACAAACTTTATACTTTGAAAAACTGGCGCCAAGGCCCTATGCAATAATACACATACCCTATGCCTCCTCCCTATACCCAGCCTAAAGGGAACACCTGACAGGATATAAAGTGGTACCATTCGAAAGAGTGTCTCAAGGCGAACAACTTTCTCTCAGACTCCATCCTCGTATCTCGTACAATATCAAAGTTATGACGTCACTTCCGGTCAGTTTCCCCAAACAAAGAAAAGCATAAGAATTTTGGGGTCCCAAAAGATAGCCCTTGACCTGATTCGGGTGCAAAACATATCTGAACCTGTATTGCAAGTCATTTTCAGTAAATTTTTCAAGGGGCCAAGGGTGAAAATGCCATAACTCTGTGACCTTTTGACCTATGACTCTCAAACTAAAACACAGGGTAGATGAAGAGTTCTGCTAACTTTCCTAGAAGTTTCAAGGTCAAAGGTTACGGGAGTCAAAAGTAGTTCAGGCTCACCGAACGGGGACACCCCTTCTAACCCTAACCCGGGATCCATATGTTGGCCCATTACGGGCCCATTTAGTTCCCATATGGTCTTTAATACTACCAGGGATATCAACTAATTATTATAATTTTAACCCACCACCAATATAATAAACAGTCCGAATCCCTGTTGGAAAGTTCACTAAGAGGGCAGGACTTCAGATGTTGTGTTTGTCTACATTTAACTGTATGCGCCATGGTCGAAACCGTGATGTCCCTGACCTTGAAGTCATGGGGGCCTTTACAGCCACACATCAGTTCCAGCAGTACTTGGTTGTTTTAGCCACACAGGCAAGGGGTTACCATGCAGGATAGGTCCACACAGGAGAGTTTACAAAAGAGAGTGTGCCCACAACAAGGGTCCTTGCAGAATGTGATTTATCCAAGCAGGACAAGGACCGCCTCGGATGACGTCCACCAAGGACAATGTCCACACCGAATGCGGGTGTCCACACAGGACAGTGTCCACTCAGTAGGGAACCCCCCTTGGTCCGGCCACCGTAGCTAGGTATCTCATTTTGTTGCCACACAAGCTGCACTGTGGACTGAGTCCACTCACATGCTGACCCCTACCAGGGAACTTTTTTGAAATACAAACAAAAGAGCTTCAAGTGTGTGTAGATCAGTTCTGTAAAACAATCAATATAGTAAATACACACTACAACATTCTGAGTTCTCTATTTGAGCCAAACATACATATATAAGTAGGACAGCTTTGAATTTCCCTCCAAAATCTTAATCAAAATGGTACCATATAAGATACAGGATATGCTCATTACAATGTAATTCCTCAATAAATGTGTATAATAAAAGAAAACAGACTTTACACAGTTTTCCAGCTGGTGCAGTTTCTTCTCATTTGAAAGCTGGAATGCTTTGCAACCTATGCTTTTATTACCAACTTGGGTGTGTCTGCCCAGTAGTGCTGCATGTTCCTGTGTGTCTACATGTACAATGTACATGTATACCCATTAACAGTATACTATACACACAGCATGTCAATCACTCAAGCAAAGAAATAACCATGTCTCATTTGCATAAATAAAGAATTTTCTGGACTCTGCCATTATATAAAAAAGGAATAAGTTATACTCCTGCATTTACCGAAATAGAAGTCACACTGTGACAGAATTCAAGGGGAAAACATAGGAATGCAGCAAAGGAGATAGGGTGAAATATATATGAATTATTATTAAAGTTCAACTAGGGCTACGAAAAGGCTCTATCTGTCTAAATAGCAAAATCTCTTAATACCTGCACAATTTGAGTCTTGGACTATGGAGGAATTGATTTCTTAAAAAATTAAGATTTTTAAAGCTTCGGCTATGTTGTAATTCATGGCAGAAAACATCGAGATGCACCGAATGCGGTAGGGTCAAATATGTACGAATTTGCAAAGTTAAGAGTAGGGCTAGAAAAATACGGAAGCGCATAAGGGTCACTTGCAAAAAAAATTATTCGAGATACTATCTCGCCGCTGCGACTTACTATCGCGCCGTGGCGAGTTTGCTAAAACTAGTTCACCTCGCTGCGTATCAGTCTGTATACCAGACCAATGATTCCGACTGCTCTCCTTATAAGGGTCCTGTATCATCAAATGTCCACGTGACTAACACGCTGCGGCCAGATAATTAAATCGCAGCGACGAGATAGTAACTCGCCGCAGCGAGTTTTTTTTGACAAGTGGACCTTATACTCTTCCGCAGAAACGATTTTATATCTATCTAACTACACTGGACAGCAAAAGAAACTTGCAACTTCTATCAAAGGCCACACAAAAAAATTTACTACATAGAAATAATTTTTGTACACAGGTATGCAACACCCTTCTTAATCACGTGCCAAAAAGCAAGTGATTATCTTTATAACAAAGAAATTGACTTGCACAGCAACTTGGTTACTGAATCAAGTCACAGAATGTAACAACAAGCCTTAAGTTTTACGCAGAAGTCAATGTCACAGGACAAAATAAAGAAATCAAAATTATTGCTTTTCAACATTGTGTATGCATGTCAGTAAGGATGGCATCCCTATACAGAAACCACTCATACACATCATTTTGACAAAACAGATGTTCACTCTGTCATTTGTTGTTTAAAATGTTGTCCATTCATGGGTCATTTTTGTTTGGTGGAGAGTGCTTTTGTGTGTGACTATACTCCATGTGTAGGTGCCAAGTCTGGTACCGTTGGAAAGAGCAGAGACTTGTCTCTCTACTTAAAGCACCGACCTCACAGATGAAAGGTCAACCAGCCTGCACCAAGCCTAAAACTGAAGTACAGAAATCGGTCTTCCTAACACTGAAAAACTGTGTCTCGTTAGTTGAGGCCGGCTACATCATCAAAATAAAGTCATCTAATTGGACAACAGAAAGAGCGCAGTTGAGACGTCACTTGAAAGTGTGACTTAAATAAATGTATACAGAAAGGTGCTTTCTGATTAGGCCCATTTATGCCAATTTGTGGATGTACATGGGATTGTTTTATGCAAATAGTTGACGTATGTGTCGCTTGGCCAATGAGCATGTATATGGAACGCGTCATAAACTTGTAAACCTAACCCTGTGCGTTGATTAGGCCACAATAAAAAAGGCTCTGGTTTGTGGTTGACGCACTTGGCCGTACACCTGCGAGTCGGCAAAAAAATTTAAATTTTGGTATAAAAACGATGTTCAAAGGCTACCAACATTGGTTTACCGACTGGAATGCTGCTACTGCGCAATTTTAACACGATTTACTTGGGGAACGGTTGAGTAACATGTACAGTGCAGGAGCCCCTCTACTTTCCAATTCATTTAGTTGGACACTCCTTATCAGATGGTGTCATTTCTGTGTTATACATTTACATCAGGGAACCAGACAAATGAGTTGTTCTCAAGTCCAATTTACATGTACAAGCTTAAAATGCTTTTAAACGGGTAGAAAGTACGGGGCCCAGTCTATTTTTCACAGTTAAAGACGTTTCAACAGCAAGCAGGCTTCTCACGGTTGCCAAAATCTTTTGCTAGTCTCTTTGCCACAATTACGTAAACAAGGTATCGTGCATCATCGTACTGTTCATGACGGGGATCTCCCATCACAAAGACAACCCTGTGAGTTTCTATTTCATTCAACTATTACAAATTTCTGTTAACTTTATCTAAATGAACTATCAAAGGTATGACGTTCACATTCACACTTAACAAACTTTACTTGGGTTGAATACTGCTTCTGAGGTTCACGGAAGGCGACATTTTAGCCAAAATATGATTGAAAACTTGTATCGAAACATCAGCACTTGCTAGATACGCATGCAAGGCATGTTTAGAACAAGTGAAATTTTATTTCACATAGGATAACGAAATACATACTACATCAAGGATAAATGCACTGCAATTAATTAGTTGCCGAATACAGATACTCGTTTTTCACCTCTGGTTCATAAGTGTGACATCATGGAAATAATTATGCCCACCTCACACAGACTGGTTCCAAACAAAATTAAGTCGTACACGAAAACATAAGGACATTTGAAGTTAAGCAAAAATCGAAACTTGGGCATTTACTTTGTAATTAACCGACAAAGTAGCATCATTTTGAAATTAGAGTAATCCTAACGAAATTGAACGTCTGCAGCAGGTAAAGAAATAAATGCACAAAACACTTTGAAAACAAACGCCAGAACAAAAAACACCTTGTTAAATTCATATACAAAAATGTAATTACCATACAATCCATCAACTTGATTCAATCATTTTCAAATATATAGCTCTCTATAAATATATATTCCTCTGTACTGTCATTTCACAAGAAAAAATCCACATAAAAGTGATTAACCATTGATGCACAGCCAATCTAACAGATCCATGCATCTATTTCAAAATACACAATCGTCAGTTTGCATTCACTTCAAACCTGGTTATACTTGCAGAAAATCAACTGGTCTGTTTCAAGGGCACTTTGTTCAAATCACTTAATGAAAACGTTCACTAGACTATATAGTAATTCAACAGAAATCCAAGCTAAAGATCATGATATTTACATTTTACAATGATAATGTCCCCGAAGAACTCTCATCACTTTATACGCGAGTAGGGAGAACAAAGGCGGAAGTGATGCTTCGTGGTAGGCAAATCTTTGCGACGGAAAATTGTCTACGCGTGTCTTAACCCACACATTACCTACTTAATTCTGCAAAAGTTGGTTCTACTTGATGTTCCATCCAAATGGACTGAGGTATTTTGGAGTTCAAGTATTGAGATGCATATGTTACTGAACAGGCTCATTTGAAAGCCACAGGGGGTGGGTGCCTACACCTAGACTCTCCTGTGAAGTACACGCCATATTCCTTAAATTGGATTTTTTAATCAAACGTGATCTACTGCTGGAAAATGAAATGTTTTAATAAAGCTACACTGATTATAATCTTCAGAGTTGGGTGAAAAAATGATATTAATACTAAAAAAACCACCTACTGAAACAAGACTATGGCAACGCCGCTAAAAGCAGTGTTTTCCTCACCATCCACTCAGTGATAAGGAAACTATTCTACGCCCATTAAGAGCAAGTTCTGTTGTTTCAACAGTTTCTTTCTGAACATGTATTACATAAACACAGCTATGGACTCATTACTTCAAGAAAAGTACAATGACACAAATGACTGCTCCGAGAATATAAAGTAGCGTTAGATAATTTCTGAGGCAGCGTTACAACGAAAGTTACAATTCATTTATTTCTTGTAGAGAAGTAATTTTTAATACGTAAAAATCTGTCCCCTTAACATGATAATATCTACAGTCACGATGACCTGCTATCTCAATCTTTTTACTTCTCCCGGTGTCATTTTGTGAGTTCAAGAGCCGTTCAAATCATCCATTTTACATGTATAGGTATATCATTTATGAATGCTTCTAAATGTAGTTTAAGCAACGCTTCTAAATTTATTTAAGCAACAGGGCCAACTGAAATTTTCACTGAAACATCTGCATACACACATCAGACATTTGTTGAGATCTGGCACCAAACAATACATGACACTATTTGAACCATAGGAGTAAGGAATACACAGGGGTTACAATATGACATTCAAAGCGCTTGATGATCGCTACAACAGGCTAAAAACCATCCGTTCTACAAATGCTGTATTATGCATGCACAATGGCAAGTGTACAGTGAAGACTTCAGAAGTTCTAGCAACATGGCAGATTTCCTGGTAGAATATGCTTTTTGCAATACTTGGAGCGACTTCAGTGATTTGAATTTAAATAATGAATTTGTACTGGTCCTTGCTGCTTGAGAAATCCCATTTTGGTCCTTGCTGGCAAAAAATCTAATCAATTTTTTTTTAGATTTCATCTGTAGGTGGGGAAGAGTACGTGACAATCACCACTGGAAAGCTTTTTCGAGTTGAATATGCACTAATTCTTATTTAAACCCTTTAAAAATCATATTTCATAAAGGTCATGACAAAGAAGGTGAATACTGGCAATGATTAAAAAGTGATATAAGCCAAAACTCCCTCCAATAAATAAAAGGTAGGGTAAAGTTCAAATTGCCAGCAACTACAGGCATGAACTAATCATGCAAGATCTGAAGATACCTGCACATACACGTACGTTGATGGAACTTGTATAATGCAAGTAGCTAATTTAAGTAAAACATACTCTGTATCATGCATTAACCAGAGAAGTTATCGGCGTGGTTGTTATGGCACGAGTCACAATTTTTAGTGACTCACATTGAGTGCTAAAGGATAAATAATTCAACTTGAGTCACTACAAGAAATGACAAACTTGAGTCCCTCATTAGAAAACCTGACTCGAGAGTTAAGACTGAAGTCCAAACATAAAAGCAAAAAATTGCGATGATTTACAATGTCAGTTAAAGTTCATGTCTTGTGTTACTATCATCAAGAGTAAAGTCTGGCGAGCCCACATAAAGTAACCGGAGGTAAATTTTAAAATGCCAAAAGTTGACTTTTTGTCTTGCTTTTAATTATAATTTTGTTTTCACGCGTTTTTGATTCGAATTGACTGTAGTTAAATACTTGACTAAACAATTTTGTCTAAGGACTCAACCTGACTCGTCACTACATCTATAATACGACTCAACTTGAGTCAATATGTTGCGATGACTCAAGTCATAACACTTACAACTCTCATTATAGGTTACTAATGTATAAAGCAGCAGGGATCATACTGCTCAAAAGCTAACTACAGTTACCCAGTATTGTAATTGTTGGGTAGAGTTGCTGCGTTTTGCTATAGACATATATCGGGTCTGCCAAAAGACAGTCTAATTGGCTATTTTTGCCAGGGAAGTTCAAAGTTCTTTCCTCTCTGCTTGGATTGAGGCATGTCTTGAAAATCTGATCCAACTTGGATGCAGAATTTATATTCAAGTACAAAACCAAGACACCTGCCACATTCCTCTTCCACAGACGTGTGAGGGGATCTGCTATTTAATACCTACCCCAAACAGTCGCTTAATTAGCAAATTTCTGTGCACCTACTTCTATTCGCTACAAAGTTGATTAACAGTAGTACACCCTCTACACCCATAATGCGTAGCGGAACGGCCGCCATGATCGTCCTTAAACGGTATGGACCTGTCTGAGCTCAAGTGGGGGATGGGAAGGAGCCAAATGTTTGGGGTAGGTATTCAATAGCAGAATCCTTCCCACATGTCTGTGGGGAGGGGTCTTCTGCTTTCATCCTACCCCAAACAGTCGCTAAATATGCAGAGTAGCACCGATCCAAGGAGGGTTAGGCAAGGACGCACTAAAGAAAAAAGTGTGGTCAGATGTGGATATATAAATATAAGAGGCAGGAAGCTATAACACAGACTCACCAGACAAAGGAGCTGTTCGGTAGTTCCTCTGTCAGCCCGTCCAGATGAGGAGCCCACTGGCTTCGATGTAGCTAATGTCCAGACAGCTTTGCCGTGTGAGCAGTCTTTCTGCAAGGCATAAGTGAGGTGGCATGAAGTAAACGTCGATGGGGTCTTCCAACATGCTGCCTTGCATATCTCCTCCATGAAGATGCCCCAGAAGTAGGCCCAGGAAGTGGTTACTGCTTGATTTATGGGCCCTGATGAAGCGTTGAGTTTGATTGGCAAACTTGATGGCCGAACCGCCCATCTGGCTACAGTGTTTCGGGTAGCAGCCTGGTGTGGCTTTATCGTCATAATAAGTAGCTGTGATGTTATACTTCTCCATTTTCTGGATATGGTAAGTACCATTTGAGAGTTCTCACTGGGCACCACTCTTTCTCATCTGAAGTTTCGGCATGCTATGTCCGGAACAAATATTTAAGGAGGGTGGCAGGAAACTGACAGGTTTTTGGTGAGGAAACCGAAGGCTTGAATGAGGAGTACACCATACGGTTCCCATCTGATGTGGTCATCGGTGGGGGATAGAGATTTCAATTCGCTGCCCCGGCCTTGAAGTGCCGACTGCTAGTAGGAACGTCAGCTTCAATGTGTAGTAAAGACACCTTGCTGGGGGCTGCAAGGGAGGACTGTCGAGGAGCTGGAGGGCGGCTGATAAGTCCAAGGAAAGAACTAGTTGTTTGGTAGGGGGATGTTCTATAAACATCCCTTAGAGCAGATATTTAAGTGCATCATTGTCTGGTAGAATTCAGCCACCAGGAATGGCTGCAATGGCGGACCAGTAGTTGTGGATGGTCACTACTTGTAGGCCTGATTTTAACTGGTACATGACGAAATAGGCAACTGCAGTCCCAAGCACTTCGATCAGAGAGGGACCTCCTTCTGAGCACCATGACTCAAAATGTCGTAATCTGCTGCTGTAGACGCTGCATGTTAATTGACTTCGGCCTCTTGCAGCCATGTCGGCAGCTTTTTTAGAAAGGTCTGCTGATCGGTATGATCGTTTGACATGGGCAGCAAGTCAGGTGCAGGGACGCCAAATGAGAGTAAAGTATATCGGACTTCGGCTGGTGACGGAGGTCTTGGCTGGAGGGCAGAACAAGTGATGTCTGGACCAACAGTCTGGTCAGGCGAGGGAACCAAGACTGGCAGGGCCAGAAGGGGCGATGAGAAGTACACAGACATGCTGCCGCTCGATTTTGAAGAGCACTGTCGGGATTGGTGATATCAGTGGAAAAGCATCTGGTCCCAGCTGATCTGGAGAGCGTTTGTCAACTAGGCACGCGGGTGGTGAAATCTGCGGCAGAACACCATTAGTTGAGTGTCCTCCACTTAGGCAAAGAGGTCGATGTTCGGCTTTTAGACTTGGGCGAAGATCTGCTTTGTCACGCCGAGGTGCAGTGTTCACTAGGGGTGTATTTTAACTGACAGGGCATTGGCGATTGAGTAGTCGACTCCCAGGATGTGGGTCGCTCGCAGGTCGATTCCTTGGTCTTTCCCCCACAGAAACATGTCCGGTCAAAACACACAGACGAGAATGAGTGCCTCCCTGACAGTTGATACAGGCTGTTATTGTCAGAGGAGTTGTCCAAGTGGATCAGGACACATTTGCCCTTGACGCTCAAGTAAACGTGTTGCAGTGTATTGAATTGTATTTTCCTATTGTATTGCAGGTAGTACTCTGCAAAGTATGTTTTCATATGCAGATGAGGAAGACTGGAATGCTAAACATGAGTAGAGTTGGAAAGGTAGTAAAGGAGGCAGTGATAAGGCCATTGACAATTTTCACGACAGCCCACGCGGACGGGCTTGCTTTTTTTCCTGGGTGTGAGTGGTCGCAGGTGCATTTGGTTGCTATGCGTTTGGCCTCTTATTGCTAGCCGCATGGATAAGACAAGACAATTGAGAACAGCTTCGTGAAGGTAGTATTTTGTACTTGAATATATAAATACATGTGTACCATTGGTCTCCGTTATAAAATAACATCGGTACCAGGCTTCCCGCAGGCTACTCGCCGAAGAACCGTGCTCCCTATACCATGTGCATTTGTCATGTTTTTGTTGCAGCTAGGGACGGCAGATGCAATAGCAAATAATTTATTTCCGGTTGAGCTTGCGTAATAGGACACAATGCCACTTGAAGTTCCAGCACATTGAAGACTTCAAAGGAAGTCAGGGTTCCCAGGTTCCTGATGCCTGGACAGGGAAGGGAAGCTCCAAATCCACTACTGTAGGCGAGGGACAATGAAGTCTGTATGGGAACAGGAAGTCTGATCGCGTCCCGTTTGGGCCTAAGGAACGCCAGGAAATGGAGTTGTAACGGTCCGCCTGTATAGTTGAAAAAGGGGAGCTAGGTCCACCATGCTGGCCATCAGCCCGAGGAGGCGAGGACTGTGGAGATAGGTCTCTTTCAGTCAATGATGCCTATTTAATAAAGAAGGAATGGCGAGAGACTAAGTTACCGTCCAAAGTGTCTCATGCGGAATTTCCTCAGATCGATGAATTTGTTCAGAGATTTGAGGTTTATTATGGGTCTCCACTTGCTGGGTTCCTTCTTTGGGATGAGGTAAAAATTACAGATGAAGCCCTCATTCCGAAGTGACATGGGGATAGGGCAGATGGCTCATATCTTAAGGCTCTTCTGGGATGACTGCAGGTTGAGAAGAGGAGGGACGTCTATGACCGGATAGCTAAATGAACGAGAAGTGTCGAAAGAAACTGGGGTCTCCGTGGCGAGGGGCCTGCCTAGAGGGCTGAGTTCAGTGGTTGTCTGTTCGGTGCTGACACAGTTGGTGGATGAGAAGGACCGCAAAGAGTCAGCTTGTAGGTGGTGTCAATTCACTATGCCTCTGCCTCCAGTTTCCATGAATTTTCCGGCGAAGAGAACCTTGCCGTAAAGCAGGAGATGCTGGAGTTATGGCTTGACTTCGTCACAGGGTATATTCACGGTGCCGAGCATGTTCCATCTTAGCGAGGGCATAGCCAGTGTGAAGATCCGTGCAAACTGCTTAAAGATAGTGTTGGCATTCTCGTAAAGAGCCCGGAGGGCAACGGCCGCTAAATCTGGAGCGACAGGCGAATTTTCCTTGCAGGTATACGCCAGATACTTGGGAAAGAGACAGCGGGGACCGTGACGGGAGGCTCTGTCCAGATTCGTCAGGGTAATGTCGAATTTAACCTTGTCCCTGTCCTTGAATGAGTTTTCCCGAGGTACTAGATATCGGGTCCGCAGGAGTTGCCGGAGGCATAGGCGTTGGATTGAGGTGGCTGACTATCGAAGAGAGGGTTTCCAAGAGACCCATCCGCCGTCATGTCTACAGAAGAAACATCTGGTTAGGTTGACGAGCTTGACTTCTCGTGTTTGGTCCCGGCAGAAGACAAGCATGGTTACGGTTACAGGTGAACCGGGCATCAAGTTGACAGAAGACGCCAGATGAACCGAGGCATTGGGGGAGTGGTTCCTGTTCAGCTGAAGGGGTCTGGTGAACTGCCGGGGAAGTAGCCTAGAAATCATTCTTCTCGGTGAGTCTCACATGATAGCCGCAGTGACATACGGAGTGCGGAAGCCTCAGCGGCAAAGCCGACTGGTAGGTTCTACTTGCCTGTGTGGCCCGGTACTATATTCACCGGGGCTGTTCCAGAAAACAATCGGGGGCAGTCCGGTAGGGTGGAATGTCTACTTCATGCCTGGATGCTCCCGATGAACGTGTCTGAGCAGTGGGTCAAGGCATGGGGCGATCGGTGTGGCTGGCGGGGGTGGCGTGGGACCATTCTTGTGAGTCATGCCAGTGGAGAGGTGTATTCTTCGGAAGGCATTGGAATGTATACCGCCCCAATAGACGTCGCCACAGTAGTCACACTAGGGGAGCTGAGCGCTTGGATCACAAGCACTACAACTAAGTCCCTTGTGTGTGATGGTTAGCTAACCCCAAACTGACCAGGAATTTTGCTGGTATTAGCGAAGATATCAAAAAGTGTATGAGCTCGATCAAACCATCAACCAACTCCTGTCAGTCTTAATGCGTTAAGCCAGTTGACCCTATATTATTTATAGATCTTCAGGCAAGCTTCAATTCTCAATTCTGATTGGTCGATCCAACAAGCAGTGTGATATATAACTCAATTGCACGGTTCATATCAAATAATCAAACCCTGCATAACGCGCTGTTCTAACTCAACACATTATGCTAAAAGCAAAACGCCTAACTGAAAAAATTATTTTAAATTCAAAGGTGTCGAGTTTGCGCACAGACCCTGATAGCTTTTACTGCGTGTCAAGCTCGCTTGAGCGTCTGTCCCGTATGCATGTGTGATACAATACATCACTAGGTGGTATGAGCTTTGTAGAATCGTCAGGAAACCAACGACCATACTCAGAGAGAAAAAATGCCACAGAGAAACAACAACACATACATCTGAAAAATTACATCATATTTGGAAACTACAGTTTATTAATGTTACGGTTAATGAAAATACCACAGGAACACAGAGCGAAATGGTAACTTGTAGAATTCAAAGATGCCAAAAATGACATGTCTGACCGTCCTTTTCTTAGTGCCATTTGTTAAGAAATGGTGCTAAGAAAAGGACGATCATGGCGGCTGTTCTGTTATGCATCATGGGGATAGCGGGCACACTACAGTTAATAAAGCTTTTAGCGAAGAGAACTAGGCACAAAGGAAATTAGCACATTTTGCGACTGTTTGGGGTAGGATGAAAGTAGAAGACTTCATAAAATTACGTGAAACTATTAAAAACGAGGTGCACAGCGAGTACTCGACAAATGATCAAACTCAAGTACCAATTTCAGGTTATATGCCATCAATAGCCCCAACAATAGCTTCGTTCCGAGCTCCATCCCTTGTATGCCAACAGCCCCACCACACCATAGCTCCCAGCTGCATTCCTAGCTCCCAGCTTGCATCCCTTGACTCAGTTGTTTGTACGTTCGTGTCCATTTGTTCAAACACTAATTCAATCATAAAAGTAAATCCATGGTTTAACACAGGGCACAGGACATAATAATAATTATGGCCATTTTCAAGACATTTGCTTCAGCTCTGACTTTGGCCAAAGTATTGCTAAAAAAATATCCAAGCACTGAGATTCATACATTGTACAGATATTTCAAAATCTGTTACTGCAGAAAAATGAAAACAAATTCATGGCAGTGTCCCTCCAGGGGAGGGGGAAGGATCCACCCTGACAGACCCAAGATTTGAAAAAAACACCATTACGTCAAAATCTTTGACCTGACTTGTCACCTTTCACCTTCCCTTCCGTCCATGTTCTGTTTCTGTTCCACATACTACATCACGGATACTACACGTAGTTGCTCCACTATCTTGGATGTAGTTTTGACAATCTGATACACTGAACCCATTCTGATTGGTCTTCTGAATGGTTTCAGGTTGATGAGAAGATCGCCGTCTTGATGGAAATACTAGGAGAACCAGTGCAGCAAGTACATGCAAAAACCAGTAGTACGAACTACAAAAACAATACGTACAGTTGAACCTTGTTAATAAGAGGTCCTTTGGGCTTTGCGCACAACCTTGTTTTAATGGGAACTTTGTATTATCAGGGACAAAAACAATTGAGAGCAAAAGGATTCAGACCTGAAAATTTCTTTTCATGAGAAGGTTGTAAATATATTAATAATAATACTCTTAATAAGGTTTGTATGGTGTTCTAAAGCAAACAGGCAAACGTCGTGTGCGTGTGTTTGAACGTCTTGTTTGTCATTTGAACGTCGTGTTTATGAGTTCGAACGATGTGGAGTTGGAATGTCGTGTATGACTTAAAACATCGTGATTGTCAATCGTAAACGTCATGTGTGAGTTGCAGATGTCGTGTGTGAGTTGAACATCGTGTGTGCGAGTTGGAACGTTGTGTGTGTGAGTTGGAAGGTCGTGTTTGTGAATTACATGTACATGTAGTCTACGCTACCGGGCACTGAGCCAATAGCCTAAAAGTAAAAGGTAATGCAGTGAGCTTCCAGAACCCTCGCGCGCTCCGCCTATGGGGATTTTACATTCAGCCTATCACGTTCGATAATTTTTGGAAGAATAATCCCTAACTAACCACCCGATGAAAAAGTCAAGTTGAAATTTTAACTTTATCTTCCTCAACTAATATTTGGGCCCGGTACTTGCATGAAAACGAGACATTGCAAACATGGCGTTCAAACTCACAAGCATGACGTTCAAACTCTCACACATGATGTTTGCCTGTCCACTTTACAACAAAGGTTTGGCTGTATTCTAACCGCAAGTAAAATTTCATTTATTGGTTAAATCATTCCGGTCTAAACACTTTTAACACTGCTTTGCCAGGGATCTTTTGGATGCCCAGTTCATCTGATGGAATCCCTGTAAAAACTTATTTGTCATCAGAGGTGTAATTTACAGTGGACGCTGAACTTACACCGATGATAAAAAACAACTGACCACAAGAACAACCAATATGATAATTGGTGGGCCAGTGCAAAAAAAATCAAGGTATAAAGGGCAGTCCGAATGTCTCAAATATGATATAGAGTAGATCAAAAGATAATAAGTTGTCAAGCATAAAACATCTTTCTTTAAAATTGCTTGAATGGCCTGACACTTACTTGAAAAACTGCAAAGTTGGTTGCAGTCTTAAATAGGTAAATGGTGTGATGATATACGCCAATGTCACATATGTACACAACCATGTAATGACATCATAGAACAATTTCATCTTAGAAGACGATAAGAAGAATGGTCGCACAACATATCTGACCTGTAAGACAACAGAAGCATAGAAACAATGGAGATTGTTCACATGCATTTCAATGCATCAAATTTTAAGAATAATCACTGAATGAGATACAGGAGAAAGACTTACTTTTGCAGCTGCAGACACCATGAGTGAGCCAGAGATGAATGTTGCAAAGTATCCTGGGTAAAATCCATGCCAAAATGCTGACAGGACAAACGTCAGGAAACGTTTGTGAGAAGGAACTCGGTCAAAACACACATACTTCAGCCACATAGCACATGTGATATTCCAACTGTCAATCAATGTCTTCAGGCTGGTAGCAGTCTGTAAAGATTAGACATGACTCTTTACAGATGATAATACTTATTCCATAACACAAATTTACCACACTTTACCATCTGAAACCAACTCCTCTAGTACGAAGCAGAATTAGAGTCAAAGAGATCGGAACATGTTTTCCGAGAAATGTAATGTTTTTTTAAAATCAATTTTTTTTGTAATGTAATGTCTTTTAAAACATACCATACTTTGAATTTTTGAATTCATTTTCCAAAACCCAATAAAGTCTTTCGTACCTAATACATCTTTTTTGGATGAAAATTTTACAGACCTAACCCTGTCCTTTTTTAGATTCGAATGAACTTTTTTTGACCCAACATGTTTTTAAGATTCGAATAAAATTTTGTAGACCTGACGTTTTTAAGATACGAATAAAATTTTTTGGACCTAATTTTTTTTAAAGATTCAAGTATATTTTTCAGACCTAACATGTTTTTAAGATTCCAATGAATTTTTTTTTGACCTAGCATGTTTTTAAGATTAGAATAAAATTTTGTAGACATGACATGTTTTAAGATATGAATAAATTTTTTGGACCTAGTATTTTTTTAAGATTCGAGTAAATTTTTTCAGACCAAACATGTTTTGAAGACTCAAATGAAATTTTTCAGACCTAACATGTTTTTGAAATCCGAATGAAATTTGACAGACCTAACGTTTTCCAGATTCGAAGGCATTTTCCCCGACAATAAACAGCCGAAGGTTTCGAGGTCCGCACCCGCATTTCATCCGAATTCAGAAAACATCCGAATTTTGAAAGCATCCGACTTTAAAAAGCATCCAAATATTGAACAAGCATCCGAATTGAGAAAGCATCCGATCTTTTTGACGGTGTTCGGCCCGATGGTACCCGAAGTTCCGAATCTTTTTCGACGATTCAGCTACGTTTGAGATGCACATGCGCAGTCAAACTATAGAATTATTCCCGCTCCCTTAAACAATCGGGCAGTTAGTGCTATAAGACCCAAATTTCGAATTAAGTCATGCGACTACATACGACGTCCCTGCATGTATGTTCGATCCCCATAGACTGTGCACCCATTTAGTTTGTGTATTCGCACTTGCGCAATAGTGACATCATGGTCTTCAGCCTGAAAAATTATTCAAGCAGACGAGGTATATATGTGGTGACCCATGTGGGAGAAGGTACTGTCATTTCCCTTGAAGACTTCATGTGTGAATAAATTGCCAAGAGTCTATCAAATGGTGGTATGTATTACCTTCTGGTGCAAAAAATCGCCTGAAAAAATCAAAATGGAAAATGTAAATTTTTTGACAAAGTATAAAAATTATTGTATTTTTACCTAGCTTCGTGTCCAATTTTCACACTTTTGTTGAATTCCCCTCAGGTCACCGGTGATACTGTCTGGGAGACTGATAATTGTTTTGTATCTATCAGTTTACTTTTTTTCAAGACCGAGAGCACGAATGCGTACAATCACGTCAAATTGCCCGATTATCAGGCACAAACAAAAACTTTCCGTTTTCACCCATACGGTTTCCTGCTTGCATGATACTTTCTCAGAGCGTTCATGATATTCATCATTAGTCATAAGTAGAGAAATGTCAGGGAAAACTCCCAGTCGGCAAAACTGAAAAATCCCATACAAAATTTTGCCTTCACTTCCAACCTCTGACTCTGTTACTTTGAGGCACGCACGAAAGACGGGCAAAAATTTGGCAGACAAGGACATTAGGTCTGTCAAATTTCTTTCGGATTTCGAAAACATGTTAGGTCTGAAAAAGTTCATTCGAATCTTCAAAACATGTTAGATCTAAAGAAATTTACTCGAATCTTAAAAACATATTAGGTCCAAAAATTTCATTCGTATCTTAAAAACGTCAGGTCTACAAAACATGTTAGGTCTGTAAAATTTCATCCAAAAAATATATTAGGTGCGAAAGACTTCATTCGGTTTAGGAAAATGAATTCAACAATTACGGTCTGTTTAAAAAAGACTACATTACACAAAAATCCGATTTTTTAAAAAGCATTACATTTATCGGAAAACATGTTACGATCTTTTTTACTCTAATTCTGCTTCATACTCTAGTCCATGAACTACTGTGTTTGTGGTAGGTATTTCAACTTGGAACAATGAGTATACATTAACATATGGTAAGTAATCCTCCTATATGTAAGAGAGCGTCTGATAAGTCAGGAACGTTCGCAGCCCATTGGAACTTTCCTTTGGAATGCACCGTACTGCATTCTGTTGGGAATATGCTGTTTGTGAATATTGAACGCCTGCCTTATGCAAAAATACGGTGTTACTAATGGAATGCTCACAGCAGGATAAACTGCAGTTGGGCATATGTTTGTCCATGTACAGTCAAACTCCATTAATAAGAGGTTCCTTGCACTTTGCAGATAACCTTGTTAGAGCAGGAACTTTTATTATCAAAAGTGAAAACAATGAAGAGCAAAGAATTTAGAACTTATTGTACTGTTATATTAGCAGTTGCTGTTATTTACGAGGTTTGACTGTAACAGAGTAGAAAAAAAAAAGAATGCATGAGTACATCTCAAAATTTCTGACAGATTTTACATCAGAAATGGCATATTACTTGTTTATTTAGAGTCATCTGTTTGCAACTGTAAATACATGTATGTGCTGCCATATTGTACACATGAAAAACTCCTGATGTTGGGATGTTAACAAGTAGAATACTTTGCATTGTGCATTGTAGCTCTGTCGGGTTTCCCCCCAAAATTCTGTACCAGTTTACCTATTAGATATTAAATTTTTAATCTCGGATACAACTCAGACTAGGGCCTGTAAATGGTGAAGCAGGCTTGGAAAATATGCAACATTCTTTCTGAAATCTAATCATAGCTTACATTGTCAGTTTTGTCAACAATGCCACTAAAATAAATGTATGTACGAGTGCACCCACGTTTATGGTGGCCAACAACTGTTGCGGCAAATGCAAATTCACCCAGTAAAGGCTAAATTTACAACAAATTCACAACCACAAAAGCACCACGGCAAAAGCACTTTTGGCACAGAAAAATACTATCAGCCAAAGCAAATTTTCAACCTATAGCAAAAATCTCAGGAATAGCAAACTACCCCGATTGATGCAAATAGTGACTTTGAGCCAGTCTATGGATTAGAACACACCAACACAGAACCTGTTCAGAGACTGTATGTACAAAATGTTTCAGTGTAAAACTGCATCCACAACCATGGGCAGGTTCCCTTTTTACTCTATACGACAGTGGTTTACGGCATTCAGTTTGTGAACACAAACTGAACGCAGTAACATTTTGTCCAAACTGAGAAAGTGAAAAACTTTTCAAAAGGAGCAGGTGTTAATCAAGCATATGTCTTGACTTGAGTTGGATTCATCATCACTACTAATGATTTTACTAATTTTACTAATGTAAAACAAACAGGGTATTCACTCTTTGAACGCTGCTGCCATAGGCATGCAGAGCCTCGATATGGTAGCTTAATATAGCCAGTTCAGTGATTCCCACATCTTTTTGTGCGTGCTGCGTCAGCTCTTATACCATGCGATTGGACAATATTTCAAAAGCTGCATTGCACGCAATTCTGACTCAACTGTTCAAGCTGCCAGCCTATGGTGCCAGCATCAAAAGAGCAAACAGGCCCACTATGTTACCCCAAACACTAAAGAATTAAGCATGACTTCTATTACTGCTATAAGCAGGCCAAGTGCTGGTCTATACCGGTATGTACACTTCATTATGAACTTGTGCTAAATGGGCATGCTGGGCTAAGACATGGGCATTTGTGCTAGGTCCATGTACGAAAAGTCACGGTGTCTAGTCATGCTAATACATATACACGTACATGTACATGGCAACCCCTGAGGTACATTCAAAAGTGCAATATGTATGCCAGTAATGACATACCTTATACATGTACCTTTAACATTGATGATACGCATATCGGTACATATATAAAAAGTATTGTACAATTCAGCCCACCGCACCTTTGGCTGCACCAAGCCAGTGAAGCATGCCTAAGTCACGAGACCATCTTCACAAAAAATTAATGTTCTAATTGGGAGCCTGTCTACCGAGCCTGTGAAATGAGCCTAAGTCACAGGACCAACTAAGCAGAAAATTAATGTTCTAATTGCGAGCCTGTCTAATAAGATGTCAACCCATTTAAGGTTTACCTCAAGTTACTTGAAAAAATAACCTGTATCAATGATGTTTGCCCACTTCGAGCCATCTTGCCCACTGACCAAAAGAAAGAAGTGATACTAGTTAGCATGACTACATGTACATTTTCTGGTCAGGAAGGGGTTGGTGTACCCATACGAAGTTTCACAGACCGTATTTATCCTCTGAAAGGTTGATTTTATCCCATCTAGCACATGGATTAAACTTGGCAAAATGAAGTACTTTAGCTGGACATCACAAGAGGAAAAACTGAAAATAATTCAAGTCAGAAATGTGCTTTGCCATGATGTCCATGTATGTACTTTTACTATGACACAGTTACATAAGCCGTGACAAATCGGCCTTTGTGGTGGCACTTTCACTCATGCCGTGCCATTTGCTGTGACAGCCGTAGGCGTTGACCACTTCCTGCTGGGGACTCCGGTATCGGAGACATATGGTTTATATGGGTGGCCGGGGTCTCCGAACTCGGACAAAGGAAACAGGGCCCTGTAACAAAAGACCGTACTCCGAACAAAAGACCAGGCTGCTGGGCATTACTGGCATTTTTCACTCTCAAAAGTGGCCATAATCCAGCCTTTTTTGCAACCCTATACCAGGGTTTGGGGCATTGAGAGCAAGCGGATTACCACCGGGGACAAAAGCGCTCCACCACCGCAGCGATGAGCCATACAGCACTGCTGCACGCTAATTTGGCCCCTATTGAAAAGAGGTCAGCAGTGCACTGAGCCAGGTTCGTGAACAAAAGATAGTTATATAACACCGCACAATCTGGGCTCTGTTTACAAGGCTGCAGGCCTGGCTGACATACTCCGGCGTCAATGAAGGTCACCCATCAACTTAGAGTAGTGCCTGAAGATTACTTCGTGTGGCTATAAACGACCGTTAAATGAAATGATGAATTTTTGAAGGATTTTGAAAACGGAAAAAAATCATAGTAATGCTAGCCCAGCATCATCAACATTGAAAAATGCCCCGGCACGAAGTGGTTAACATAATACGATGTATCAAATCACAACCACTATTACCTATTAACAGTCACAAATAACATAAACTACCCTCGAATGACATGTATTATCACCAAAGACTCCATGTTTCCTGACAGATAACAGGCACAGATTTGCAGTGAGCCAACATATCATGACGGGTTGTGGGAATACATGGAGTCTAATGGAATGCAACTTTCCTGAACGTTCCACTATCTATGGAATGGAATATTCTTGACAGTTCCCCCATTGGTACAATGGAATGCTATGTTTCTGAACATTCCAGGATTGGTTAAATGGAATGCAATGTTAATGATCATTCCCCCATTAGACCTACAGTACAGCTGAAAGTTACTCCGAAAACTCGCAAGGGGCCTCGATGAACTCGCGAGTAACGAGTGAGGGACCTTGGTAAATCCTCGCGATTTTGCAAGCAGTAAATGAGTGAAGTTCGCTCGTTCCGTATCTCTCGCGTTACGAGCGAGTGACAAACTTGTACCTCCGTGCATGTGTGCGGTGCCTCCCTGTACATGCCGTACTGCAAACCAGAACAGACGGCCGCGTTGTTTTTATTTTAATATATGTACATTACTAGTTGCAGTTTCTGCGCGACTGCCGATAAGCCTAGATCTGTGGTCACTGACACCCCCAAAATAACACACTTGCAAAACAAGTTCGCCTGTCACCGAGGGATGTTGACTCTGTTTAATCTGTGATATAAATCAATCAATATAGCTTGTCAAAACAACGTTTCTGACAACATTCTGAAATATCCGTGTGTTATACTAAGACATGGATACAATATGCAACTTAAATTGACCCAGCATTGCACATCGTTAGAAAACCGCCAACACTTTGGCAGAAAATCACAGCAAAATAATCACACTTATAAAGTTTAGTACCAGAAAGATTAACTCACGACTCTGCCAAGATTATAGGCTATCACCAGCAGCTCCAAATCAGTCACTTAACAATTTAGGCTTACATCGTTGAGGCTTTCTGCTGCAATACCCAACAATGAGAAAACAAAATGTCGAGCGTGGTTCACATCTAAGAAGTTGTGGTGAATGCCGCGTGTGTAAACCCACACACGTGTATAGATTATACACTACATGTACAGACTGCATGATGCGTTTACTTGTGACGTAGATCTGTAAGTATATATTTTGGACGCGCAGTCCGAGAACTGGTGCCTCAATAGGCAATGCCTACAGACTAATGACACAACTTTCGAAAAATGCGTGAAGATATCACCAAAACCATGTTTCCCTTCCCCGTGCTAAAACGTGGAACGAAACAATACAAACTGCGTCTTGAGTTCCTTGATGCATAATTTTGGAATCGATTGGTTGTGATTATAGATATATATACGACAAATCAGTCCGTCTAAACCAGTAGGTATACCGTTTTCCAAAAGGCGAACTGCAATTTTCGGTCGAACTCAAAACCTTATCTGTTATGAAGGAACGTATACCCAGCTCCTGTACTTGCCCATTCTGATGTTCGGACGATCCCTTCTCATCTAAGTCACTTTAAGATTGAAATGCTTCCCCCTCACCCCAAATCCACTGCAACATATTTTATAAATCCTCAATGACAACTCAAACTCCCCCTCTCGCAAACAAGGCCTCAGTTTTATTCATTTACTTTTTGGGTCAAAAAATGAGTTAAACTGATGAATCCTATCAGGAGAAATAGGGCCAGCGCTGGCGATGGGTATTTAATATACATTTTATCAAAGATTGTGTAGCGCCACGCAGCGGCGCAAGATGGAGAACTGACCATCTCGCATTTGTTAGGGTGCACCCTCGTATTTAGGCTGGAAATATGTCCGCCAAGCTCATTAATAAAAGTTATACACGCAAAATATTCTATATATAAGAGAGTCTTTAGAGAGTCTCCAGATTGAAGTGGGGAATTGAAGAATTAGTGCAATGAACCTCTGGGCCGGACTCGGGGCTTCCAATTCTGAGCAATTTGGATGCAATCGGGTCCGAAAGTGGCACTATTTGAGCCATTTTGCAGAGGGATGCATTTTCAAATGGCTACTTTCCCGGGCAGTGAAATTTCCTTCGTTTTACGAGTGGTCTGCTTTGGGTGAGAATTTCTCAAAACGTCTTTGGTCAACCCACTAAAAATTGAAAGGAAAATGAAAGAGGACACGTGGAACATCATTTTTCTGTGCAGCCTGAGTTGTATTGTTAAAATATTTGTGAAGTATGGGGATTTATCAATGCTGTATATAGGAATTTATTTGTAGGGGTGCACTCTTAATTTTATGGAGGTCACGCTCCACAATTCTGGTGTGCAACTGGCGAGCTGTTTGTACACGTGGCATATTGTGGCAGGGTGCTCTATCCACGAAAAAGGGAAGTAAATATTTACCTCTGAATAAGACTGAAACCTATATTTATTGTAAATAGAAATATTGAAAACCATAACGTAAAACCTTGGAGATGAAATGGGTGATTTTTGGTAGGTCCTATGTGGATACACTCACCGTGTCCGTCGTGCAGCAATGTTAATTTGAATAAATTGACGGCAACATGTTTCTCGTACGTAGGGCGCCTGGGCGCAACAATCCCACGGCACGTTTCTTTTCGAGTCACTCTCCTGAAGCGCTGACTAAATTAGCCTAAAAAAGGGGAGTTCTGATACTTCTTGACACCTCTGAACCGGACTTGACACCTTTGAACCAAAATGATCTTGAATATCAGCAGGTTACAGTTTGTGGGATGAGATAAAAGAGCAGCTGTGTTTTTAGTAAAACTTAAAATATTTCTTGGTTGCCACAGTATTATAAGTTATAATGTAAATGAAGATAAACCGTAACCCTTTTTTAAACACAACTCATGATCTTGTGGTGTGTGTACATCTTTAATTTTTTTTTCTTGGCAAACAGTGGGTATTCACACATGAATATATTCAAATAGGATGAGGCTAATAATTTAAAAGTGCAGTAGAGCCTATGTACATGATGTATGCAGGAATTTAAATTGTACCTGTAACATTCTGTGACCACTGCCAACTACCATTAGCACTAAATACTGTATATTCACGTTAATATAATACTGAGTAGACACTGTCTGGGGAAAAATCTTTAACCTGCTCTCCAGTTTTACACCCTGCACTGACGGATTTAATTAGCTCTGCCACCATTAACAACCATAGAGTAGAAGGGAAGCGAGAGATAAAGAGCAACAGGGATTTTCACTCACCGCTGCGCAGAAAGGGTTTCCCCAAAACCCTGTGACCCAATAAGGGACTTCCAAACCAGCACTCGTGAAGCGCCGGGAAAAATTAGATAAATTTTTCAACATTTTTCTAAATCAAATGACTCTAACGTTGGTCACTAAATTTGAATACGCTAAATTAGTTGCCGTTCAAGCGACGTGAGTAATTGTCAACGGCTACGAATCACAACGAGATTCAATCGAGCAGGCAAAACTAGACGTGGCAAACCAAAGGCACCGCATTTGTTTAGTGAGAAAGACTAAGACTGGCAAGTTTACAAGCCGAATGAAATATTTATTCCCGATGATTTATGCGCCATTTAAAAATTGAAAAATAAATAGAAACGAGACAAATATATAAAAACTGATAAACCAAAAAACAAACATGAATTGTTATTTTTGCAAAGACACGAGAAATTCACAATCAACTTGATTGATTCTTACGAAGATTGATTATTAAGAATGCCACGATTTTCACAAATGCAACGACTGCACCAGATGTAATAACCGCTCCACTTGCGACGATTGCGGCAGGTGTATAAATTGCGTATATTGTTTAAATTTTTATGACTGTCAAAAGTGCCTTGGACAGTTGCCAAAACTGTTACGAGTGCAGCAATTGTATAGAGTGTTTCGGTTGTACCGCCTGCACCTGCTGCGTAAATTGTATCGAGTTGGAAGCAAAGGATCACGTGGTGCTCGTAAACGGCAAGTATAAAAAGCTGCGGCACATGCGAGAAACCGATTCACTGCCCCATTCAGCAACAAGTAGAAATCCCACCCGAGTTAATGAACGCGGCTGAATAAAAATGAGAAAAATGTCTGACAAAGCCGGAAAATCGTAACCGTGTCAACCCAAGTATATATCGTTTTTATGAGCGTCTCAATACCGACAACTGCGATTCCAACGTCACTTACGGTCCTTTCGATCCGAGTAATTTCATCATTTCAAAACCTGTGATTAAAGACGGCCAACATTGCAGTTCGCCCATTTTTTATCATCACAATGGTCAAAATAAACGTCTGTTGATTATGAAGATTGAACCACTTTACGGCATAAACCCGCTTTATAAATACGGCACTAGAGATAAAAACGCCGGGAAATTTGTAGGGCGACAAATTTGCTATCAATTACAACAACCTACCGCGGGCATATTCGGTCACAAATTTTGCTGTTTACCTTTTTAGCCAACACTAGGTCTAATCTCCCGTCTAATACCATAAACGCCTGTAAAGCTAGTCGCGATATTGATGATTTGAACAAGATAGAATACGTAGTTAAACCGCCTTACACGGACAAGCACCGATTGTACGTTAAAATACATCCCTATGCCTCTCTAGTTGATCATCGAAAGCGGCCCATCGACTTGTCAAATATCAAGAAATTTATTAATGAGAGATGCAACGCACAATCTTTTATTTGTCCAAAAGACGTATATTACGGAACTCACGGTTTGCTTTCTTGCGATGCAAGTGTTAGGTATGAAGTATCGGCGGCAATGTTGATAATTAGAAAAGACGGCCTAATTTCAAATAAGTCAGCATTGCAAGCGTTTAGCGGATTTGGACAATCTGAATATGGATCTGAATCTGGATCTGAATCTGGATCTGAATCCCCCGTGAAATGAAGGGTGAATTTAATCTGAATAATTAACTTATGAATGAATTCAACCTCAGTTATTCCTAGGAATAACTGAGGCTATTTTTACGTCACTATTAATAAAAAACCATGACAAATAAAAACGAGTATTTACCCATGGACGAACGAAAGTTAATCCATTTTTTTAGCCAGATGTTACCCCGTTTGAATAACAAAAAAATAATAAGAGATTATGAACTTGCCTGCCGCAATTGCGAATTAATAATAGCTCAGATTTATTCAGATGAAGTGGAAAACGGTAAATATACAGCGGTAAATGGTGGTAACTATAACCAGCGTTTTGTTTATAAAAAACAAAAATCAAAGTCGAGTAAGACTTTAAAAGAATTAAACGTTCAATTGGCGCATCATCAAGCGGGCATCATCGAATACAAATTAAACCGAGTTTTAGCGGGTAAGATTTCCAGAGGCAAACCGCTACAAGCCTTAATCGTCGTCTTATACCAAGACGTGACTGGGGAAGCTGAATCAACCGCTAAAGACTTATTTCAAGTCTCGGATAAACACTGGGAAAATGCCCTCAATAAATTTAAACTTTCCGAACAAGATTTTTAAAACCTGTTTAATATAAAAAGGAGACTCATAATTTTTATTTGTGCCAAAATCCTAAGGCGTTTAAATTAAAAATGTCATCGATAACTCAAACGGCGATAAGGTAATTTCAGTTAAAAACATTTTATTTGAAAGACGCTATACGTTAGAATCGGATAGGCTCGTATTCATTTATTGTTCTCAATTAGACAAAAACTATAATTTTTACAACAGGCACTCGTTTGACCTGTTACAACTGATTTCAACGAATCGATATTTCCGTAGCGACTTTGAAACACCTAGAATATTGCAGCGAAGAAATAGAGGCGGACTCTTACGAAATGAAAACGACAGATTAATTATCGAGTTAAATATATTAGGCGCAAAAATTTAAAATGTATATTTTAAGCAGATGACGACAAACGACGAGTCTATCTATCCAGATAACTGGGTATCAAACCGAGACAAACTCGACAAAAAAATCAAATAAATTAAATCTCAAATCCAAAGAGAACGTAATGCACATGAAGTTAGTTACAAAAAAATTAAACTAATACTTACTGCACTCAATTACGTGGAGTACGGCACAGAAGCGATAGGCACAACTTCCGCGGCTATAGGAATTCCCGCTATTTTAGGAGTAATTACTGGCCCCGTAGGACTAGTGATGGAAGGTCTCGCAATCGGGCATTTGGCGCTTACGCGATGTTAAAATACGCCAGCCGTCGACTGGCGCACAAAAAAAAAAACACGTTCAAACCCGCGTACTTGCCGATGCCAAATTAAATGCAATCGAGGAACACGTCTCGCACGCGATTGAAGACGGCGACATATCCCAAGAGGAATTTGTACTGTTTTTATTTGAGGTTAAAACGTTTAACGAAATGAAAGAAAAAATTAGGTCAAGTACGACATAATTTTTAAAAAAAGTAAATCGACGAGTAAAGAATTCAAACGGCAAGTCAGTGAAAGAGCAGAAGCGCTAGCCAATGAACGAGCGGCAGTTTTTAAAAAAGATCTTTTGAAAAAACTTGGCGAATAACTTTGCACAAGTCAGTAAAGTACGAAGAACAGCCACCCGCTTACCGAGACGTGAAACCAACGACAACTCCTTTTTAAACGCGTCTAAAATAAATGGGAGCCAACTTTAATCATTTATCGATCGTTTTCAATAAAGGCCAAGCGAGCCGATTTCGTTTTATCAAAATCAATTTAATTTCGCAATGTACTGAGCAACGACTGCATGTGGAGTGCGTTTTGACTTGTTATCTGATCCCAATCCGTACATGTCGGCTTTATTTAATTTCAAAGTGTATTACACCGTGAGAAAATATTTTACAACTCGCCATTGCGAGCGACGACGTATTTGACGCATTGCACAACAATTACGATCATCGGAAATTTATACGGAGTCGATCCGAATAAGTCGTATAAACAGACACAGGACACGGTATCAAATGGACTATGAACTGCCTTTTATTATTATACCATTGGATACGTCCCAGTCCCCGGTAAAAACTACGACCCGCACGACTTACACGTCACCAATGGCAAATAAGCGGGATCTATTTATATTTGCTTTGGCTGGGCTGATCCGCCAAAAGGATCTGGTCACGCGCGAACTTATACTGTCACTTGGATTCAACAGTCGGACGCAATCACTCTAACCTGGTGGGATTTTATTCCCAAAAAGTCTAGGTTGACGGACGTGGGCGTTACAAAGGTGAATGAATCGAGCCGAGCTTACGTATACGCGTTATTGGGAGGTCAGGCACAAACAAAGACGAGTGTTTTAGCCACTGGCACTGGACTAGACGCGCAACGACAGTTTATTACTATAGTGGAGTATCTAATGAATTCAGAGCAATTTCAAGATTCATTGCAATACGAGAAAACGCCTCTAAATTTGGTAGTAGCGCCGGGGTTATATCTGGTACCTGCGGATATGGATTTACGTATCCGCACTTTTGAAGGATATAATAATTTACAAATCGCGACTAAAGACATGCAGACAGGTTTAATGGACCGAGTTTAAATTCCGGTGGAGTTTTAGACGATCAAGTACCAGAAAAAGAACTGCCAATTTTACCTGAGCCAATTTCAACAGTAAAGCCAATTTTACCAGAAAAGAAACCGTTAGACGCAAAGCGAATTATCGTTGACAGTAGGAGCCATTGCTGTAGGTGGTCTCAGTTTCATGCTGTATGAAGTATTTATTTAGAAAAATAAAAGCAAAAAATATACCCCTTTCTCAAATTTGAGAATTGGAGTAATCTTTTTTTACCTAAACTTATTTATTAACCTACGTTTTTGTATTAAAGTCAAAACCAAATAACCTACCGCTACAAATAAAGTCCACACGTGTTCCGCGACCCAACTGACCGCCTTACTCGTCACATTTAATATCCACCCTAAAATACTGCCGATTATTCCCGGCAATGCCGCGAGCGCTTTCAATCCGAGTTTCTTCAATACATTCGCCAAATTCCATAATTGACGTTTTATCAAATCGACGATTCCACCTTTTGATGAAAGTGCTGGCGTTGGGTTCAGGTTACAGACTAGGCGTTCCTACCGACTTTACGCTGGCGGCCACACTTGCGATGATGCAATAAACGGCCAACCCAAAGGCAGTTAAATTCTTACAATCATAACACCCTGCTCTCGAAAAAAATTCTAATTCTCTCGCCAAATGTCAAATCGGAATCCATGACAGCGGTAATTGTTTCTTTAATTCAATTAATTTGCGTGCAGGGTTTATCCGTATTTCTATTAATGACTTCTAATCGGCCTTTTCTGTCGATTTTGTAAATCGTCTAATTGCTCCGAGAGTTCCGGGCATTCGCATCGGTCGTCGTTTCTTCCAATTCATTTTTAACCTGTTGAATTTTATCGTCCAGCAGATCCAATTTGCCCTGGTTTAATAGATTTAATCCCTCCGTTGGTACTCGTTTACTTTCTCCTACAAAATCCCTTTGCGATAGTTTATCATTCGTAAGCTCTCCTACAATTTCGCTCACTCGATCCGCGGCTTTGGGAAATTCCATTAGCTCGATTTTTTCTGGTTGATTCGTTTTTAAACTCTGACTCACATGTTCTATCTTTTGGCCTTAGTCTCGAAATCCTAAAATATCTCTCATGAATATTCCGCGGCTTTTGGCCTGTTCTGCTACAGTCTCAAAATTTAGCAATTGACCCGGCTCTTTTAACTCGTTAATAATACTTCCCGCGTTGCCCATCTATAAGCACCTTCGAAAAATAACCCTTAATTGGCCGGTATTCAATTAAACCGTAATTAGGTCTACTCGGTACGTCGGTGCTACCCATTTTACAATAATTTTCGTAAAAGTTATCAACTATCGGTTTATGCACGTTGAGTTCTAACCTGGGCTGGGTGTTTCAGGTTAGCTTCGGTTTAACCGTTCTAGGAGATTGAAGTCGTATCAAGTTCGCTGCTGATTTCAACCGTGCCTAAAGAAAAGTCGTCGTCGTCGTCATTCGTTAAACTTGAGTCCCCTCTGTTTTCCATGGGTATTTCTTCAGGGTCAAATCCACCTTCAGCCCTTGTTACTTTAAAATAAACAGTTTTTATTTTAAGTGCTAGGCAAACCTGCGGCAATATACCTTGTGCCACAAGCCATCCTTGCGTGGCTAATGCGCCGCTTGACACTGCGGGCAATTTTAACGTGTCTTTGACTGATAGCTTATTCAAATCGAGTGGTTTGATTTTAAACAGCTTACTCGATGGCATGGCGTATCCTATGGAAATTAAACTGACTTCTGCACCGTGGTAAATAGTATTGGCCACGCCGTTTACGTCTAAAGCTTTTGCGTTACTCATTCTTAATATATAGCCTTTTAAAAATTAATTCCAGGATTTCGGGCGCAGTAGTTGTTTGAATTTTTGGCGGTGGTTGATCAACTTGAACTTTTGCAGGCGCTGACATATTTTTAAAAATTAAGAAAAGTGCGAGCGTGGCAATTGCCAAGCCACCTAATATCAAATTTCTGTTTTCTGAAACCGTTTCGTTTCACTCGCTTCGCCTCATTTCATCTTTTTGTTGCTTCATTTTCTTGTTGTGCTCGGCTAGTTTTTTCCCCTGCTCCACGCGTTTGGGATTTTTAATTTGGTCAACGTTTGCAATAAGTAATTAATAGCTAGCAGGCATTATAAATCAGTTGATTCGGGTACCATATTATATTTTTTCATAAAGTTACATCTTCGACAAGCGAGTGCACAATTCCATTTCACGTGCACAAAATCCGTATGTAATCTTTCGATTGTCGCTTGATCATCTCTTTGCTCGATATATTGTAATTTCGCCTCGCAGTCGAGATAGTAACAACCTTCATGCTCGTCGACCATTTCTTCTAGAAATTCCCGATCGACAAATTTTTCAGGGTTGAATAAATTATATTATTTGTAGTGCTGTTTAGAGTTACTCAGCCATCGATCAATTGTGATTTTAACCGCATCGCCGCAAATTTTGCAGGCAAATCTGTTTTTTATGAGGACAAAAGTCCGCGCCGTCACATTCTATACACGTGTCTTTCCGTCTCTTATTTTCACTCTCTGTTCTTTTTATCGAGACAGTTATTACACTATAAATTTATCTCGCCATTCGACTTAATTCGAAAATTAGAGATTTCTTGTGATATCTTACACTGGGTACATTTTTTATTATCCATTTCAATTATTGTCAATTTTTAAAAATATTTTATAAGTTTTATTCACATCAAAAACCACGAGACGGGCGGCTGAGTATTAATGACCAATTTACAATATTTCAAATTTCTTAAATGCCGTTTCAATTGGTCGCATTCTTCATAGGGTATAGCATTGTTTTCATCCAACATTTGATCGAAAGACGATTTATCTTCACAGTAAAAAATAGACACACAAGCCATATTACTCCAAAAGTCTTTTAAAACGGCATTACATTTTTGCGTTATAACGGCGCCCACTAAAGGCCATTTTAGACAACACACACGTTTTACTATTTTTTTCTATACTTTATAATCTGATTCAAGGCGCAATCATCGATAATAAAAAGCGTATTTGTTCCGTCAAAAATTTTCTGGTATAGATTGATCGCTTCATTTAATTCTAAGTTCTCCCTACCCAAGTCGCATAAATAAACGTTTTCATCGGTATGAACCCACAGTCGCTACAAATAGATTTTATTTTTAAATAACGTGGGACAAATAATAATAATTGCCTCAAACGTAAATTTATACTCGGTTTCTAATAGATCTAATATCCAAAGAGTTTTGCCAATCCCGGTATCGCCTACGATTAACGCGCAATGAAGACTTTTAAAAAGACGTACATCATTAAAGGCCCCGCGGCCTCTGCCTCGCGCTCCATCTGAATCGATATATCACCACCGCCGCCTAATGGCCTACCAGACCCGTGAGCCGAATTCCCATTGGAACTCCTGAAATCGAGCCACAGGCCGTATTTATCTTTTCAATAGTCAGCCATGTCGATGCCCATCAGGTTTAGGCCCTTTCAACTGCACGAGCCGATTCAGTTCCGAGTCGCCAAAACATTAAGTAATCTCGATAAATGCTGATTCTCGAAAAGTCCCTGCAAGTATAGTTGATTTGGTTTGCCTTCGACCGTGACGACCGTTTTAGTTATATGCGGATTATAAAACCGTATACTCATTGCCAGGTTTCGGTTTGTAGCAACTTCATACTCTAGGGTCAGGTCTGAAATTGCATATTCTGTCAAGGTATCTACCGAATTGACAACTTTATCCTGCTGTTAAAGTCAACTGATACGTCTGAGGTTCTTTAAACCCCGATGGATAAAACGGCCCGTGACCGTCTATAGCAGCGCATCTAACGGTATCGCATATCGATTTTTAAATGCATCGGCAATCGCCTTATCTTTGCCGTTGTTTGCGGCTGCATCTAGTCGGAAGCACCAAGGCGCGATTTTGCGACGTTTTCACGTTCTAATCCGAAATAAGCCATATTTTTAGTTTGTGAAATTGGTAGCCAGTTATCTTTGAAATTATGAAACACGTCCGCGTCTCGGTAACTGACGATTTTATTACATTGTAAACTGACGTTTATTTCCGAAATTTCCGAAATTTCGCACTACGTTGCTATACACTGTACGATTATCATCCGATGCTCCGTCTAAATCGAGTTTAAGCGCCAACTTTGCAGTACCCGGGACGATTACGTCGTCAATGCCCAAGGCGGGGAATTTTACGTTCAGCGTGTGGCCCGCTGCTATGGTACTCGGATTATGCATGATGGTTACTTAAAGTCTTTCGCCTTTAATCACGCAAGGCGCTTTTAGTCTGCGACTCGGGTTTAATTTTTTAGTGAATTGATGCGACATAATTTCTTAATATCTGACGATTCTTAATTTACTGGAAAATATTTTACAGGAAAGAAAACGTGATAAACGATACACCCGCCACGAAAAATAAGTCTTCATATTGCGTTAATTGATTTCTCTTGCGAAATGATTCAGATTCCATTTCTGCTGCCCAATTTTGAATCTCTAAAACCAAGTAACCAATAAGATCGATATCTGGGCGTATGTCGCCGAGCATTTGCTCGATGTTGCTTAGGTTGGCTTTCACGTCTGATAATTGATGATCCATTCTTTTAAAAATAGTATTTCAACTGTACCGATACACCAGAAAGACCTACCAAAGCCGTCCTGCCTAAAATCCATATAAACTCGCGAATTTTCTGGTCTTCGGACGGCACTTAGAGATTGGATAATTTCGGCTCTGGTCGTTTTTACTGGTCAATCCGGCATAAGCGCGTAACGCGTCGTCCACTTTTACAAACGTCTGCTGACTCGCGCGTTTTTGTCTCATATGTTCGTTTAAAAAGTCTAACATACGAATGCGATTTTGCTCCCAGGATTCTTTCACTTGTGCCAATTGTTCCAGGGCTAGGTCGTCGCGTTTACGTTCCACGTTTACTTTCCTCGTCTTTTTACTCTTTGATAGACTAACAAACAAAAAGTTTGAACCCGTAAATGCTAATGCATTTACTATCGCTCCTCCGACCATCATTAATGCGCTTGCCATTTATATTATATTCTAAATGAACCAAGAATTTCCAAAATTATTTTTCAGCTCTCAAGGCTATTGGCAAGGCGAAAGTGCCGTCGATCATTTGGCACAAAAACGGGTGCAGAAAAACCAACCGTGCGATCCTGGTTAAAAAAACAGGCAGTTTGGCAAATTTATTTACCCGCTCCAGATTACGTACCCAGGCCAATGACGTTACAATCAGAATATGTTAGTCCTTATGACATGCAACAATTGGACGTTTTATACTTGCCTTGGGATCGCGTGGGCCGTAACACTTATAAATACGCTTTATGCGTCATAGACGTCGGTTCTCGTTATAAAGAAGCCGAGCCATTGACCAGTAAAACGGCCGAGCAAACGTCTGAAGCCGTCAAGAAAATTTACGATCGTTCGCCACTGACTTGGCCAAAGGTTATAATGGTGGACTCGGGATCGGAATTTAAAGGCGAGTTTAAAAATTGATGACGAAAAATAAAGTAGAAATTCAAGTGGATAAACCCGGAGTACATCGATCGCAGGGAATCGTGGAACGATTTAATCGAACTTCAGCCAAGCGTTCATTTGGCCATAAATACGCGCAGAAAATGTTAAACGCAGGCATTCGTAACGTTGCATACGTGAAACGCTTGCCTCAAGTCGTAAAATCCCTAAATGAAGAAAAAAACACGTTCAATTGATAAAGAGCCTGCAAACGCAATAAAATTGGGTCAAGTACGGCAAACGCCCGCGGCCCCGTTAAAAGCAAATTGCATGAATTACCTCTAGATGTATTAGTTAGATATTTACATTACCCGGGTGAGCAGGAGGGAGGCACCGTGAGAAGAGCCACAGATCCGATTTGGAGCGTGGACGTTTATAAAGTAAGGAACCGCACAGGCATGAGGTCAATGGCAAGCGCGTGAAAACGGGGCCCACTTTATATTATTTATCAAATAAACCAAATAGAAGTTTCATCGAAGAGCTTAAAGTTATACCCAAAGACACCGAGTTACCGCCCGCTAAATAATGCCCGTGGGCTAACGTATCAATGCTGTCTGATAATACGTAACGCTTTGTATCTAGCGGCGAGAGACTTGATTTATTTTGCGACACCGTGAATCAGTGTTGTAGTCGAGTAGTTTCCAAGTACCAACGTACTCTGCAAAATACTGAACTGGGTAAGAGGGAATAAAGCCAGAGTGCACAGGCATTTGATGGTAAATGTGCAGAGGTAAGATTACAAAATAATTGTTGGACTTCAGACACTGTGTAAAATTTAAGTTTTGAGGAGAAAAGTACTCGGAAAGTACTCGGCCGAGTACTTTCCGAGTACTTTTGTCCTAAAAAGTTAATTTTAATCAAACAGTGATGGTCTAAAGTAAAGTTGCTTCGTGATCTTACCTTTATGCATGTACCATCAAATGCCGATGTACTTCAGCTTTGTTCCCTTCTAACTAGTTAAATATTTGGTAGAGAACTTGGTTCTCAAAAAGTACTCGACTACATCACTGCTGTGAATATCTGATGCTTCTCAGATCTGAATGATTGCTGCTTATTAAAATGTTGCACCAATTCAAATAGGCAACTTTTAAACGCCTCGTGCGACAGCCGTTTTTTAGTGACTACTACTGGGACGACTCTTAACTTTGAATTACAACTGCCGTGTGCGGGGCCTCGGTACTTTCCCGTCATGTGACAGTGATCTCTGACCTCGCGAAATTTATTAATTGCCTTTGGGCAAGTCATACAAATAAAGTCTTTGAAACCGCTTTTGTTTTCTGAAGATCCAACAATTTCCAAACTTTTAAGCAGTGGTATAGTAGTACATGTACTTAGAAATGATGTATGGTTTGTTCCTTCTGACATAGGTCTCTTCAAAACCTTGTTCTCGTTCAAGGTCCTGCTGTTAAATGCATCAAACAAGATTTTTTCGATGCACTCTGCAGTGTAGGAAGCTTCAGCTGGGAGCTTCCGAAGAGAAGAATAAGTGTAGTCACTTGTTATTTTGCAAGGGCCCTCGTACTCATTCAGAAATTCCCTCGCTCAAACATGCTCGTTGCTCGCGAGTGTCAGGAGAAGCTTTTGGAATGTACTGTATGGAATGCAATGTTATGACCATTCCACTATTAGAAGTATGGAATGCAATGTTCGTGACCGTTCCACCATCCGTAAAATGAAGTGCGATGTTCCTGACCATATGGCCATTGATCCAATGGAATGTAATGTTCCTGACCATTCCATCATTGGTCCATTGCAATGCAATGCTCCTGAGCATTTCACCACTGGTCCTATGGAATGCAAAGTTCCTCACCATTCCCTGTCCATTCTATCTGTAATTGGTCCAGTCGAATGCAATGTTCCTGACCATTTCACCACTAGTCTAAAGGAATGCAATGTTATTGACCATTCTGCCATTGGTCCAATGGAATAAAATTTTTATGACAATTCCACCATTGGTGTAATGGAATGCAAGGCTCCTGGCCATTCCACAACTGTTCCAAAGGAAAACAATGTTCCTTACCATTCTGCAATTGGTCTAAAGGAATGCAATGATCCGGACCATTCCACCATTGGTCCAATGGAATGCAATGACCCTGACCATTCTGGCATTGGTCCAATGAAGTGCAATGTTGCTGACCATTCTGCCATTGATCCCATGGAATGCAATGTTGCTGACCATTCTGCCATTGATCCCATGGAATGCAATGTTGCTGACCATTCTGCCATTGATCCCATGGAATGCAATGTTGCTGACCATTCTGCCATTGATCCCATGGAATGCAATGTTGCTGACCATTCTGCCATTGGTCCCATGGAATGCAATGTTGCTGACCATTCTGCCACTGGTACCATGGAATGCAATATTGCTGACCATTCTGCCACCGGTCCCATGGAATGCAATGTTGCTGACCATTCTGCCCGTCCATTCCAAAAGAATACACACACTAATTTTTAACATTTGTCATAGAGGACTACATGGATGTACAGATACCGCTATCTGTGTCCGTCCAAAACAATATGTAAAAAAAGCTAACACACTAAAAATTGTTCAGAGAGAAAACTTCGACTGTCATACTAATTGTAAACCTTCATTCTAGTGATATCAGTTCCACAAAAGCAACAGTTTGACCTCACATTTGGAATTTTGGTGTAATTAAAGAAAATATATCTTATGTTTTGATTGTTCAAACAAAACAACTTTATTTGTATTGTTTCTAAACTCTAAAAATGGCCTTTTAACCTTAACTAATTGGCTGAGTTACCTGGAATCCGATGACATCAACATTTTGAACTCCTGACCAATCTGGTCTGCCATTCTCATCATAGCCAGCAAAGCCAAGCCCAGCTGCATTACAAATTGCATCAGCTACAAGCAAAACAAAACATCAGGGATGTGATGCCTGAATCAGATTGTATTTACCATTTTGCAAAGGAGATACACATACTGGTTATGTTTACATTGCTTCCACTGTATTTCTTAATAGCGCCCTCCTTTGACCGGTAATCTGAGAACCATGCTTTACAGTCATCCATAGACAGTGGATTTCTCACAGTGAATTTGTGCATCGTTTTCCCACATTTTCAGGGCACAAATTCTCCTCTCGCTCCTTGCTAAGGGACGGCGACCATTTAGACCCGGTTGGAAAAGGGCCCCCCCGGTAGCCCACCCGGTATAATGCCTGGCCGGTATTCAGGCTGTTCCAGGCCAGTATCGGGCCTGTCTGCACATTGGCATTTCAAAGTCCCTGATGAAAGGCTTCCCCTACCATGCTTCCACAGATGACTGGGGGTCTAAGCGGATTAGTGTAAACATTGTATAGAGCTGAAGGATTAAAAACCACAAGCAGGTTCCTTCTGGGATAGATTACATGTACCAGTACTTGCAAACAATAGACCCCAGGATGGAGAAGTTCGACATCAACAACCAGTCCAGCATCCCAGGCAGGTAGCCAGGCCGGTATGAAAGGGGTTTTTGCAACAGGGCGAGCTTACCGGGGGGGGGCCCTTTTTAAACCGGGTCTAAATGGTCGCCGGCCCTACTATATAGCGCCTCGTGAAGCATTGCCTATAAGTTGATTCCAGTTTTATTCCTTATCAAGAGGAGTTTCAAGTAGTTTAGACGCCTTTATAACATTCGGTTTTCATGTCAAGTTTACCTTGTTTACACATGTATATACCCACATGTTGACATATTGTTTAAGGATGCAACAACATATAACACACCAAGCGATCCACGTGTTCATGGGGGTGTGTATGGTTATTTTCTGCACTTATAGGCCTGTTACAAGTAAAGACATATGTAGGGCTCTGTGAGCTCAGTATTTACATGCACATGTACTCATTTGACTAGTTATTAGCATGAATCTCAGTGTATTTTGAGACTAGAGACTCATACATGTGTAATGTTTGTGTAGTAATACTGTAGTGCACGTACATGTATTCATAGCTTGTGTTTTCTTGTTTACTACACAGTTTTACTCCATGTCAATGACATCATCTTCCAGTGTGACCAAATATTAAAACAGCGGAGCTATTTCCTGACTCCATGCCAAATTGAGATTAGAAACATTTTAAGGAGGGCAGTACAGTAAAAAGGCAATGACAGTCGTTACATGCAACTACAGCATTAGAGCCAGGCTCATCATACGTTAACTGTGAACTATCAAGAAGCCAACCATGAAGACAAGAGATCTCTCACAAGTTCAAAGGGAGCACGGTCATCTTCTTCATTACACCGGTAATGCAAGTACAAGAAGATTGTCTTTTTCAAGATGTACTTTGCACCTGGGAAATGTTAACACATCTATAGGAGGTTGTGGGTTTGAGTCACACTTAAGTAAGCTTGTCTATGTTTCCGCTAGTTCTGAGACAAGCGCAAAGTATAGTGTGTATAAAATTACATCTTGAAAATAGTTCGCAGTATCCGCTGCTTCATATGATTCGGACCAGCCAGCCGACCCCTGCAAGCTCGGTGGTCAAGTGGTTATTAAAGACATCTGCACTAGTAAGCAGGAGGTCGTGGGTTCGAGTCCCACCCGAGTAAGCTTATGAGGTTTTTTTCACAAGCTCTCGGACAAGCACTGAGCATACAGTGCTTATTAATATACGTTGGGTAAGGGCAAAACCTGTTATGTATAGTGTTATACATGTACAGTATATGTATATATACAGTCGAGTCTCAGTAAGCATAGAAAGATAACAATAGATTTGCACTCAGCCGGTGTGCAATTCATGCTTGTCTTAACCGAAACATCGTAACATCCAAGCTCATATTACACATTTTTTCCCTCATAGGAATGTGCACAATTTAGGCGGGACTGACAAATTTGAAGGCAACTTGTCAATCTGCCAGTCCATTCAATTTTGAAAGGTGCTTGAGTAATTCATGTGCATACAGACGCTGCAGTTTTCCCTCACCGAATCACACCATTTGTGTCCAGTGCTGCGAGAGACAAACAATGGGCATTTGCAGTTCCAGTATCCAACAAAGAAATTCTTTTAGGCGACTCTCGAACCACGTGAACACAAGCCAGTGCCACCAAAAGTGCGACGATATGTAGGTGGTTTGATTCCTCCCCCCCCAAAAAAAAATCCTCAAGACCAAAGTCCCCCAGGAAACTTAATAAAATTTGTGTACCGTGACCCAAAAATCTGCCCATCCGTCAAAAAATTGTTACCCGCTCCCCACCGTAACATGAAAATATCGTCCCTTCCAATTTTGACATTTCTACATGAAGAAAATCATAACTAATCTGTGCTTTTCATTCCCAAAATGTTTAAGAAAATAACATCCATAAGTTTTGAAGAAAAAAGTGCACCCCTCGCTAATACTTTTTTCACTAAATCCACAGACCTTTCTAAACTCAAAATTCGCCCTCGATCTGCTGTCCACACCACCAATAGCTGGTTTCCTCCAAGTTTTATGAGCAACAAGCACAGATCTGGTGAGGGTTACCAACTAAATTGTTAATGTACTTACGTTACATGCGTACATGAGGATCTCATCACAGCGTGCGGGGCCAGGGACGAGTCATACGGCATTGCTCCAAATCAACATGACTGGTGGAAATTTCGCATCCTTCGATCTTACATTTTATATTTTTTCTTTTATTTATTTAAAACTTTCTTTATTACAAGTCTTTATTCATTAAACTGTATCTCACTTTCATAAATTTCTTAAAATAAAATTCATATAACAAAATGTATGTGCCTTTACGCTTTATACATGTATGTACGCTTTACTTATGGTTGCTTGTTAATACATACGTCAAGCAGGATGGCAGCTTTCGCATATGAGAGGTCCAGATAATACGAGCTAAACTTAGTCCCAAGGCCTTCGTATTAACGAGAGTCGACTGTATATACGTAAGGTAAGGGCAAAGCCTGTAACTAAAGGCTTTAGCTAAACTCTTTACTGTGTGTAGACCAGCTGGTCAGAAGTGGAAAGATATTTAAAAATGCTAAAGTACAGGCTGACATCAAACTTACCCCACATCCAACCAAAAAAGTATTTTGACTTCGCTACTTCTACAGAGACTAGAAGATAACCAAGTCTGTACAGGATGGATGAACTTTTCAGAACTTCAGCAGCTGGAAAGAAAAACAATAATACACGCAGTTATATTACATCGAACACCATCAATACATACATTCTTCAAACACTCTTCAAATGTATGTCTACACACACATTGTGCCAATAAAGGCATGTGTATAAGATAATGAGGATATGAAAACACAGTAAGACACATGTCCCACAGAAAGCCCATAAGATTGAAAATGATTTCTTTACATTAACATAAAATGAAAATGTATGTAACACACTGGAACATTTCAAGTCTCAAACTGGTTTGACCAAGGCATGCAACTTCCCCTCTAACTAACTTACATATGTTGCCCATGATAGGCACTTTAGGCACAGTAGTCATGAGAATAACAGCACAGAAAAGCGCAAAGAGTGATTTCATCGTCACAGCCCTCTGAAATAAAAGAATTGAGATGTGATTTGAAGGCATCTTAATGATTTAACAAGCAACCTACCATTAACAATACACACAGACCTACCATTTGCCAATAATATCTTCATGTATACTCTAAACAAAAGTGTAGGCAGCCCCCTCTAATGTGAAACTTTAAACTGGCATGGAACAGACTTAAGCTGCCACGGGATGAACTACAGCTTGCATGTGACAGAGCTTAGCTGGCATATGACGGACTTTATAAGCTGGTGCGGGACAAACGTCAGCTGGCATGCAACAAATTTAGCTGCCATATGACAGACATAAGCTGGCATGTGACAGACTAAACCTGGTATGTGACACACTTCAACAAGCATATGCCAAACTGTACCCGGTAGGTGGCGCGTGACGGACTTAAGCTGGCATGTGACAGACTTTGTACATGTAGCCGGCATGTGACACACTCTAAGCTGGCAATGAGCGACCACAAATGGCCATTGGTAAGCATTAATAGTCGAACACAGATAAGAGCACCCTTAACACAAGGTCATGTACATTTACATGTATATAGTTGCAAGGTTAATTTAAAGCCCCAACCCTTTGTTTTCCATTACTGATAATAAGAGGTAACTATTATGATAAGGTAATTTGTAAAAGTCCCAAGGACCTTGTTATAAGTGTTACACTGTACATGTACCTCCCAATTAAGGAAATGTAAATACCTGTTACTTGTTTCCACCTTGGTAGCCCCCCATGTGAAACCTACATATATATTTGGGAGACTTGTGCCTATCATAAAAAAGCATGAGATTTGGTACAAAGTTGCAGTATGCCCAAAGAATTGGCTACAGAGCCCTTGAAGATTTGTTCCATTGCAACAATGGTAGCCATTTAGAATCGTCCATGGGCTGGGGAAAATATTATGAGTGACTATACATTGACAGAGATGTGGTTATTTGCTTGTCTTCAATTTGAAGGGTATAAATTAGTACCTGACCTTTAGAAAAACAGGTACCTGGTTCCAAAACACGGAAATCCAAAGGCATGAAGTACATGTACGAGTACGAATGCATTTATGGAGTCTCTGATAGGTTGCTTGTTGGCATTCAGAAGTGTATGCATGCGTTGAAGGCATGCGTTGAGGTCAATGAAGGGCTGTTTGTAAGCATCAGACAAGACTGTAGGAATGCTTTGGGAATCCATGATGGATTATTTCTTGGCATTCAGAAGAGACTGTAAGAATGCATTGGGAGTCCATGATGGGTTATTTCTTGGCATTCAGAAGAGACTGTAGGAATGCACTTGGTGTTCAAAAAGGCATGTTTGAAGGCATTCAAAAGAGACTGTAAGAATGTACTGGGTCAATAGAAGAGATAAACATAATCACCGCGGTGGATGACAAATACAGGAAAAAGATAATTGATGACTCGCGGTGTTGTGTTGCTAGTAGCGACGTTTTGGCTACTGGTGCTGCTAGCCTTCATCAGGCAACTGAAGTCTGGATGCTGCAGAGTCCGCTGTATACCACTGGACCGCGTGCCACCCGCCGTGTATTGCGGAGCAGTACGGGTGACCTCAGCGGGGGTCGCACGCTCCACTCCATGGGCGTGAGGGGGCGAGTCCTCGGTGTGGCTCTGTTGTGCTCCAGTGCTCCGGTGGATGTGTTGGCGGATGGTGGGGAGCCAGAACCCGGGGATGTCGATGCCGCTGTCCCTGTTGATGTTGTGTCTATTCAGGCGGATGTGGATGGCCTCCTTGACGTGTTTTGTGTACCAATGCTGGTCTTGGTCCATGCACTGCACGTCGTCCCAATTGAGGTGAAGACCAGCTCCCCAGGTGTGCTCGGCTACCCCTGACGACTCCACACGGGAGAGTCTCACGTCGTGCTGGTGCTCCTTGATTCTCTCGCCGATTGATCTGCCAGTTTCGCCGATGTATACCTTATCACAGTCACCGCATGTATCCTGTAGACCACTCCTCTACGTCTTCCGGGTGGGATGGGATCCTTAAGAAGCATGAGTTGGTTCCTCAAGGTGATGGATGATCGGAACACGGTGTGAGCGCCGTGGTCCTCCAGGATCCTCTTCAGCCGTCCGAAGATACCGTCCACAAAGGGAAGAACGGTAAAAGCCTCGTACTCTGGTCGCTCCAGTTCGGTGCTGGTCTTGGGTCTTGATGATTGCCGGATGAAGGACGCTGGATACCCGTTCGCTGTGAGGGCAGCGGTGACTCGGCGGCTGTGTGGCGCGGTCTGGTGACTAGGCGTGAGGCGCGGTCATGTAGGCACTTGGCCACGCCCCTCTTGACGGACACTGGGTGGTGTGAGTCAAAGGCCAGGTATTGGTCGGTGTGGGTAGGCTTGCGATACACAGTGCTGGTCAGGCTGCCGTTGGGTTCCCAGTGGACCATGGTGTCCAGGAATGCGACGCTGTTGTCTTGCTCATTCTCGATGGTGAACTGGATGCTGGGCTTGAGGCTGTTCAGGTGGTTGAGTAGACGGCTGGCTTGATTCCGTGGTGCAATGACAAAGGTGTCATCGACGTACCGCTTCCACAGGGTAGGATGGCAGTCGGGTGGGCAACTCTGCAGGGCCTCCTCCTCGAACGATTCCATGTACAGATTGGCAGTAACCGCTGACACCGGACTACCCACGGCTGCTCCGTCTGTGTGTCCGTAGTACGCTCCATCATACAGGAAATACGTGGAACACAGGACAAACTCTAGCAGGGAGACGATCTCGGCAGGGGAGAGCGATGTCCGGTGAGGCAACTCAGGGTCCTCCTTCAGGCGACGAAGGACCACACAGCAAGCGCCATCTATGGGGACATTGTTAAACAAAGACAGGACGTCGAAAGTGATCAACGCCTCATGGCTGTCGATGTGCTGCCGGCAGAGGGACTCTGCAAAAGCTGTGGAGTTGGGCATGGTGCTCGGTGTGCTACCGGTCAGATGTGACAGGATCCCAGCTAGATGCGTGGAGAGGTTGTAGGCAAAGGAACTCACGCATGCAATGATGGGTCTCAAGGGTGTCCCCGGCTTGTGGATCTTGGGTAGACCATACATCCGGGGAGGCTGTTTGCTGGTGGGGCGCAACTTCCGGTAGCTGGCATTGTCAAGATCTCCGGACTTGTTAAGGGCGAGAAGCTAGGCTGTGATCTTCCTGCAGAGCCGGTCGGTGGGGTCCTCAGCCAATTTCCGGTAAGGGCCCATGGAGATGAGCTCACCCATCTTGTCCCAGTACGTGTGGGCGTCAAGGATCATGAAGGGCTGTTTGTAAGTATTGTAAAGTCTCTCTTGGGATAGGGAGTCGTTATCATAAAGAATGAGAATCATTGGTAGACACACTACTAATTTATCCCGAGGAATGATTTACATCTCCATATTTACAATGAGCAACTGCTACTTGTAAGGCTGGATATTACTCACTTACTGCTCATCCAAATCTGAGCTACATGTATTTATTTGGGAGTGATAGAAAGGTTGTTCATATCGGAGCTATACACTAACGAACGGTCAGGGAGTTGTTTCTCTAAAGCTGCCTGCTTGGGAATGATCGATGCTGACCGCTGGAGCAGGTCGCTTTATATAGACTTTTGGGGCTGTGTCTTAGCCAATGGGAGCACTGGATTGGGGTAGTTATGAATAGTTCATACATGTAGAAAATCTATGGAAGAAAAGTCTATGGGGATTTTGTACACACTTGGTATTCACAGACTAAGTTTCTAGAGAGTGATAAGGTCAGAGAAGTTTGGGAGCGGGAGGGTGAAAGGCTGTTCGTGGGTGAGCCAAGGGGGAATAGGTCAACAAGGGAAAAGAAAAGGTGAGCCTTTCTGGGTACATTGGGTTGTGTACAACACTTAGTCTCTGGATGGCTAGGAAATCTACACGTAATTCTTACGGGGTAAAACTGAGGGTGAGCGGAGGTAATTGACCTCGCTGTGCCGTGACCAGACACAGGCTTTCGGTATGTGGTTTGGCAGGACACATAAAGTATGAGTTGGGGGTCTGTGTGGGTCGAATGTAAGGGTTATATGTGCGACTGAACGTAGGATCGACTCTGAAGAAGATTTGGGGGAAAATGACTAAGTTGGAAGTGTGCTTCGGAGTTGCGGTTCAAGGGCATGTTGCAGCATAGAGCAACGGGGTCGCGTGTGGAATGCAAAACGCTGTGTACAATGTGTGTAATCTACCATCTACATGCAAATAGGGGAACAGTTTGTGGGAGAGTAACGGTATTTAGAACAGACTACTGTATAGGAATGCACTGGGTGTTCATGAAGGGTTGTTTGTAGGTATTCAGAAGAGATGACAGGAATGCATTCGGTGTTCATGAAGGATTGTTTGTAGGTATTCAGAAGAGACTGTAAGAATGCATTAAGTGTTAAGGAAGGGTTGGTTGTACATGTAAGTATTCAGAAGAGACTGTAGGAGCATTTGATGTTCATGAAGGACTTTTTGCTGCCATTCAGTGGAGTAAACATGAATTGGGAGTCCATGAAGGGCCGTCTGTAAGCATCAAGAAGAGCAAGTAGGAATGCATTATTGCTATGAATTTCAAAGATAGACATACATGGCATTAGGGGTAATTTTTTACCATAGAAGAAGGCTCTTCATAGACTATCCTCTCTTCTCCGCTCTCATTTTTGACCTTCCGAATAAAGTTATTTCCCTGGATAAAATCCACATAGTTGGAGAAGTAGCAGATTGGTCCAACAAGAAGACCTTGAGGGCTGAAGATATAACTCCAGAACTCCAGGAATCTAGGATACCTCCTGAAAAAAACCAAAACAGTGATTTTTACTATTTACAGAAAGTAATATTGACAGTGTGAAAGCCTGAAAGTGAATCATTTGACATCATATTCTTGATAGAGGTCCTAAATTTTATTACAAACTGCAGGATAATACATGTACTTACATGTAAGACTGGAAGGCCTGTGGGATACTGGACAAAATAACCTTGATAAACATGAATTCAGAGGCTGCAAAAAGGTGTCACTATAATTTTTAAAAGTACATGAGATGGAGGCATTGTTTCAAATTTACATGTACAGGATATTACACTGGAAATATTAACACTGCGAATAGGAATGGGGAAACTTGTGAAAAGAATATTTACATTAACACTCACATTCCACAAGGTGTGAAAATAATGTCCCACTAGTTTGAAAGAGGTATGAAAATGTTTTGACAATTTATAGGAAACTCTGAAAATCTTTCCCACTTGTGACGAAATCTGAGAAAATCATTTCCCATGGTGGGAAAATCTTTCAAAATTTTTAACAACTTGAGGGAAAATCTGTGAAAAGCTTTTCTCATTTGTTAGAAAATATTTTCCCAATTTACAGTAGTTTTCCCAAGTTTTCACATTTTGTGACATAGAATGAATTCCCTGTGAGAAGGAAAAAGTGTCGAGAAAATGCTCATTCAAAAATTAGCAGTAAACTGTGATGTACAGTCGACTCTCATTACTACGAAATCCGCGGGACCTAGTAGAAACATTTATTGCATCCGAAATTTGTTTTAGGTGGAACGATGCAATGGCTTCGGTGCATTGTATGGATAGGTCCATTATGTGTAAAGCCATGTACAATGTACATTAACATGTACATGTACTATACGTGCACACATTGTACATGTGAACGTGGTTGATGTTAACAATGCCAAAAAGATCTCTCGGTTAATATGATTAATTAAATATATTGTGATGTGTTTAGAATAATAAACTTCATACCGTATGACAACATCTTTGATGTACATGGGAGATAAAACGCAAATACATGTGAAAGCACCGATCCAGGGATTTTTTTAAAGACTTCAGATTGCCATGAATAAGGACAAAGCTTACTAAACGGCATGCACACGTAGGCCTGCAAGAATTTCAGGACTCCTCAGCTGAAACCCCCTATGCAGTAAGTAGTCTTTCCAACACAAACTACATGTACACGTTAGTCAAGGAGAGACATTTTTATTGGCTTTATCACATTTTGCGAGAAAGTTGTTTGTTTTGTCAAGATATTTTTTTGGCTTTTCCACAAGTTATGGAAAAGGCATTCTTTTCGTCAAGGTTTTTTTTTTAGCTTTTTCGAATTTTGCGAAAAAGGCATTTTTCAGTCAAGGTTTTTTTTTTTTCTTTCTTCTTTTGGCTTTTTTGCAATTCATAAGCAAGGGTGCACTGGGCCCAACAGCTACACATAGTGCAGCGCCGGGCAGCTGGGTTAAGAAGTTGGATGGATGAAGTGCTGGAACTGGTTCTGGTAGGCAAAAGTATATGTATTACAAAACTTTCCCAATTGCCAGTTTTTGTCTGCACTTTCTGTGCTACATGTACATAGCTGGTTGAGACTTAGCAGATATCTGAAAGGGGATGTGTGACAGACAAAAATTGACCTCATGGGATGGCGATGTTATCAGTTGACAGGTCACGTGAGATTAAAGATACATCATTTAAAGCCCTATATCTCTAAAAGCACATGTCCCAGCGGGTTGAGACTTTGCAGATATCTGAAAGGAGATGTGTGATAGACGAAAATTGACCTCATGGGATGATGACGTCATCAATTGGCAAGTCACGTGCCATGAAAGGTGCATCCTTTAAAGCCTTATATCTCCAAAAGTACCTGTCCCAGCGGGATGTAACTTTGCAGATATGCCATCATGACAATGACATTTTCAATGAAAAGCAAAAAACCCTGTGTTCTGTTGCAAACAGACATAGAAGCTTTCGTTTTCTTCTTCTTGTTTCTACTTCTTTGGTACAGTTCTTCTCCGGAGCACTTTAGTCCCTTTGCAAGGGTCAATCTTCATCAAAGTTGCCTCAAGCAAGGACCCTAGGGCAAAGATGTGCCGCGAAGCACGACGTCATGATGACGTCATCAAATGATTTTTTATTCAATTTTGAGTACTTATTTTTCCCTATTGGTTTTGAACACAGTGGAGCCGTCAAGAAAATTGTGATCATGACGCCATCAGTGTCACGTCACAGGGCATTTAATGTGCAAACTCTTAAGCCCTATATTTCTTGAAGTAAATATCCCATTGAGATGAAACTTTGCAGATATCTAGAGGGGAATGCGTGATCCACGAAAATTGACGTCATGGGATGATGACGGTCATCATCAGTTCAGAAGTCACGTGACATCAAAGGTGTGACCTTTCAAGCCCTATATTTCCTGAAGTGATTGTCCCAGCGGGTTGAAACTTTGCAGATATACATGTAGTATGCAATCATAACCAAGGCATTTTCATTGAAAAGCTCAGAAATGCAAAAAAGCCCTATGTTCTGTTGCAAACAGACATAGAAGCTCTCGTTTTAAACTTCTGCCTGTCTTTTGATGTTCGGCACTAGCTGCTTGACCATGATTGATCGATATTCTGAGTTCACTCGCCAACCACAGTGCAGCTGCTGAAGAAGTATGATGTCCAACCTCGACTCCATGGGCTGCGTGCACATTTCCTCACTAGCCCCTTGTCGTGTACATGTAGCATACGAAAATGACATGTACATAAATGTAAATTCAATCACGAGCGTATTTCAAAAGCTGCACTCGTGCCCACTTAATTTCTTGCACGTCACGCAAGCATAACTCTGCATCACTCGTAAACACTAACTAAAGTCCTCATTCAAATATCCCAAATAGTGAGATATCTAAATTATACCATATCAGGGGTTAGATCGTGCAAGGCATGGTGGGAAACAATACGGAGCAGCAAGATCGTACCCACTGGAATGAAGTTGTATGGCGTCATGAGGGAATATTGTGATTGGATAACCGTCTGGCAAAATGTACATCATGAAAGCGCACAATCTCATTGGTGGTCACGCTAGATCTTTTTAAAAGCAATATGGATACATGTAATTCAGTGTGGGCAATTAGTTAGGCTCTTGAGAAGCGAGAATCAGCAAATTTATTGGGTTGTATTTTATCAGAATTGGGAAGGGACGTTTTGTTGTGTGTTTGCATAATCAGTGTAAAAATCATTGATTTTTAATTGTGCACTACGCATGTCATGATAGGAAACTGGTGAACGATATCTGCATATCCCATTGTTTAGTGTACCAGTACGTGATGTATAATGGAAAGCGGGTGATAAGCCTCATGCTGTGGCTGGAAATTTTGTGGAAACACACTCGCTTCGAATTCAAGCAGTACCACCTAAAATTAAATTTATGAACACAGAAAAAACAAACGTAGACATGAAATCAATTTGTGTGAATGAACTTGCAGTAATTTTGTACTGGTGATGTTTTCAACTCACAACTGAACGCTGCATTCACATATAATGAAATGCAATGTGCGACACTTTGTGCCTGTAATATGTACAATGACTAGTTGCCATCACGCCTTTTTTTGGCAATGGTTTGGCCCAGTGGGAACCAGTGAGGTGCACTGCACAAGAATTTTCACCACCGTGACTCGTAAACGCCCATTGTCCACTTGCCACCGGGGTTTCCACATATTCTTTATACGTGTGGCCAGGGTCTCTGAAATCTGACAAAGGGAACTAGACCTTGTAACAAAAGACCAGGCTACTCTCAATAGTGGAGATAATCCAGCCTTGTTTTGAAACAGTATACCACAGTTTTGGGGATTTAGCGCAAGTGAATTACCACCGGGGACAAAAGCGCTCCACCACCGCACACTAATCTGGCCTCTACTAAAAGAGGTCAGCGCGCACTGTGCCAGTTTCATGAACAAAAGGAAATTAAACAGGCCTGGCTGAAATACTCCAGCATCAATTGATGTTGTCTGTCAGATTAGAGCAGAAACCAGACAGTCCTTTGTGTGGGTGTAAGTGTCCAGTAAATGAAGATAGGAATTTGGAACTATGGACAAGTTTGCGGTGACACCATGTGGATATATTTCTCTTTTGTGAGTGTGTGTGGTTCAAAGAAGATCCGGGGTTCACTCGACGTTTCGGACAGTGTGCTCTGTCCGTCTTCAGGAGAAAGTGTGCCGAACTCTTGCGTGTGTGGCCTTTAAGTACTGGTTGGGAGGATTGATTGTAGTGGGAACTCGATGAGGCGGAATAGCTTAACTGGTGCTTGGATCCTAATCCTGTGGGTTGCTGTTGGTGGGCTCGGTGATGAGTGTCACTGTTGACGTAGGTGTCGTGGGGAGAGGGTTGTGGACCGTGGGTATAGAGGACCCATTGGTCTGGCTGGGTAGTAGGGGGCACCAGATGTTGCTTATGTTGAAGCCCATGTCTTGGGATACTGTGTTGTGTCTGCAGATCTTGATGGCTTCTCTGATGAATCTAGGGTGCCATCTGTTGACAGGAACGATGCGTTCTGCTGCTTTCCAGTTGATGATGTGGTCTTCAGCATGTGAGTGCTTCACTATGGCCGATTTGTCATAGTCTCCTCTGCAGCCATGGGCAGTGTGCTCTTTGACTCTGGTAGAGAGATCTCTTCCAGTCTCGCCAATATACACCTTCCCACATTCGCAGGGGATCCTATACACACCAGCTTTGGTCTTGTGGTCTTGCTTGTCCTTGTGGGTCTGCAGGCTGGCTTGGATTTTCTTGATCGATGAGTGATACACCTTGATGCTAGCTTAATTGAGGATCCGTTGGATCTTGTATGACGTACTACCTATGAATGGGAGGTTGACTATGTCCTTATAGTTGGGGGTTGACTTTGGGTAAAGTCAACCCGACAGTCAGGGTGTTTTTGAGTCTTGACTTAGCGCCAATGATATCCTTTGAGCTGGAGTGCCATTGAGATGTGCTGGAGTTCATCTTGTAAGTATTCTTGATCGCAGATCTTGTGTACTCGTTGGATCAGGGTACGGATGACTGAAGATTTTATGCTGGGATGATGGAAAGGTACAGGTACAGGTCTGTGTGGGTGGGCTTACGGTAGACAGAGTGCCCGAGGGAACCATCTGCACACTGGTGGACCTTGACGTCAAGGAAGGAGATAGAATGCGGTCTTGCTGAGGTGTTGTAGTGCTGGCTCCATCTTCAAGGAGACAGTGGTGAACCTTAACCGGAGACTCTCTAGCACGGAGAACAAAGTCTTGTCCTTGGGTAAGAACTTTGCCCTCCCACCCAAGTCGATCCCAGTTGAGGACATCATCCAATCAACAAGTTCCCACTACACTCAATCCTCCCAACCAGTACTTAAAGGCCACACACGCATGAGTTCGGCACTCTTTCTCCTGAAGACAGACAGAGCACACTGTCCGAAATGTCGAGTGAACCCCGGTTCTTCTTTGAACCACACACACTCACAAAAGAGAAATACATGTATATCCACATGGTGTCACCGCAAACTTGTCCATAGTTAGTACATGTACTTCCAACATGCATAGCCTAAAGTCTCACCTAGGAATTTTGAAAACAGAAAAACAAATGATAATTATCCCACCCCGGCACCATCAACATTGATGACTGCCACCGGTGCGAAGTGGTTAAAAATGGGTCATCAAAAATTGGTTTTCAGGCAACAGAGTCACAAATCCTGTCGTTGCAACAAAAATATCGTACAATGTGAGTTTGTTTTAACACAAATGTGGACATTTTTGTCAGGACCACAGATGTGTGTACATGTACAGTACATGTCAGTTATAACAGAAATTTTGGAATAGCCGTTTTCACAACGAGAATCGACTGTACTATAAGTGTAGTGACTTACATGATAATGTAACCAATTATTTACGTTCATACCTGACAACTAATTGTTTCTGCAAGCTGTTCAGTTTTGACTCATCTTTGGTGAATCCTGCAAGGTGAAATAAGTAAAAATTGACAGATACATGTACATTTACAAAATGTAAGTTCATGTCACAGCTTCCATAATACATGTATACTGAACTGTCTGGTATCAAGTCAGCAGATACATGTACACATACATGTACATGTAGGTCTATAAAGAGCAAAGTTCTGTACATGTAATTCATCTGACACATTCACATTAGCTCTGTGTGTACTGCATGTAGGGCCTACTTACCATCATGAATGCTGAAGGCAAGACTGCTTGTCTTTACAGTGAGAATCATCATGGGTCTGTTAAACGAAGGCACACATAAACAGTACATTGCAATTAATACTAAAGCACATGTACCGGTACTAGGGGATACTGATCTCAAGCAAACTACACGTACAAGTACTTTGCATTTTTGGTTGCTCTTGAATTTTCAGTCTCAGAAAGGCAATGTTATTTATCCTTTATACGTGTAACAACAAAGAATGTAAATATACATGTACATGTTTGTTGACTGTGTTTATTTTCTGAGGAGGGGGCTGATTTTCTGAAACCACAGAAATCTACACTGTACTTATCTTCAGACTTTGAAAATGCATGCAAAGTAAATACAAGTACATGTATGCAAAGGAACAAAATATTTTTTAAAAACAACATTGTGCAGATGTAAGGATATAAGGAAACATATTCCAGATTGTTAATACTCTGACAATGTGGCAGGGAAACATCCAGTTCTATCTGTGTTTTGTCCTCAATGTTATATGCAAATGTACATGTACATGTATGTACATGTACATGCTAGGAACTTGTATACTTTCAGATTTTTGACCCTTGCAATCTTATGAGATGCTGTTTCACCTCATTCTCTTTTATTTTGTTTGGTAAAGTAGGAAATATCACTATTTTCTGGTTTACGTTTTGGAAGGAAGATATACACTGATCGTGAGATGCTCAACCAAAGGTAAGCTTGTTGACAATGGGGAGGTAATAACCCAAAGGCAGGCTAGTTGACAATGAGCAAGTACATGTACATGTACCTACTTAAAGGCCAAGTTTATGACAATGAGGAAGTACTCAACCAAAGGTAGGCTAGTTGACAATTGGGAACTACATGTACTTACTGAAGGGTAAGCTACAATTGTATGTAATTGACAATGGGGAAGTACATGTACTCATCCAAAGGCAGGCTTATTGACAATGGGGAAGTACATGTACATGTATGTTGTGTCCATGTTATATGAATGGCGCCCTCAGGAGAGAGGAGGGAGACATGCTGCGCCATGTTGGAGATAGTGGAAAAAAGCTGGGTAATCGTTCTGAGTATTTCCTAATTTCTCGTGCATTTACTGTGTTTACTGAACCTTGAACACAACATAATTTGGTAACGAGGGAGGACAGAACGCACTTAAGTGTCTTTACGCTATAGCATCGTTTCCACTCCCTCTGTTTGTTCTAATAACACCTGGAACTGCGCCCGTTCCATGGATACAGTGGCGCGGTATCTTTGAAACATACACAATTGCATCAGGTGCTAATGCTCTGCTGTTCATAAACCTCCACTGTTTCTGCATTGCCTTGGTACTGAAGGTCAGCGGATGTTCCATACATTACCGCAAGAGAATACAGATGATGCTGACGAATATGAAGCTGCTCTCCATGCCCTTGACAGACACTTCCAGACAAAACTGAACGCTGTGGCTGAACAGTACAAATTTCACAGACGTTCCCAATTGCCAGGGGAATCTGTTGAGGATTACATTCATGAAATACACAATGTACGTGCACTTGCATCCTCCTGCAACTTCGATAACACATCAGATGAGATGATCAGAGATCAATTCATTGAACGCACATACTCAACGCAGATTCAAGAGAGACTTCTTCTGGAACCAGAGCTAACACTCGCAAATGCAATCACCATTGCCTGACAAGTTGAGTCAGCCTGGCCAGAGTCCAAAATCATTGGAGAGAACTCTGTTCATACAGCAGATGCTGATGTACACACAGTTAAATGCCGTAGGCCTCCCAAACATCGCCAACTGTGCTAAAATCATACTACTGCTGATCAAGAAACTAGCAACGGTAGACACAGTATTGTTACTGATGTGGTGAACAACTTGAACTGCAAAGCTAGAAATGCTACACTGTACATGTACACGCACTAAATGCCGTAAACTGTGACATTATGCTCAGGTCTACATGTACATGTACAAGCTATCCAGTTCATGGTTTACACACTGAAGAGGATCATGTCAGTCTTCCTGCATACAGTGATTCCAATGTCCTGACAATCCAGCACATTTTGCATGTGGACAGTGGCAAGTGCCTGTCATTCTTGGCTCATCTGTTCCACTTACCATGATTATTGGCACTGGTGCTGCAGTGTCAATAATTCCTGCATCTACACTTGGAAAGTTCTTCACACTTGAGGCCTTGCAACCTACAACATCTAAACTTACTACATACCATCACAAGCTCATTACAGTTCTGGGTACATTCCACACCACTGTACGTCTCACAAGAGATCCAAAGCATTACACGCCCGTAACTGTATCACGTACATGTACGTACTGCACTGTCAAGTCGTGATGTGATATGCAGTGGCTTGCCGTCCTTGCTTCGTCCTTAGGAGCACATGATCAATTATCAAATTTGCAGCCCGTGAGGATAATAATCGAGAACGAATTTGCTGGGATCGACCATGGAGGTAGAAATAAACCAGGGTAAATCAAAGCCATTGAATTAGTGTAAGGAATCATAATGTACATGTACATAGGCAATACATGTGTACTGTACGTGTAAGTCAGAAAAATGAAGACTTACAGCACAAGTTGGCATTTGTGTAAGTCATCAAAATTTCTTGATTCCTGAGAGTTCCGACTTAGCCGGAGTTTACTGTAGTCACAAACCAATGCGCATTGCCAAATGGGCCGCACGCTTGCTGAACTTCAACTTCAACTGCTGGAGCACACAATCGAGTGGCTGATGCTCTATCCAGATTGCCACTCCCTATTACAACTCGAACTACTGAACACCATCCACTGAACAATAATTTCATCATCCTGGTGTTACCAGGATGATGAAATTATTGTTCAGTGGATCTGAGCCTTACTGGTCGATACTTCTGCTGTCACAAAGACTGAACTCCACACTGCAACAGTGACAGATGCAGTCCTTCAACCTGTGTCTGACTACATCATCTCTGGTTGGCCCTCTTAGTAGAAAATTACCGCAGAGATACAACCCTACATGTACTTCACCCTCAAGGATGGACTTTCAGTTGTTGATAACTGTGTTATGCGAGGCGATAGCTTCGTTTTTCTATGTGCTCTTCAGCCTGGCCTAATTACCATTACACATCAAGGGCACCAAGGCATCGTTCGTACGAAACAACGCCTACGTGAATGCTACTGATGGCCAGGAATGGACAAACAGATCGAGCACCAAATTCACAACTGTTCTGCTTGTCAAGCTTTTGACAAGGCAGTGTACATGTATACTCCCACTCTGCCACTACAGCCTGTTCCCCTTCCTGCAAAACCGTGGCAAAAGTTAGCTGTTGACATTTGCGGTCCCATTGAACATGGCTCCCACAACTGCAGATTTTTACTTATCGTTATGGACTACTACAGTAAAAGGCCAAAAATTACCTTTACAGCTATGGCCACTTCACGGTCCGTCTGCTCCATGCTTCACTCTCTTTTCACGTGGGAAGGGCTTCCTGATGAACTGGTTTCGGACCATGGAACGTAGTTCATTTCTGCCGACTTTCAGTCGTACTTGAGCCAAAGAGGAATAGAACACATTCGCACATCTCTGTACCACCCGCAGGCAAACGGTCTCATTGAGCAATTTAATCACGTTCTTAAGCAAGCCCTCCAAATTGCGACTCGTGAACACAAACCTTGGAAAGCTGCAACTCTGGAACTACTGACAGCATATCGAGCAATTGCACACGCTACCACTTGCAAGTCACTAGCAGAACTACTAAATAACCGGCCCATGACTATGAACCTGAACATTCGGCAAACAGAGACTGGCCACTGTACATGTACATCGCCTGATATCCACAGCTGAGTGGAACATCATCAGTGGAATTACAAGCAGAACACAGACCAGAAGCATGGTGCAGTACAACCCCGTTTCCAGACAGGAGAGGACAATATGTGTGTCAAGCATCCTAGACATGTGCATAAGGGCTGTAACCGCTATGGACCCTCACACCAGATCTAAAGGTCCGTCCACTTACCTACTTGATGATGGCAGAACATGAAATGCCACACACCTTTCTACAAATTCACAAACATTAAGGCCTGCCACCCTTTCGAAATTCAGCACACTTAAACCACAGAACCATCCCAAGAGACAAACCAGAAAACCTACTTGGGCCAAAGACTACTGCATGTAATTTGAGTACTGGTAGAGCTAAACAACATGAGAGTGCTGAGTTTACTTGATTTTATTTGATCAATTGAACATTCTTTTGGACTGGACTCATGTACATGTATACATGCGTTTTGACTACTTTACCAATTTCAAACCAACAAGATGTTTCTGTGTTTACAAAGTTCATATAAGTGTTGCTTAATTGCTGATAATTACAGTTTCCTAATTTCTCATGTATTTACTGTGTTAACTGAACCTTAAACACAACAAAGTACTCACTCAAAGGCAAGCTACATGTATATGTACATTGTACTTGGCGAAGGGAAGCGACTCACCCAATATAGTCCAGATTTCCTACTCCAGCATTGCGAACTTGCATGTACAGATGAACCCATGATAAATGTATCATGGCAAATGCAAAGACGTAGTACTGAACAACTTTAGGGTCAATGGTGAAGATCATCAGCAAGCTGACACCAGCTCCAATAAGAATATGAAAAATACCCCTGTAGAGAGATGAGAGAATGCAAAACAAAGGGTTTCAGTCTTTGCTACCTGAATGCATTCAGCCAAACTAGAATGCAACACTGAACATGTCTTGAGGATGGAGGGTAGCTGACGAGAACACAGCACTGCCCAAAGGAAAAGTAGCCAGTGATACATGTACCATAGAACATGGATGTACATATTGTGTTACATGCACAGTATGTACAAGTATACATACAAGTACTGTACATGTAGAGGCTCGCATTTGTACCTCAGTAAGAAGCCAATGGTACATTGAAGTATGGAATGTTGCATCTGTCATGCCTCGGTACACGTAAACGTAAAACCACATGTATGACCAGTTCTCACAAACCTGCTTAAAATATGTACGGTACATATTTTCATAATTTTAATAGATCTGTATTCAGGGTTCTGCCCAGGATGGTTTTAGTGCCGGCAGGACTATCTAAGCGGAGCGCCACCATCGGTTGGCACGAAGTGTACCAGAAAATTTTGGGAATCTAAAAGCCCCCAGATGGCCGGAAACAGCACTTTCTGGGTGTTTTCAGCTGTGTATACACAGCCTAGAATTAGGGATCTCATGTCTGAAATTTCTGAAATTTAATAAAAAAATTGAAAATTTGTAATTTTGGTCAACTAGGATGAGGTGATAATTTTAGACGGGCAATTGAATTAGAAAAAAAGAGTAGAAATAAATATTGATTTTATTCTGTAAATCCCTTAAATATTGAATTAGTTTCTATCTCTATGATGCCCATAATTTTTCATTGCTATTCAAATAATTTTTCATTTTTTTTGCGTGTTGAAAATAAGGCGAAACATGCAAAATCTTGGCAGAATATTTTCCTTATTTTCTTTGTACGAAAGTTCGTACAGTATGCATATGGGATAACGACATTCATAAATGTGTGCAGGGATTTTCTGAACAGTCATTTTAAAGTCTACATGAACATAATGTAGATTGGCCATTTGCTTTTCTGACACATCTGGCCATGTGTCACGTGCATACTGAGCGCGTGTATCTTGCCATATAGAACTCATTTACGGAAAAGGCAAAATCATGTTGTTACTTTTGAATAAAAAAATTGTGGAGTTAATATTTTCACCGTGGGATAAACAACAATTAACGATGGGGTGCGATCATTGGTTTAAAAAACAATTGCAGTGATCGTTTTCATGCAACATCGAACAGAAAATACATGCACCGAATGTTACTGGGTAAAATGCAGAACTGGACAAACAACCCTGTACATCATGGAGAGGGGGTTTTCCGATCTTCGCGCACTGAGAGCGTTGCATATGCAAGCCTATGTGTGGCCTTCCAACCAATGGAAAGATTCGTTACGCACTATGTACACGTGCATTGCGCGTAACAAAGCCTCCTATTGGTTCATGTTAATATTTGGTCCAGATGTGTTGCATATGCACGTACGTGGATGCGCAGACGATATGCATGGCAGTGCAAAGTGAAATTTACGAAGAAATTTTACGGTTTCTTCACGATCTTCATATCTTCACTATCGATCCCTCGACCAAGATGCTATTTTATTTGGGTTCTTATCGGGAATACGTGCCGGTCGGAAAAGTTGATTTGGTCAGCAATTCTGCGTGCCGGTCGGGCCCGACCGGCAGCGGCAGATCCCTGTTTATTAATGTATTTATCATACAAATAACGAATGTTTATGAGTGCAATTCACCTGTGGAATGGAACATTTCACCTGTCACCTTTTGAAATTATTCTTACCACTGCACAAAAATGAAGCATTTATCATTTGTTTTAAACAATACCTGCATAAATCCTCATATCTGATTGGTTGATTTGTAAACTAGTATTTCAAAGTTCCTAATTTTTAAATAGTAGTAAATGGTGTTACACTTTAAATATACGATTTATTTAATTTATGCAAACTCTTCAACAAGTTTTAAACAAGTTCCGGAATTTCATAATAAATTTAAGTTCAGTGAAACCCGTTGGACAAGTTGAGAAGTATCAATTATTTATTTCAGTTACTATTCCACAAGTTCAGAACTAAGGTCAGGTCACAGTGCACAACCTCAAGCCAGAGTGATTATGCAGTATCTTGAGGACAATCTCACTGAACTTGCACCGTGGCCTGCCTTCAGTCCAGACCTACCGGTAAGCCCAATCAAGCATGCGCAGGATGAACTCAATTGCTGTATTTGGTCATGTCCAGTGGTGCCTAGAACATGTAGAACAGCTCAAAAACTTGCCACTGCTTTTATCGATGAGTGGCACACTCTACCTCAGATTACCATCAGGAGGCAAATTCAGTCCATGCACCAACGCATCCAAGCGTGTATCACAGCAATGGGTGGGCAAACATGTACATGTACAAACTCAGTTTCAAATTAATTTCCACGATAATTTGTACATCGCTGGTTTAATATACTTACATTCAGAAAAAATTGGCATTTTTTGCCAAGTACATGTATACATGTACATGTACATGTACATTCTATTAATAAACAAGGTACTGGTACATGTACACGTACAGTGTAATGTTTCCCACTGATGTTGCACATTCAGTCAAGAGTACATACCCGTACTTACGTGTACATGTACATTGTACATATGTACATGTACATACATGTACAACGTACATGTACATTACGTACAGAAGAGCCTCTTGGGAATGCTGTGGTACATGTACATACATGTATTATGCATGTTATGGCAAATATGGAAAATCAGAATTTGACAAGTAAGCTTGTAAATGTACATAAACGTAAAACAAATTGGGTTCCTGGATGTCTTTCATGATGCTAACAAAGTGCAAAATAATAAAAAGCAAAGAAACACACTGATGAAGACACTGAAGGAAGGGAAGCGATGGGGTGGTACCAGGAAAACGTCAATTTCCAGAAGCAAATCAATGCTTTGACAGAAAGATGAAAATGTGCGAATTCCCACCAAAAAATTATGTACACTGTAAGTACATGTACACGTACAAACATACATGTACACATTTGTATATGTACGAGTCATATAAGGAAGTGTACTAGTGAACACTGCTTTGACATTCCAAGCAGATGCCGTGCCACAACCACCATGCCCATGCATACTGTAGCAATATGCCTTATGCAGTATTTGTAGAATACCAAGGTTCCCCCTTTGAATATTACTGCCATGAATTCGGGATAATAATATCTTTTACCTTACAATGTGAGTTACAAATGGTCAATTTATGTACGTATTGTAAAAGGTTCCCACTAGACTACTTGTTGTGGTGGACAAAGTATCAGTCCTTGTGATTTGGGAATTGCAGGCATGTGAAAAAAGCACTCCTGGACATTTCCAGGTGTGCATTTTTTTTAGGTGTGTGATTTTGAAAAATTAATCCAAACCCTGGGTCAATCAAGACATTGTAAAATAGAAAGATAAAATTGGGTAAACATTTTGTACATACAATCAACAAAACCAACAAAAAATAATGCAACAGTTTCAGATCACACCCGCTTACTTCAAGCAAACTCAAAGAGATATGTCCAATACATGTGAACAGATTCAAGGTTTGATGACAGTCACAGAATCATGCCCTTTCCATAATACGAGCCTTGACGGACCATGCAGAGCTCCTCTGAGCCACAAGGTCACTCCAATTCTCCATTAAATTTTTCAAATAAATCTCCCGATTTTCCAGAGGTTTCTCTTTGCCAGATCTCCTTCCTGTGAGTTATTTCCGTTCATAACGCTAAAAAGTTTATCGGGAAACATCAGGATGTTTACGTGTCTGCACACAAAAATCTGCTGTGATCCACGCTGGCATGATCTCTCCATGGCTTTCACGCACTGTGTTGTGCATCATGATTGATTGGTCTGGTCCCAGTCTCAACTTCAAGGAATTCGTTGTTTCACTACGCATAGGGCGCAGGAGCCTGCATCATGAAAGCATGTCGACTTCTGGAGATCACTTCGTGCAGATGCAAGTAAAAGCCCAATTTTTTTTCTGAAAAATACCATTGTTGTGATCGGAACGACTTACAGGACAGACATCTCCACAAAAAACTTGGGATAATCAGGGAATCCTTTCGGAAAATTTGACTGAAAACTGGTGTGATCTCGTAGCACTGCATTTGACGTGTAGAAGCATGTAAGCCATGTACAGTCTAGTGTATGTAGCATTACGCATGCAGCAAAAGTTGCTGCCGCCCTGTGCGACGTGCGTGTGCTGAACGATTGTACACTGACAGAGCTGTTGCACTCAACCATGTCAACCGTTTCGCCGGGAGAATAAAAACCGATTCTGTCATCACTAACTCTTAGGTAGGCCTACTGTTTGATTCTTTTTGTTCCATTTTTTTCACAAATTGTGAAGAATAATTATAAAGTAAACTTATGCCGAGAAAGTGCGGTACAGACAGTTTCAGCCGTGCAATTATTTGCACTTCTCGGGAAGCTTTTAGGAGTGCAATGGAGTAGGAGTGCAATCACATGCCTTAAACCAAAAGGACTGAAGTATCTACATGTACATGTACTGTTACTTTCAGAGTTTTTCCCAAGGACATGCTTTGCAAACCAACAGGCTAGTGTAGTATAGCCACATGTACACGTACATGTGCTAATACCAAAATTTCACATACATGTACTGTACATGTATGCATAAAACCAGTTGGCTATGCTTAAACTTCTGCACACTTTTCTGTCATATACATGTACATGTAGAAGGACTTTGCCCTTCTCATCATAACTGTGGTTGTAAGCACTAAGAAGTGGGTTAATACAAATCCCTTTGCCAAAGCTTCAGGTAAAGACAAATATTTACTTGGCAACACAGGCTTGCCAGTATAACTTAGTGCTCACACCTTGTAAAAGTACATAGCAGGGTACATTTTTGTACACAGTGTATGTATTTCCAGTATGATTCTATGCAGATAACATCCATGTGTAAACTTGTACTGAAAACATTCCAGTCTCAAGTTGGGTATTACAAATGCAAAATACCAACATATACTGTACAGTACATGTACATGCACACGTTCAGTACATGTTGCATGGCAAACAGCACTCGGAATGATGTAATGGCCAATGAGTACATTATGGTCAGTAATAAGGATTTCATAAGAGCCATTTTGTACAATACATGTACAATGAACACATACATACATGAATTACCATACATGTATACATGTACCGGTACATGTAAAAAGGGAGGGAAAACATGTATAAAGGAAGCTTGAATTAATGTGCGGAAAGAATGTACATGTACATGAGTATAAAGAGACAAGGTTGCACACTGATCAGTGAAGTGCATGACACTGACTGCATACATGGTACAAACATACATACTTGTGTAAGTGTCTGGTGAAATGTTACATGTCTTACCATCCAAATGACACGCATGCCATTAAAATGCCAAGGAGAACTTGGCTAATGTGCCGCGTTGTTGCAGACACCTTCCTTGGATTTAAGTACCATCGAAACAGATAGGAATAGAAGAATGCTGTGAACTGGCATATTAAGAAGGTGATCTGAAATATAACAGAAATTCAAAAACAAAATTAAAATGTATACATGTAATTCAGATGCACGCATTTGTGATTAACTCATGCCAGTACATGTACGCATTTGTGATTAATTCATACCAGTACATGTACCGTACATGCATGTAACATAATATACTGCAGGCATGAGAATGCAAAATCTTTTAAAAAATAGAAACTGGTTACTTTATCAAGAAACCCATACACGTACAACCAAGATCTTACATTTAAGGTATGCAAAACAATACTGTTTCCACAAGCCTTACAACACCACGTAGAATACAGTCTTTCTGAAAATAGGGCAGGTTCTACAAAATATGAGCCATAAGATGAAAATGAACTTTTAGGGTTCTTACTTCCTGAAGTGAAAAGCACTGAATTATTTCACAACATCTGATGAAATGAGAGGCGTCATAACTGATATCTGGAACACTGATGGCCAAGCCCAGGCATCCTTCATCTTCATCAGAAACGGCAATACATGCAGGCTCCCTATTTCCATTAGGGTGTCAGTCACTTAGCCCTATTTCCACTTCATCCCGTGTCACTTCGCCCCTTACTTCACACTATCGCCACTTTGCACCATCCCCACACCATCCCGCTGCTTTGTCCCGTTTCTACATGTACATATGTACATGTACTTCACCCCAGCAAAGCTTGATTGTTTTAGGACACTTGGATACAGTTACCCAAACAGCCTAAAGGTAATTTTCACTAAAATACGGAGGATGGAAGTTTAACTTCAGGATGAGCACCTAAAGGGTGATTACTGATTTGTCACATTAAAATCAAACTTTGCCAATTTCTCCCGTCACAGAAATTTACGCAAAACAAATGGCTTTGAAAAAACACACCACTGAAGCTGAATGAAAGTGCGTTAACATGCATAGAACAGAATGAAGAGCGCAAAGGAAGCTTGATCACATCCACTGGAATATATTTGTGGGACAGGATGTGTTCCCCAATGGCAACAGACCAGTGATCTGCGAACTTGAAGAAAATTTGTTTTGTGACACGGGAAAAAAATATGTTCAAGCCCCTAGTCTCTTGGGGCAACATACATTGCAAATCTTGAACAAAATCCCCGTCAATTTTATAGTTTTCAAGAAGGGTCTTACTAATTACTGTCAACACAAAATCCCTGTCGACTCTATAGTTTTTCAAGAAGGGTCTTACTAATTACCGTCAACACAAAATCCCTGTCGACTCTATAGTTTTTCAAGAAGGGTCTTACTAATTACTGTCAACACAAAATCCCTGTCGACTCTATAGTTTTTCAAGAAGGGTCTTACTAATTACCGTCAACACATTGTCAACACATGACAGTAATGTCAACACAATGTCAACACCTCGAGAATACAAGTTCAATCAGCAAAAGAGGCATACACGTACGTGTAGAAGTCTAATACTGTACTTGGGATGAAAGAGACTTTCCAGCATGTCCAGTAGTTGGAAGTCACAAATAAATTTTCAAAATGGAGTTTTATCGCACAAAAAAATGATCCGTTGCAGCGAAGCTATTTGCCGCCATCTTGCCTTCTCATGGGGCTTGGACTCTACCATTTAGGTGTGGGTATGCGGGTAATGCAACAAAGGGCATCAACTGGTAGTTCAGATGGTTGGTGCATTGCTTGGATCATGTTGTGAGTAGTGTTTTGTAAATTTCATTTTTTTTTAATTTTTAACTACCATTACTTCCTATTATGAAATGTGTATGTTTTGTGGATGATCGGACTATTCATCTCCCCCAATTATCAGTAAAATCACTGTGCTTTCCTGATTTCCTACCTATTGTGGGGGAATCTCCGAAATGTTGGACATTTCTTCACAGACTATTTTATACAAATAAGGAGTTAAAACATTAACATGTCTTTTGCCAATGATGTGCTTTATTATTCAGTGTATGTGGGGGTGCAAAGCCAAAAAGCAAATGCAGTTTCGGGCTTATTCAACTTAATAATGGGGGGAACAAATAACAAAAGTCTACTCATGGTCCCAAGATCTTTGCTTTTATTGTGCGGTATTTTCAAAGGGTTTTGCTGCTAATATTTTACAAATAAGTACACCGATTATATCCTTTTCAGCTCTTCTGACATTTTTTTGTAATTTTTTGTTGTCCCCTCCCTGCCCCGCAATACTTGGTGTATTGAAGGCACATTCACACCCAGAAGTTTAAACGAAATGGCTGTAAATTAAAATACTTTTTTAAGAGAGTAAAAATCAATATCACAGAAACAACATCACAGATTTTATTCAACACTGTTATTATTAAAATACGAAAAGGGACAATTACTCAATCTTAAGAAAAATAAAAATATATAAACTTTACGAAAAAAAGCATGGTAATGACTTCCCTGTTTCTTTGTCATATAATATTAGCACCCCTCTGGCAAAATGGTATGGTCTTAAGCTGCCCAAGAGGTAACATGGCTGCTGATTTCTGAGCTGTTCGAAGGAGGCGATTTCAGTTAAATTAAAATGGCAATTTTCCAGAGTCTAACATGTTGAGGTTTAGGCAAAATATCCATTCTGCGAACACTTTACGGTCAAGTACCGCTTCTTTGGTTTTAGCACGTTTTCGAGGTGTCAACGCTGTGTTGACAATGTATTGGCAGTGTGTTGACGGTAATTAGTATGACCGACTCCATTGGGCCTACATGTGCATGATGTAGGCCTACTTTGACAACTCTTAAGTTTCTACTCCGCCATACTCCGTGTGACAGTTAGAGAAAACAAGGTTTACATGGCATCGTAACGCTATGGGGTTTTTAAATCAAATTTTTGTGGTGGAAGGGGATAACATCTTGTGTTGTATTTGTCCTAGCTAAACATACATGTCGCACGTCTTGCCCAATGTGTGTTTCCAGGTCATAGCAGCAGCCAGGATGGTCTCACGATCAAAACCCGCCACCGAAAATGGTCGAACCAAAACGCGCAGAAAGTGCAGTCATTGGTGGGTTGGACGCATGCGCAGTCTGATAAACACAAACGGCATGAATGGAGTAACAGTCAATGGGTGGAAGCGAGAAATTCGTGAACAAAAATTACATTTTTATTTAAAAATACTCCAGCTCATGCTCTGAACCTTGGTTATCCCACTTTATAGGATTAGGAGGTAGGCCCTAAGCAGGTTTGCTGACAGGGGAAAATTTGGTTTAATATCTGTGAACCATTTCACAACAAAATTCGATTCCAAAACCTGAGAGCTTTAGGACGCCATGTAAACCTGGTCTTCTCTAAGTCCCACGGAGTATGACGGAGTAGGCCTAGTGGCTTTAGAGTTCTCAAAGTAATGTGGCCTATGTACACGTACATGTACATTGTACACTTGTTGCCTGACACGGCGTTAGCTGGTTAGCCTAGTTTAAGCTTTAAATCTCCAAAACACGACATGGAAATATTCATTAATAAAGACAGACAGCTTTCATTTCTAACAAAAATCAACACTGATCTTAGTCTTACTTCTGCCTCGCGGACTCCAAGAAGTTTCGAGAAATATGTCAGTACATTTGAGGGACTTTCCACGGTCGCCATGTCTACGGAAAGTACGATATAATAAGGTTGCCCATGTATCGAATTGAAGCGCGCCAGACGAAGGCGGGGCTTGGGCTTTATACGTACCAAAGATTATGGAACGCCAAAGAGGCAAAAAACTTCAACAAAGTCTGGTCTGGTCTGAGCCAATAAATTGAGTTGTCTGGTGGGTGTTTATGTCAGCTTTAAACCACAACAAGAATACTGTTTTCTATTTCCCCTGGATGGGATGCCAGTTGCTATTAGTCGCTCCCTAGCCACTATGGGCAAACATATTTACTCCAGGTGGATACGAATTTTATTTTCCACACTGATAACATCCTTGCGAAACCGGCAGAACCGGCTGATCAACGTGACCAATGGAACTATTCTTTCATTCAATGGCCTACTTATCTAGCTTAGCTATGCACTTCCATAACACTGATGAACACACTATTCCCTTCTGAATTTAAAATATCTTGATCTAATTTGTCAACTTGTTTCAATACGATCCTTTCCTATTTTCATTCCTGATCCCCTGAGATCCCAAGCTAACACTGATGAGGTCGAAAATAACAAATAAATAATAAAATAAGCACATTGTTAAGCGTAAACAAAGAGAGCGTCTAATCTCGGCCATCTCGTCGATTCTAAAAGACTATCGCCCGGATGTTTAGAGAAAACAAAGGATTAATTCATAGCATTTAGACTACAACCGCCGATACAATCTCTGGACATCGTCGTTTAACCGATGAGTGAGTAAGAGAGGATTAAAATGAACACACTAAGAAACTTCAGAAGTTTTGTAACATGGTATTATTACAAATGAAAAAAAAGAGAAAAAAATGAACATTTCTTTGGTAGTCTGTAAGCAAAAACTAAGATTAAGATGAACTTACGCCAGATAATGTCGATGAAGCCTCAGAACTTCTTAAACTGTGTATGACAAAAATTTTTCACAGTGTGAGCTCCGAAATCTTAAAGTCAAAACCACCTTGGAGACTGGAAGGGATCTATAACTCAATCAGAGAAAAACATCTGCATCAAAATATCTTCAGAATCCTACAGTTCATAATAAATCTGCCCACATAAAGTTTTTAAAAAGTTAATATGTGTTATAAGAATGGCCAAAAAACTTTGGTGAACAATTTAATAAAGACAGGCATAGTGTTAACGGAACTTGCATGGGAGCTTATTAATTCGTTGCTCGGTAAAACGAACGTTAAACAAAATCCGTCCTATTATACGCAAAATGATGCTAAAATTGATTTTTACATTGATATTGCTAATGCTTTTCATTAACATTGGCAGGAAAATAGCAGGTGAACGTCCCCAATCAAGCAGTTCATTTGAACACTTTCTTGATGAAAGATGTGCACATTCTTCATTTTTCGCTCCTGTTACCAAAGCAGATGTAGCACTTATTATTTCCAAACCTACCTTATTAGTTTTAATAATAAAAATCAGATCATGTAATCATGCCAATCTACTTCCATTCTTTAAAGGTCTGGTCTCAACATCGAGCACATCTGTCTTTAACTGTTGTCTATCCTGCCAGTGTATCCTACTGTGTTGCATGTCTCCTGTCTTATGTTTCTTGTCCAGTCTGAACCATTGTTCGTGTTAATTGTGTAAAGGGAAAGCCAAAAGCACATTGTACCGCCGGCGGGTCCGGCCGGTGGGGGTGTCAGCTCGGACCCGCATGGGACTAGCTGGCTGACCCCGCTGGTATGCGAAGGGCCCGCGGTTTTCCAGTCTCGCGCCTGCGCAGTCCCCGCCTAGACGCCTCGTGTCTGGAGCCTTTTGGATCGACACAGTGTTGTACATGTACGTTAGAGAAATAAAACCACCTTGAAGGTTTCTTGGCCAGAACGGCAATTTGTGGCTAGCTGTGTGCATCTGTATAAGCGTCAGAACCCTATCAGTAGGACACGCTACAATATGCTTCTTTCTCTCCTACATGTTGGTAATAATTTAGACTATGTACAATAATATCAAACTTAATACACCAGTTCCCATTATTTGTTTTATCAAATTTCACTATGCATGTATGATTTTGATGCATTTGGGATTCCTAAAAACTATATAAATATAGTTTAATTTCCTTTGGACTGAGCTTCATGAGGGTTGACTTTTGAGTAGCATTCTGACAGAATAGTTCCGCCGGAATGCTATTAGTGTGGAAAGTAAAATTCGAGTTATTAGGAGTAAGAATCGGTGCCCATACTTGGCTATGGAGCGAACCATAATGAACTGGCATCCCATCCAGGGGAAAATAGCAAATATTCTCAGTGGTTTCATGACAAGAAAACTAGAAATTAACACCCATCTGACAACTCAATTGGCTCGGGACCAGACTTACGGGTAATGAACACGGATGGCCTTGTGGGTACAGTCCACTAATTCAAGCCCCATTGAAAACAGTGTAAAATCAGCACTGTTTAGGGCCTAATAACATGTACGCAAACATCCCTGAGATTTCTGAAACACAGATGAAATTCTTGTCTGGTCACTTATCTTTCAATTTCTTTCCAATTTTTTGCGGGTTAAGCAATTACATGTTTAATTAATCCCACAAAACAAACTCACCCCCCCAAAAAAGTGAATTTTCCGAAGTCTGATTGCAGCCGTTTTTCAAGTAGCAACCCTCAAACTTTCTCGGGCACTCAGGACCGTTTTTCAACCGTAGTTTTTAGCCATTCTGCTCTCATATGAAAGCTCAAAGACCCTGGGAGTTGATCTCTCCATTTTGGGGGTCAAACAAGCTCCTTTCTCAAAAGATGCTATGGGGGGGGCACTTTTAATGCTAATGAGCCAGCCAGAAACTCTCACTTGAATTAGTGGTCTGCACCCTTGTGTGCTGGTGGGCCATGGTTACAGGGAACACGTGTTATTTGGTTCTGGAAGAGGTAACGTAACGTTGGCATCGATGTAGCTTCATCGGTCTTTCTTCATTGGTCTTTTTTCATCGCTATTTCTTCATCGACCAAAAGAGATCGATCGATCGATGTAGGGAACGACTGATCAATGTAGAAGAGCGATTGATCGATGCAGGGCAACAATCGATCTATGTAGTAGGGGAACGATCGATCGATGTGTTGCCTCCAAGTTTTTGCCTCTTTGGCGTTCCATAAAAGATTGCATAGCGCCGATCGTATAGCGCCACACACACATTCATCTCCAACTGCACGTTCTAATTGTTGACTGTGTCTGAAAGCCTTTTTCGCTGTTCGAGCTTTGTCTCCAAAATGAATCTCTGATTGAAGTGTTCAAATTAAATTGAGGCACTTGTATTTTTTTCTCTTCGGCATCCTATTCGACGTCTTTGTGGTACCATTTGGACTTAATATTAAGCTAACAATTTCGAAGTCAGGGGCTAGAAAGCAGATGAAGACTCCGACGCACAACGAAGTATCGGTAAACGGCCGGCTGATTGAAGCCAAAGAATCCGCCTTGAGAAAGAAGCACCCCCTCGTCGGTTGAAAAGAGCACGTTGGTGGGAATTCACTCGTCACCCAGCGGCTGATCGAACTGGGCGCAGGATGGGGAGGAGGGGTGGCTTTGCACTGTGATCGGCCAGCTACACTGTGCAAAACCTGCGGACTGCAAGGTTATCACTTTCAGTTAGGGAAGTGTTATTTAAATGTTTTGGTTCGCAAATGGCAATGCTTGGGTACGCGCAAAGTGTCGGCTATATTTTTAGCGATATAATTTCAAATCATTGGTTATCGTGATCAATTTTGTGATCGAAAGTGTTGTGAGAATATTTCAGGAATTATTTAGAAAAAAAATCAAATTGATATTCGCCCCTTGTGTAACGCATTGAGCGAGCTCGCGCGCAAGTCAGAAATTTACCCACAATGTTCTGCATGTCGTTAGCTGTGACCCTGTGTGGCGTTTTCCTTCACAAAATCTGTGCAAGGCTATCAGGGCTTCCCACCAAGTGCCCGAAAAAGAGCGAAAAGATGGCGTTGCTAGAAAAATTTCGCCCTCTCTTGGTCACGGTCAAGCTCGGGCCTCTCCTTTTCAACCTTCGTCTCCAAAACTTATCATCGGTTGTAGGCCTGAAGCGTTCAAATTAAATTGAAGTACTGACATATTTCGCTACTTTGATGTGCCCATGGTACACTCTGACTTACGTTTGAGCTAAAAACTTCAAAGTTGGGTGGTAAACAATATGAAGTTTGAGATAGAGACGGAGTTGAGAACTGGAAAACAAATTATTCGGAGGTGGCTTGATGTTTCGAAAACCCGAGGGACGCGTTAGCGCCCTTTGCTCTTGACCCCGGCGCTGTAATGCGTCCCTTGGGTGTTTAAAACGTCATACCCCACACCACAGCAGACCAACAACTGCTAATTGTAGACTGGTCACGTCGTCATCGAGCCATTGTTCTCCTGCATCAGGCACAAAGCTCGGATACACATGTATGCATCCCTAGCGCTGATGAACCAGTCCAAAATAAACATTGGACTCGGAGTTTCTACTAGCAAAATCGGAAACAACTAGTGGCGCTGCCTGGTGACGTTCTGGAAGATAGTGGTCTTGTGTGTCTCCCAAGAAAGTAAAAATTATGGTCGCCAGATTAGTTTCCTTTTTCAATTTCTTTAGGGTTATCCTCGAATTTTTTGAAATCCATAAATTCTCAGCTTGGAAATCTTGAGTTCACACTTAAATTGAAGCTCTCACTGCCTCGTTTTGTATTCAAAGATAAACAAAACATCGTCATAGTCACGGTGACCGACATGATCAACCACGCTTGCGTAATGGGGACAAATTTATTGCTTCTTTTCCTGGGTCTAAATAATATAAAGAAGCGGTGCTCCCCATGTTAATGTTTTTCCCCACACAAAAGACATTTGGCAAAAGCGTCCTGTAAATTTGGCCCTTGTTTATTTTGTAGCCCCCCTTGCATAATACTAAGGAATACGGTCCCTCTGAATGGTTTAGCATGTTACTGGTAGATAGATCATTGAGCGGACAGGCCGCTGTTAGGAGGCAACATTGACAAATTTTCCCTCAGCCAAACCTTGCCTTGTTTGGTGGTCTGCTGAATCATTTTTGAGTCTCTGCCTATGGAGCGCCAGAGAGGCAAAAACTTGGAGGCAACATATCGATCGTTCTTCAACATCGATCGATCGTTTCCCTACATCAATCGATCGTTCCCCTATATCGATCGATCGTTCCCCCACATCAATCGATCGTTCTTCTACATCGACCGATCGTTCTTCTACATCGATCGATCTTTCCCTGCATAGATTGATCGAACTCTTTTGATCGATGAAGAAAGAGCGATGAAAAAAGATCGATGAAGAAAGAGCGATGAAAAAAGAGCGATGAAGAAAGACCGATGACGAAAGAGCGATGAAGCTACATCGATGCCAACGTTACGTAACCTCTTCCAGCACCAAATAACACGTGTTCCCTGTAACCATAGCCCACCAGCACACGAGGCCACCCGTGTTCCGTACCCGTTAGTCTGGTCCCGAGCCAATTGAGTTATCGATCGATCGATGTAGGGGAACGATCGATCGATGTAGGGGAACGATCGATGTGTTGACTCCAATTAGTTTTTGCCTCCTTGGCGTTTCATACTGCCAGAGGTATTATTTTGACAAGGTGGTCTTTTTTCTTTTCTCTAAGGCGTTTTTCTTCTTCTTTTTTTTTAGTAGTTGAAACAATATTATACCCTGTTGTTTTTCTGTCGCTCTTCGATTGTGTACACTAGTTCATCTTTTTTATTCAGTTGACCGGTTTTGAGCACAGTTTGACTGAAGTCTGTTTTTGGGGGGTGCTTGTTTGTTTGTTTGTTTGTTTGTTTGTTTGTTTGTTTGTTTGTTTGTTTGTTTGTTTGTTTGTGTGTTTTTGAGGGCACATTATTTTTCTTCAAATTTTTTGGTGAGAAATCCTAACTTTCCTTCTGTCTATTTTTTGTGTCCTGTCCCAGTTGCTTTTAGGTAAATTGCGACTGTCAGTTTGAACCAGCTGCATGTTGCTAGTCACGGTTACCGACACGACCACTACGCTTGCATCAAAGTTAAGGTTTATACCGACACGACCAACCACGCTTGCATCTAATTGAGGCATGATCCAACGGGGCTGGTAAAATATTGTACAGTTGTTTTTTTTGTGTGTGTGTTAGTATCCAAAAAGCAACATTATTTCATTATAACATTGTGCATGTACGTGTAGGCCTAGGCCTGTACTTTACATCTCGAAAATGAAGTGCATAATGAAAACAACGTCCAACCCAGACGAGGATTCCCTAGTGACTTCTGACATGCCGAGTCACGAACTATATTCAACCTTGGGCGATGGACCTAAGTTTTTGTCAAGATCGAGTCGTCAGGAATTTACCAGACAACCCCGAAGATTGATGGATCGGCCTAGTCTCTGTACATGAGGAGCACATCTGCCGTGATTTCGAGCATGCAGTGCGCCCCCACGCCCCGCTACCTGCTCAGACCCTTGAACTAGATATATATTTGCAAGTCCACAAACTATAATGACGGCATTATATGTGGAAGTCGCAAACCTCAAATACACCAGATTATTTTCTTGATAATGTTGTTGCTACATCGTAGGAAAATTCCTTTCCTGGTTGACTACATTGGAAGACTAAAGCCGGAAATAAAGAATCTGCTGGGGAGGAGGTTGGATCGTCGTGGCACACAAGCACGTGCAAAGAGTATCAGTTTCAATTCGACAATCATGCATGCCCAATAGTCCGTATGTATACCGTCCAATCATTTTTCATTCGTGTATAGATTCTATACCAAAACTACACGATCGAGGAAGGGCAACAACTTTATTAATTGCATGTGGCATAGTGCGGTTGTAAAATGAAACTCTAATAAACGGGAGACCATTCTGATGTGTGGTACCAGAGGTGCATACATATGTATGTTAGAAATCAGCAACGAAATGATAGACAAGCGAAACTAGCTAGATATAAAAGTGATGTTCGCTATAACGGCGTTCCATAACGTTATAACGGTGCAGCTCATGTAATTTGTCTTGCAAAAACAAAATGCACCGCAGGACTTTCCAGTCCAGAACGTGCAGGCGAAGTCGGCTTGCAGATCAGATGGCCATCGAAAGTGCATTTTTCCCCTTTTCATGGCTTCGAAAAGAGGTCCCAAATTTTAAAATTTACGTACACTTTGTACATGTGTCTGTCTTCAACAAGTAAAACACCGGCGTGGATTCACTCATAAACAACACTTCACGGTGTGGTAAAGTGACCGTAACCATGGAGCTATAAACACAAGGAGTAAGCACAGCCCAAGATCAGAGGGGGCAATGATGGCCACCGCCAGTACTTTTACGATCGCAAGGGGAGTTAAAATAACCAACCTAGTGGTGCGAATCAAATTACGCGCCGCTCGCGAATTTTACGGAATGCTAGGAGTTGCATGTGCAAAGGATTATGGGTACTGTTTTATAGCTCCATGCTGTACACGCAGTCGTGGCGACATGCTTGCTCGACCACACGTCCATGTCACATCTCGTCGGTCATAACCGTCCACACGCTCTCAGTGCCCATTAAAAACACGTTTAAATCCCTCAGTCTTCCTTGCGTAGGGGAGACTGAGGGATGCTACGAAGAGGGAGTGCGCATTTATTGATAAGTTAAGAACAAAAAAATACAAAGTATCTACATGTAGGCCTGGATATTTGCAGCGAATTCGCAGATTTTTTCGGACTAGGCCTATTTAATATGTAACAGTTCAGTTCAGCTTCTTTGAGCAAGTTATGCGTCCTTCCCAGTGACGTAAGAAATCCTCGATTTGGGTTTCTAGATAATTATGCAAGATGGCATATAGATTATGCGTCTCTGAATTCCTTTCAAGTCCTTCACGTCATTTAGTGAGTTGATGATGGCGTTATGTTTTCGTGTTATTATAAAACGATGCATTAAAAGGGCAACATATGATTTTCTCTGCCAAAATTGACTAGATGAACACCAGTGGGTATCCACAGTCTCATTACTGACTAAACTAGCTGTTGCAGTAATTTGACAGTCAAATGTCACAATTTAAGCAAAGTGTGAGAGACAACATCTTGCATTAGGACAGGTCACCACCTTTTAGTAATGGTGTTTGCTTGAACTTTGTATTCGATTTAATGAGACCCGACGACTGTTCGTTGAAATAACAAAAATTAACGCATCTATTCAGTGTACTATTGTATTTACACTAGGGGAAAATGTCCTCTCGAAAATGATTGTTTAGCCTTCCTTTGAAAAGTCTCGCTCAAATTCTGCTCTCTCCGCAATATATCTTTCAGATGTAAGTTTGAGGTATTTTGAGAAAGTTCTTACCTTTCCATTGATCTTTGGACAGAAAAAATACTTTGCTGCCGTTTAATTAAGACACACGCCAATCTATATAATAATAGCTTTATTCTTGTGTTACATTTTTTCTCCATTTGTTTAAGATTTTTTACCCAATTATTATTTTTTTCCAATTGTTTTCCGTCACACTAGTTATTTAGAGAGAAGTGTATAGACAAACTGGGTTGCATGTGGATATATTTGAACAACAGAAGGAAAATCAAGTGAACTACAAGCTGTATTTTTTAAACCCCGAATTGTCATTAAATTTAACACGGAAACATCGGTCCATTACACTAAGGGACTATACACAAGCGGATTCTTATTTTTCCAGGGGGCGGCTTATTAATAGGCCCCTCGGATATTTTTCATATGTGATTGTTGTGGACTGTGGACACATAGGTAATACGTAACATTTTTACTGATTATCTACCCACTTTTTTATTTTTGGTGTCGAACCTGGGGGAACCCCAGGCCAGATCCACACCTGGCGTCCAAACTTTAAAAACCAAACGTGGGCTGTCTGATATTTGATTCTTTACGATTCACTGTTTCTTTTCAAGAAACTTGTCTATCAATTTATTACACTTACTGGAACTTAATCAAATCAGAACATCTGCACATAATTTATGGGACCGGTGTCTGTCAGAAAGTTCCTGAAGTAAAATAACTCGAGACTTTTTTAAAGTTACAACTTATCAACTTGGAAGTTCAGCCAACTTAATAAACCCGCATTTAATGCTTCCCTGATTTCTTTAATTAAAAGCTCTGATTCTGCACTCCTGCCTCTTTTTATTTATATATATATATATATATATATATACATATATATATATATCTCGGAATCTTCCTCAAAAAACTTCTCTTAACTGGTTCAACTGTACTATTTGCTGATACAGTTTATTGCCTCTGGGTGTGAGACTGTGAATTGGAGCTCACTTTCAGAATTTTTTAACCAATGTTTATCTGTAATTTCCTGCTTAATCAAATTATCTTACCTTTAAAAGCAAATTTAATAAATTTATGTATCACCAATGCGCTTTATACTTATTATGATTTACACTTACAGTCTATCACTATTGGCTGTGGCAGCTTATTTACCGGCCGCGTATTTTCTTTTTACACCGTAGACTAGGGTTTTTTCTGTGGTGGTGCCAATTTGCGCATGAAAAGAGACTAGTGCACTAGTGCTGAGTACATACATGAGCGCATGGGATTTAACGTGGGGCAGAAACATTTACGTAATTGCTAAGGGTTTCAATGCATGTCGCTAAGGGTGCACTGAACCAATTCAAGCTCCATTGAAAATAGTGTAAAATCAACCAAGTTTGGAGCCCCATGGCAGGCAACTGAAGTCCCTGAAGCCTCTCAAACAAAAAAACAATGTGTTGTTTGGTCCTTCAGGTTTCATTTGATTTTCAATTTTTAGTAGGTTAACCAATGACTTTTTTAATTATCCGCCCAAAACAAACTCACCCCCCAAAAAGTGATTGTTGCCAAGCCCTCCCAGCGGCCATTTTTCAAATGACATCCCATTCCAAATGACCTTCCTGGGGCTCTTCTGACTAATTTTCAATCCCATTTTCGTCTGCTTTGCCCCCAGATGGGTGCCCCTGAATCTACAGAGATGATCCTGGGCCATACTGACACAATCCCACCATTTCTTGGCCCAAACAGACCCCTCTTTTCGAAACAATCTCTGGGGGTAATAATAAAACATTGCGTGAGCTTGGCTAACCTAGCTCATCAAGCCAGCTATCACGGTGGTGATTAAAATTCTGCTTTTTTCACACACACCAAAGAAATAACTTGACTATCAGAGGAAGAGGAATCACCCCAATACTGTCACAATCCATCGGTCTATCACCTCTGAAGTATCAACTGTCGGAACTAAATACAGATTTTTGTTGTAGTACATGCAGGCACCATCCTTGCGTGTTTTCGGGCGCTCGCTTTGACTGGTTCAGTCAGCATTAGTCTCTTTTCAAGCGCGAATTAGCACTACCAGATTGAAAAACCCTAGGCTACGGTGTAAATAAAAAAAGCTTACCGGCCTGCAATCTTATTTCCGTTAATAGCGCCACCCTGTGGACAGGGATGGGGAATGATGGGAGTGGCCGCAAGCTGCCTTTGAGCATGTTGAGAAAGTGAAGTTTTCTACAAAAATGTCTCTTCATATTTAGCGTATTCTTACGTATGTCAGAGGCTTCGTTATTACAGTTTGTTGCTTTACTTTGTACATTTGTCCATATGGTGTGGTTTTTTCTGTTCGTTTCCTTTTTATAACATTTATGGTCCACGACTCTAAAAGTCATTCATTGCAATCTGTTTCGTTAACGGTCTGTACATCGTCCCCAGCACCATCATGTGGTTGTTTACATCGCCGGCATGCCATTACCTGCCAGGTAATGGTGTTATTTAGATGATCAGAATAACACCATTAGAATGAACGGGCAGAGCAGATCAATATTATCACCACTGCATCAACATCATTATCAACATCATTATTAAAACAACTCCAGCAATTACTTCAATATTTATAGCCTACTGCCTAATCCCTCAAGATGAATTCTACAAGTTAAGCCTACGACGGCTTAAGAATAGCACACGCAACGGCCGTCGATTGCAAAATTTGCTATTGAAGGCTAAGGCCATACATAGCTCAATACGTTTTCACTATATCCGACATACACGGCGCTGGGCTTAGCCCGACCCGCATCTTTTCCTAAGCTTGCACCAGGCGGCGCCACGAGTCAACACAGCTCTCTGGCCTAACCGACCAGCACTAGCGACGAGTCCGTATGGCTTGTCACACAACACGCAAAGCAACTGTATTGCCGGTGGCGAGCCAACAAACCGGCGTGTGCAATCGTACAACGGCATTCCTGTGTATGGAGTGGATGGTGTTGAGTCGCCGTCCATGTTTGGAAATATCAGCCATATGAATGTCCGTGCGCCTAAGCATGAAGCGCCAAAACGTACGGACATTAGTCCTTCTTATCTCAACTTTCCTCTATCTACTAGCTGGGGCAGCGGTATTCGACGTACTGGAGTCTCAACATGAAGAAGCAGAAAAACTGAAGTTGGAGAATATTACCCGAACAATAAAGGAACACTACAATATCACAGACAGCGATTTGGATGACTTGCGGTTAACCATGATTAAATATGTTCCTCATAGAGCTGGCGTGCAGTGGAAATTTACCGGATCTTTCTTCTTTTGCATGACTGTTATTACCACGATAGGTAAGTTGGGTTATGAGTATACTAAATCATTTTACAACCTTAGCATTTCTGTGTTGTAAATTTTTAACTCAGAGAACAAATAGCTCGATGCCTGTTTCCACACGGGCCTAGTTATACCTGATGCGTACATACAGCAACCACAGTAAGAAATACAATAGACTGTTAATGTCTCAAAGTGTCATCATTGGTTCCCGCACTTAACACCATTACACAATAAATTTATGATATAATTATCAAATTTGCAAACAGCGGACAAACGGCTGTGTTGTGTTAACCCTAACCCCAAGGGTATATGTAAAATAGTATTGGAATTGGAGGATTTGGGAATAGTAAATGGGTGGGAGCTGTTTTAAGAGATTAATACAGTTTCATAATCCTTGTACTCACAAAACGAAAGTTTGGACTACAGACACTTGAAAAAAATCTAAACGGAGGCTATTATAGGTATTACCCGATGAGACATTCACGGCCTTGCTCGAGTATTTGCTCTTCAAACGATTTGCGTGAAATTAAAAAAAAATGTAAAGCATCACCTAAACGCTATAAACAAGGTCTGTTGAATGTACTGTATGCCGACAATTATACAAGTGTTTATACTACTGAGCCTAGTGTATTGGTTAGATTCCTATACGACAGGCGAAATTATTTTCGTCAGATTATTAAAAGTAACAAAGGGACACAAAGTATATATGTGTTAACAAAGTGATAGTTACCATGTTTGCTGTGTATATTTCGTGTAAAAAGAACGAACATCGGATAAAATCTTTATTCCGAAGACATTTATATTCAAAACGTAATTTTATGGTTCAAGCAATTCCATTTTTGTTTTGTTCAGTTAAGGATGATATTATCTACTAAAGCCAATGCGACGGTAAACATCGTGGACATACCCATTTTTAACTTTTCGACATATGAATAATTACTCGGTGTAAAATCCGTTAAGAGAACGCGATATAAAGGTTTTTCTACATGTACATATACTCGGTATACATGTAGGCCTACATGTACATTCATGCGCTGCATTGTGAACACCTTTATACGATGGCAAAAATAATGACCTTGACATGCTCGCACGAAAAGGATCACAAATATGAATTCTATCCAACGAGATGGTGTTAGTAGACGATTTACATAATCCGTTCCCGTTTTTTGTTAAAAATGCACGTACACCATGTTTGCAGTGCATGTTGTCTCCATATCCCTATCGCCTTGAAATTAGTTTGCATTTCAGTTTCAAGTCGTCAGTGTTAAAAGACATGGGTACCCACATCTGTGTATTTAAAAAAAAATGAGGTGTGTTTTATCTTTGTAGTGTTAGCTAAAGGAACCCCTAACTGTTTTCCCTATGTTACACCGGTGAACTGACAGAGCCTTGGTAGCATTACGTTCAATGTCTTATGAATCAGCTGAACAAATCCGTGTAGAAATGAGAGTATTGTTATGTGTAGTGGAAGTTGTGAGATGCATTGGCATTTAGACAAGCATATACAATGATGTAAGAAAATGCGGCATACATGTACAATGTAGCTGTCAATTACTAAATATGCAAAAATACACGCCTCGATGGAGAAAAATGTTGATCAGGACGAATTGACAAGCTGCCTAAGGCCACACCAACCTCCTCGTATCATTGTACTTGGTGAAGCTTAGCTATGTTTTCATTCTTCGAGAAACATCCAGAGCAAGTTAAAGAGAAGCGCAGAGCACAGGCCAGCCTTTCTCCATAGCCATGAGCCACTATTCGAATCCTATGCGCCTGAACCATGACTTACTGTGTGATGTACAGTCCACCGTATGCATCATAAAGTTAGTATGAAAGATATTAATATGTGAAGTTAGTTTGTTTTGGAAAATATGAGATTTTACACTTATTACGGATGTTCAAAAGAAATTGGAACTGGCCTCGTGATCAGGCTGACCAGTGGAATTATTCATGCAACAGAATTAAAATCTCAAGTGCATTGTACATGTACCTTGCGAAAGTCGTGCATCTGATTGTGTCTCGGTTTGTGAAATGTAAAGTACAAGGTGATGTTTTTTATTTGATTGCTACTTGATAGAGGAAATAACCGAAAATATACCTTTACTAATGCGGCACGAACGTCACCCAACCCGTTGTGGCCTCATACGTAGGCCTACATTATTTCAAATGAAGAAAAGGAAGACTAAACTATGTTATTCCGTGTCTCAAATAAAGTATATTACAGCAGGCATATATAATTCTCAGTTCGAAGCTCATTTACCAGAGGTTTTCCTGTCCTTCAGATTCTTACAATTTGCTTATTATTAGTATTAACTTCCATGGTTTTGCCTCTCTCAATAAATACGCATTGAATATGGTTACCGGTTGCCATGGAAGATTTGATAGCTCGTACATGATATAGGCGCGTAGGTGATGTCATGCGTTGGGCACTCTTTGCTATCACTCCAATTCCATGACGGTTAATTAACTACCCTAAGGCAATCAAGTTTTGCATCAAAATGTGTCACTTGCTACGTGTATCTCAGTGTGTTATCTCATAGTAGGTAGGTCGTATTTTCTTGTACAGTGCTATACAGAACACGTGTACAAAACAACCCATTTTCCAACTTTTCGTGTGAATTAGCGAATTGTAGTTGTTGATAAATCTTTTGCATATCGCGAGAAAAAAACTCGGGAAATGTCATTGCTAACTTTGTGGTTATACAACTGAAAATACAATGGAATGACTCAAAAAAAGTTTGATATTGAAATCAGTTTTTTTATATCGTAAACAATTAGTCAACATCAACACGTTTCAAACTTAATTTTTTGACCTGTGCTAGGTATAATGTAGTCATTAATACATAAAAATAATTTCCGGCTAACTTTAGGCTGTAATGTTAGTATTACACGCAATGCACCCCCTCCAGCATTAAGGGAACCTATAAATCGTATAACATAGGTGTTGAACCATTGGGTGCAGCTATTCATTCAAACTTTATTGTCCATCTTGTCATGCCAGTCACGATTCATTTAAACCTTTTGCTAAACATTCCTATCTTATCTGATCCATGCATGCTGACTATAAATTAAATTAGTTTTGCTATGGAGATATGATAAATCCACATGAAAAATGTTTCTGTCCTTATTACAGCGTAGTTCTGTGACAAATTTGTTGTCACGCCTAAATTGTGTCTTATTATACCAAATACAAGATCGTTGGTGGACAAAGAGCAGTCAAACAAAAGATGAATGTATACATCTCAACAGAGCCGGAGTCCCCCACATACTCTTTGCATGGTTCTACTACAAACCATCACTTTATACGTCCAAGGGTATTCAACTACATGAATTAACCCCGGGAAGACATGTTTGAATGGTACAGATAGAATATTGGGCACGACAAAGCATTTGATTAGAGTCGTATTAACGACTTAACTTAACCAAAACTGAAAGGGGTAACTTGGCAAGTTGGTGTCCATCGTGGTATTAAATCGTTGTTTAATTTTAATATTCCAGTGACATCGACATTCCATGTTTCTATCTTCTGTTTTAGTACCCTTTTTGAATGAATTTCCAAAACCTTTTACATTAGTATGATTTGCCTTACAGCTTTTTAAATTTATGCTAGTGGGATATAAGCATTTGTTAATTTAGTACCACAAAGGTCTACATTATCATGCACATACGGAATGATATTGAGTCTATTCTTATCTCGGGTCTTGTTGGTAATTACGTGGTTTGACCTCAAAATCAAATAAGAAAGGACTGGGAATACAATGCATATTGGTGGTTACATGCCCCGAGTACTGTTTCATGATTAGATGATGGCTAAGATGGTACAAATGATGGAAGAAGTAAACAAGAGTTTTAGAATCTGTAGTATGTAGAGGAAGGCCGGAGCAAACATTAAAACCATAACTCAATTACAAAATGTGACGAGTGTTTCGCTCAGTCATAGCTGAAGCTGATGTATGTCTAAAATATATAAAAACAGCATTTTACCGAAGGACAACTTTATTAGTCATTGATCATTAATCATTGAAGTGAGAAATTGTAACAACTTACCCTAGATGCGGGGTACATCATAATACAATATAGAGTAAATTTTGCGTGCAATGAAAAATGAAGTGTAATTACGTTTGATAGCATTTATACAAAACACCATAGTACCCGTAATGTACGTACATCATGTTCTTTGAGCATCTATATCTACTCACAGGTATAATGTCTTGGGATTTTTAGACTAATTGTTATACTGTAGGCCATGTATACTAAACTATTTTAGTCAACCTTTTCAATCTACATATGGTAGTGGTAACTGTAGAGATTACATTGAAACATTTCGAAATGAAAAAGTCACTTTTTGGATCGAAAATCAGTTGCTGAGCACCCGCCTTACAGACTAACAGAGATTCACAGTTACATGTACGAGGTACCATTTTATTGTGCTTATTTAATACTGCATGTGAATGTTTTTTTTTTTTTTCACTATGCTGTCATTTCATTTCCGGAGGGATGCATGTAATGCACAACGTAAAAAATAAGGTGCACTTGTCAAAAGCTGTCATGAAATGAACAGTTGAAGTTTGTTGAACACTGTTAAAAGTTTAAACATTCAGTACGACGATCATTGTGAACAATGTTCATTAGTCTTAGCGTGCATTAGGGTATTGCTTTAGGGTATTATGTATTTAAATCAATGCTGATTGTACCGGTAAGCAGTTTTCAGTAGTAATTGATAACTTGTTTATTCAAGATATTTACATGCGACATGCAGGTGTTGAATTGGATATTTTGTAGATTACTGTACATATTTTAATGCAGCTTTTGCTTGTGACACTATCCGCTTTGAGCGGAATAAAAGAGGGCGGGTTTTTGTTTGGTTGGGTTTGGTTTGGTTTGGTTGGGTTTAGTTTGGTTTGGTTGGGTTGGGTTTGGTTTGTGGGTTTTTTGTTTTTGTTTTTTGGGTTTTTTTGGGGGGGTACTCACCGCGTAGGTGCGTACATGGTATGTGCACGTTTGACGCGGAGCACGCTTGGTACTCGTAACTAAACTGAGTTCAGGCGGCTTGTTCTCGTATGCTCACGAACAATTCGATTTGTTGTTCGTGGGTCAGCCGCTCAAACTCCAGGAACAAACAACCAGCTATTGCTGGTAGTTAGCGACGTGAGCATGCGGCATGCAACACGCCCGAGTCCATGTACGTTATTCGAGAGTTAGTGTTTGGATGGGCTGAATTCTTTCTATTTAAACAGGAACATTCATTTCTGTGTTATGGAAAATAATTCATGTTAATTTTGCAAAACGTACCATTAATTATCTCTGGCTTTGGGAGCCATTTTTCTACTTTTTGCAGCTGTTCAAAAATCAAAATTTCACGAGTTTTCCCGTTTGTTCCTGTAAAACCCTGACGATGAGGGGGTGTATGATCCTGTTCCGACAACAGTGTTCTTGAGTCGTTTTCCCGCCGTTCGAGCGCGAGAACAAAAAAGCCGTGTCAAGAACAGGCCGACCGAACTCGACCTTACTCCGGCATGCGTGGTCTTTGCGTACTGCGTACTCGCGGAACGTGTCCAAGAACCCACTTGTAACCACCTGTCTTTCTTTTCGCCGATTGGGGGCTCACTTCAGCTCGGGGCGGATACTGCATGTGATTTTAATATAAACATACTATAGTCTGTGGCGGATTTCACATCACAAACATTACAGGCATGTGCTCTCCTACAAGAGTTAGGCAAGCTTTTCCTAATGTGACAGATCCTTGAATCAGCAATAAATGCAACACGACGACATACTTTTATTGGTTTTGTCTGAGATGGAAATGAATTAATAGGCACACTTTGGGATATAAGATGAATAATATAGTTACATGTCTTTGATCTACTCGTGTGTATAGAAAGTGAAGCACTCTGAGTACATAGAGTCGATTTCACTAGTGCACTTTTAGCGTAATATTCACTGTTCAATTCAACAACATATTACCAGCCAAACATCTAACTACAGTAGCTCGTCAGTATTTACTGTGCTTTATTAAGCAAGTTTCTGATCATGCACATATACTAATTTTGGAACTTGGGAAATTATTCTTTCAAAGAATTTGTATGACACTTAATATGCAATCCTTACATTTTGCGAAATCGCATTTCCGTGATCTTAAATGTCAAACTGTTGATTGTTACAAAGTGCTAGTAACTTCGAGTTTTTGTGAGAATCAGTTAAACTGGGATGCAAATTAATAGAAAATTGGGTTAAAACGGAACAGATCAGTTTGTAGACACTGAAAAATGACTTTGCATGCAGATTTGTATAGGATGATTGGTAGGTTTCATTTAAATTCATCACTGCCCGACTCTTCGCTTCTAGCTTTTCAGCAGATTTATACCTGCACAGTGTTCATCTGGTCGAGCTACACTTACAGTTTACAGTATACCGTAACAATTTATTTGTCTTGTGCTGTATTAAAATTACCTCTGTTCCTTTTTTCTTTAGGATATGGTCACTCAGCCCCGTTGACGGACGGAGGGAAAATCTTCTGTATTTTGTATGCCTTAGTCGGAATCCCGCTGAACCTCGTCATGTTTCAAAGTGTTGGTGAGCGGCTCAACATATTCATGGGATTCTGTGTGAAAAACTTCAAACGATGTGTAAGGTTTAAGAAAGCTGAGGTATCACACACGGAACTTGTCATGTTGGGAGGTCTGTGTACCATGTTGATCACAGGAGGTGGCGCTGTGGCATTTGTTAATTTTGAAAATTGGAATCTTTTAGATTCTATTTATTACGTAGCCATAACGTTAACAACTGTGGGCTTGGGAGATTTTGTAGCCCTTCAGCAGGACAATATGCTACAAAAAAGGCCGGAGTATGCGGCCTTTGCGATTATCTATATTCTTGCAGCCTTAGTTGTGGTCGCCTCTGTTATGAACTTGTTGGTGCTGCGTCTTTTAACGCTTAATACCGAGGACGAGAGGCGTGAGGCTCAAGCTCAAGAAATGACCTCACGCAGTAGTGGGTTAGACCTTAATCACATAGATGGTCATCTACCTTATCATCATTCACACGCTGGAGGTGCTTTACTTGGCAAGAAAATGGACCCGAGATCCATTTGTGCCTCCTGTTGTAACAACTGTAAGCATCCTCATAGAACTCATCATGATCCGTATGGGATTGGCCCCAACGCAATACATCTCCAACACATGGGACCTACCATTTATCATGCCACTTATTCGGACGATGAAACATTTGAAAACTTCATGACGTGCGAAAGATCTTCAAAACGTAAATCGATCTAGCCTACCCGAACAAAGATTTTCGACGGGAGTTTAATTATAAGATGGTGATACACAACCAAGGAACTACCTGCCAAGGAATTACACAAGTAAAAAAATAAGGCTACATTTACCCGATGAATTTCCAACAGGATTTTAAACAGGAGAGAGAGGACCATGTGAAAAGATTTGATCGGCTGACTAGAAGATCTGACAACAGTTGAAACACTGGTAGAAATATACCTTATAACTAGATGGTTGCATATTGAATCGAGATTCGGTTCATACCACTGTTAAGGAGAAAGATTGCTTTAATAAATATATGTCTTTATAAACTTCTATTAAACTGAGCTAATTCGGTGATCCCAAATAAGGACCATAAGGACCACTCTTAATATCTTAAATAAATCAGGCCATTTGTCGCTCCAAAAATACGATCACGCGAAAGTGATAAAGGAAATATCTCGGAACGGTTTAAACTGCAGCAGTATAGGGAATTAAGAACTTGAGTTCACTTTGTTGAATTCTGTGTCTCGTCGGTGACTAGTCTGTTTGAATGATGTTAATTCTGAAGGGTGTACATGTATATTTTTCTGAACGGGTATGGTCTTATAGTTGGGTAGGTACTCTTCAAAACCTTCCTACTTTGAGGCTAGTTTACCTTTTCCGCTTTATTCTGGTTCTTGATGGCAGCGTGATATTGATGGAAAAAAGACGCTGTTTTGACTGTTGGTAATTACACCATTATGTTAGATCGCCAAGGAAACGTCTTACTAACGTCAAACCAAAGGATGACTTTTGTACCCTAGAGAAAAAGGTGTTCAAAAATGGTTCTTTGGTCACAGTCTGATTATATAATGGATATACACTAAAGATGCAAAGTAGGAAACGACTGCCTACATTTACACAACTCTAGGTGAAAGGCAGTGCCTTGAGACGTGTGCCCCTGATGTACACTTGAACCAGCGCCAGCTCACACGATATGGCTGGCCCTTACTGAATTACCTGGACAGACGAGTCTTGAGGATTTGTTGATCATCCCGAGGGAGTAAACCAACCTCAAGACCTTTGGTCGAATGCATGATAAGTCTCATAGCAGAGCTCTTAAGCGGTCAATCAGGCAAATGCATCAAAATTCTCAGACCCACAGGATCCAACTACATTGAATGGAACCGCTGCTTTTATATAAATAAAACAAGTTTGTAATAATTGTATATTTATAGAAACTGTTATCTTTTTAAGGGACACTGCGAACAGGAAATACATGTATAAGATCGGGCCACACTTATACCCGTATATAGCGGTATATAACGGTTGTTTTTACGCGCTACAAACACTCCCGCTTGCAAAACAAACAAACATACCATCTCATCTTTATAATGAACAACAGTTAAAACAACAGTTAGCATTAAACACTGAAAGCGTTTTTAAAATGTGAACATTTCAACTGTATGACAAATTAAGTATTTGATATCAAACGTCTATTCTTATACCATTATGTAAAACATACTACATAAAGCTGTGGAGACACTCTCGTTCTGCCTTAAATTACATCATGCTTTGCTCAAAATGTGGAAATCTTCATTAGCATAAATCCAAAACATTGCAATTTCTCCTTTTACTGCTACAGCAGAGGTGAAAAGTATTCGTAACATGTAAATAAAGCTGTGCTTTTGTACCAGTGAATTCACTTGATAACACCAGGTTATCTTCAATAAATTGGGTTCTGTGGCGGCTTAAATGACCCTTTGTCAGCTAACAACAAAATTGTTCACGATAGTCCACGTGCTACTGTTTGGTTAAATGAGTGGCAAACTGAGCAGATGACAGGTAGCTTCGATTGAGTACACTGGTGTTGAATTAATATACAACAATATATGCAAATCCATTCACACACAATCTTTAACCTCTGCCCCTGTTGCGTGTACCTATATTATTCTTGTGACGTGTTGCTGATGCACCCACGCATAGTGTGGGAAAATGCAAAATTCATGAGCCGTTTCTGCAGCAAGTTTGACTGAAGTTGACCAAATCTAACTTCTTCAACAGTGATAAAAACTAGCATAGGAAAACTGAAGCGTAAACCTATCGCAAGGGGCCAGGGGCGACGCCCAAACGGTGACCTGCTCGTTAAATATGAGCTTGACAATCTTCCAGTAATAGCTGGGTATACCGAAATAGATTTGATTTGCACCCGCCTGTACTTTATTCTGCAAAATGAGGTCTCAAGAAGCAGATCGTTATTTTACAATCCATCTAGGCGGTCGTACAATTTGCGTGGCTAGAGATCGTGCCTGGTCGCCTTATAAAATTCACTGGGTTATTCTGAATGGAATGCTAACCAGACAAGTGTCAAGCTATTGAAGTACCACAGGGATTGCAAAAGCAACAGACATTGCTGGAGGATATCGTGCACGATATGAGGCCGATTGGTACCTCCCCCCACATGTCCAATCTCTATACACACTCTAGACTATTGTTACCTAACACCCCCCCCCCAAGAAGCCTGTAAAGAATTCCTGAGACTCCGATCAAACAATGACCAACACAAAGACGGGAGGTGGGGTGCTCTCCACCCCATATCTTGCATCGTATGTGCTGGAGATGTTAGTATTTCGGTCACGTACTTGTTTAGCACGTCCACATTGCTCCTGAGAGTGTAAGAAAATGGTGTACCGATTTGTACAGCATTCTTAATTTATTTGTAAATACATAAGTTATGTCGCGCCGTGGATAACAGTGTGGCATTAGGTCTAAATACTACTTTGATATTTACATGTGAATAATTCATACTGGTGGTTTGGATATCCTTATTAGCACCCAACATTATAGCATCATTTAATGGAGCCAATACCAGGCATCCATTCTATTATTAATTTAAGCTTTCCAATTTGTTTCCTCTCAAGACCTGGTATTATTACCCGTTATTGATATTGTATCTGATTTAATACACAAAGAATGATTTTCCAGCGTTTTAATAATTTTGTACATTTTTACTTCTAAAGTAATTGCACATAACCACCAAAATGTAAGTATTACAAACGCGTTTAGTAGATTTGAGATGTTTGTGGTTTTTTTAATCAAGACATTACTCAGCATTGACAGAATGTTAATATACATGTTCAATGTGCCGATCCTAGGCTTCTACACGCATCCAATGGGCTAGATCAGACCAAAACGACTTTTTGATTTAGAAGCCAAATACCTTTGAAAACCTTTGTTTATTACACCATTATTTGTGCTGACGCACTCATCCAAACCTTTTTATAACAACGGAGGCAGCAGTTTGACGATAGGCCATGCTGTCAAAGTAAACATTACCAATATACATATCAGTAAACACACGAATTTTTCGAATTAGTATATTATTCATTATATATTAAACCAGGAAACGCTTGTTTATGAAGCCTGTAAATTGATACTTCTGCATTGAGAAAAATTTATTTGTGATGCTGAGTCATATCTAGACAGGGAATTACTAATTTGATATTTGTATTTGGTTAATTGATTATTTCGTTTGTTAAGTACTCATGTTACCCGCATTTTGCACAAGATTTCAACCCGTTCTTTCTTGTAGTAGACCTAAAACGTCATGAATAAAGAGTTGCGTTATTTGGTGGAGATTAAAATGACGGTTCATATTATATTCCTGAATATTCAGCGCAAACATAGTCCTTTTTCTTAAAGTGGCTATCATTTGTTTTTTATACAAATTCATATTGTGTAATACGTGATTTTCAACATTTTGGGAACTAAAAACGAAGCATTGAATTAAACTTCATTTTTAACAAAGATTTTTGGTGTGTCTGTCTTTTTAGGCGTATTTTGATCTAATGGCAAATGAAGTTCTTATCCTAGTAATTTCCAGTGTTTCCTTGAGTTTAATTGCGAAAGTAATTTTCATGTCAGAAAACCTTTTGTTCTTCCACATGAAACTTAAACAAAACAATTTACATGCAAAACTTGTTTCTGTTAGTCTCTGTATTAGATTAGTCGCAAAAGTGTGTTCGAAAATAAGACAGTTCTCCGTTTATTATCGACAACGTTTATTAATCACATTACGTGGCGAATCATGGTTTCGGTATTGGTGGAGAGACAAAGTGGGATTTGTTGGGTTTTTTCAAAACAAAGGTCCAAACTTGTCTTCATCTTTGAAGGAATCTCCACCAGAGATTCAGGTGGCAGTGCCGTTTCGGAGGGTTTGAGCTTTAAATCCCCAGAAAATCAAGGAGGAAACATGTCTCCGGAGAGAAACTTGCCCCCGTGTCTTTTCATCTTTGTGAACATGAAATTATTAAAAGGTTTGTGGAATAAGTTATACCAAGTATTAATTTACGGAAATATGTTGACAGTTTTCTGATAGTGATAGTGCAGAGCTATATTTACTAGCCCCTTGATGCCTATTGCAGGACTTGACAAACGCCAATTACGGTGGAGGTAAAAGAAAATCGACCATGAAATATTAGGTGTCTGATATATCACCTATAGCAGGTCCTCCAGTTTGCAGGTTGAATATGAAGGACGCTTGTGTTAATGGAGGATGAACGCGCTGCTTTAACACCAGGAAGATTCACTCATTCCATCATACCCCCGAAAAGACAAATATAAACACGAAGCATCCTTGAAGATTAATCCATGAAACATCACAAGAGGCCTTACTAGGATAACCTAAAGGCACATTGCGAGAGGCCTTATATATCGGGCCAACTTAAAGGCACATAATGTGACAATTCTGGGTATTTCTTACTTAATCAGAAATAAGCGAAACAGATGTGAAATATTTTCCATATGGACTAAACATTATGCTGTATCTTCCTTCTTTAGTTCATTATGCGAAAGAACATCAGAGGTAAATACAATCCAGCACAAGGCCGAGTCGGTTATTAAAAATGACAAGCATTGATGCATAAAAGACTATACTCGCTATGTAACATATGCTGTTGGTATTGGAGACGTTGTATGTTAATTCTGAAGGTGTCAAATCATGCTGGTTTACAGCTGGCTGGTTAACTGAAGCTGTACAACGTGTTTCTACTGCTTATCAAGCGTTTTGTTAAGTGTTAACAGAAAGGCTTCACTCAAACTACTACTTTACTACTAGTTAGTACTTTTATACACGTTTAAGTGTAGCCTACTGCTAGGTTACAATTTGTGTTACATATATATTTTTGAAAGTATCCACATGGCATACCAATATTTTAAGTATGTTATTAGAAACCTGTTAATCAAGAGGTGCCCCACGTGTCTGGATCACATTAAAAGAAAAACTCTACTTATTTCGTCGCTCCGTTGACGATCCATCCCATGTCTAACAACCCAAAATAGTTAAAAATATTGTTCGTCCGTCGCAGATAACCCTTCATAAATATTGATGAAAAGAGACAAAAATAGACATAGACAATTTTAAATGCTTCACTTACGTACTGAGTAGATAATTAAAATACGAAACTTGATTACAGTGTGGCGTGCATCCACGTATTATGCCTGTAGTCTTGTTTCCACTTCTCTATATAGACAACTGTATGTTGATGCAGTGTGTTACCAACATCCTACATCAACTGGGTTCAACATCCTGAATATTGAGCGGAGCGGTTGCGGAAGATAGATGTTCAGTAAACTGTAAAATCAATACACACGAAGGCCATACAACGTAGTCTTCTCACCAGGCGCCAAGTAATTTATCAAAGCTGGTCTCGGCGTTCAACTTTTTGATGTTGTCTTCCCGAGTACCCTTACATCGATTTCTGCAACCAGCTGTGCATTATCGCATCATCTGTAGCATTTTGGAACGCTAGACGATATTATTTTTTGTTCAGGCCCTTTCGAGTACCAGGTGAAATATCTAAATTGTAACAGGCAGTGCTATATTGAGTTTTAAGCACTGATATCTTGATGGCATGGAGAATTATTTCTTAAAGGTGAAAATACTGTATGACTGGATGAAGCAGTATTATACTGAGTACCCCCCGCCCAATAATGTTTTTAATGAGTTCAAAAATCATCCACTGTTGATATTGTAACTAAGCAACGTTTCTTCGGCTTGCGTGTAAGTTTATTTTCTAAATTATTCAAAAGTGATGATGTTAATCACAAAAATAATGTGCATGGGTAATAGAATATGGTCACTCTTATAGCCCCCCCCCCAAAAAAACCACATAAATTTCAGTCATAGAATATGCAGTAAATTTTGAGTGAACTAATCAGTACCTTGATGAAGAAACGTTCTTTTGGGCGCGATATTGGTCGGCATGGTTTTAGCAACGGGTAGGATGCTGTTGGTAGCATTATAAATGGTGTACTACAAGTACATGAAGGTGTAGTAATTGGCATAACGATACGATCAGTTTCAGTAATGAGACTCTCATTTATGCTTATCTGCACAGTAATACCGGAATTTCAGTGGACTTTTAGACATCAATTACAATGTCTTTTTGCGTGGGCTATTGATCACTGAAATGGAGGGTTTCTGCGAGGTGACATGACATTTTCCCAGGGGGACAATGTTGATACATCTCTGTGCTTATACCGCCAAGGGATGGCAGTAATTCATACCAATAATTTGGGAGTATTGTGAAGTGATGTAATGTTCTCAAGTGTTCAACAGAACAAAATAGAAAGTGTGACCAAATGTTAATTACTGCAAGAGGGGAATGTTTAATTCCTCATGTAGGAAGGTATTTACGGCATGTGTTTTTTTTTTTTTTTTTTTTTGCTGTTGGTTTTCCCCGTATGCTGCTAAATGTCATACTACGAACGAATGACAATAGGCCAGAATGCATTCAAAAAATATACCTAAGTTCTGTATGACAGTTCTCTCTATGAATCTAATTGCTCTCTGACAGTTTCCCTCTTTACAAGTTCATTCTGATCACGTCTTACTTCACAACCCCCCTCTGTGTCTCCTGAACCCCTTCAACTCTATTTGTTTGATTATCCTCTATCTCGACAGATCTTCATTAATTTTCTCCCCGTGTCCATGAGGAACCGTGTATTCTCCAAGGACCCGACGGGGTGATAAGTCATCCTCGCCCCTTCAGTTCCCAACTGATTAATCCCAATGCTGAACTAAAAGGTCGCGCTCCTCTCAACTGTATAATGAGAAGATGCGACTTTAATAACAAACTGCGTTAAAATTGGATGAAAACCATGGTTCCATGGCTTATAGCCTGAATTTGTGGATGTTCAAAAAGATAGTAGCACTAGTCGTGTCAAGACTTGTTTTCATTTTAATTGAATTCTAATGCCGTGATGAATTTGAAATCAGGAAACATAACTGCATATAATAACCATTCTTTTGCCTTTTAATGAAATTAACATTAAAAAAAATCTGTTAGTTTTTCAAAATATGGCTCGGATTTTAAAACTCCAAATGAGTCCCGTTTGAATTTTTATTTCTATATATTTTGATAGTTTATTTGAGTTAAAGACTGTATTCTTTGAAAGAAGGCAAGAATGGACTCACAGGTGAAAATTGAAGCATATTTAAAAATTCTGAAAGCATCCATCGTCTAAATACGGTGCGTTCATGTCAAATACTGTGTATTATATGGAAATCATATGAAATTTGATCTCTTATACAGAGTAGAAAACCAGGTTCACTTTAGTGTCGAGTGACGTGTTTTGGCGGTTCCTTGCCGTTTTATAATAAAATATGAGCATGCGTTAATGAACTTTAGTTCTACGATCCAGAGCTTTAGTAATGACCTTGAAACGTATTTCATGGCGATTGCACGTACGGGTTAAGATGTATACACGTGTGTTCGCAGCATACAAAAGGGGAAAAATGGCTGTGCAGCCGGAACAAAAGGAGAACGCATTTATTAGCAGCCATAACGCTAGAGATCTTTTCACCACCGAGGCAGCTGCATGTTTGTCCTACATTTTATTTTATTTTTTATTCCCGAAAAATCTCAAAACTACGCGTTAATCCCCTCAGATTAATTTAATCCTTGGTCAAACCAGTGGACAGACTGCATTATCGCACTTGGAATAGGACTCAGTTCTCCAGACATCTTTGGTTCCTAGCAACCAGCAATCTAGCTAATACTTAACAGGTTAAAGACCCACAAGGGATTGTGCTGAGAAACCAAGGCGGTAGACAGCCGGTAAAAATGGTTGAGTGGGCGTGACAGCTGCACAGAATCACAGAAGCCGACAAATGGCGGACTGTCAAATCGTGCAGGCTATGCAGGCGGGGCACAGGTTTTAATCTAGGGAACTTAACTGTGACGTCTTGTATTCGGACCTAGGTTATGGAAATAGCTAACTTTTGTATACCGATGCCTTTTGTAAATGTATGCAGGATTTTAGGTTCCAGCTTCCATCTACGAGAATATGCAATAGTGAAGTTTAAAGTTTAGGCCATACTTGATTGGATAAACAGTCACATAGAATAACATTGACTGAAATGTTACAAACAAATAGTCTATGAAACATTTATTATTAGGGTTCAATACTTTAATTTTCATAAAATATTTACAATTCAGACAGGGAATGCTGGGGTCAGATATTGGAATGAGAGATATATAGAAAAGATACGAGATATTATAAGCCTCGGTGACTTAATCTGCAAGATTAAGTCTAAAACACTTATTACATTATGTAATAATGGTCGACACTCATTACATTAGGGTGGATTAGATTAGGCTGGACTTCATGCTTTGATGGAGCCACTCAGAGTACATGAACAATGTTTATGACTTCAAACATATCATCGGTAATTAGTGTACATTTACAGTCGGACATATTCAGCCGACTGTCTCACGTACTTTGTCATATTTCAACGATTTTTTATTAGGTTTCCATACACCATTGTTTCATTATTCATGCATTCTCGATAAAATTGTAATATAAGGAGAAATAAAATACTGACTGTTCAACAACATTCAAACAGAAAACTTATTACATACGCTCAACATGACATTTCTACTCCAAGTTTAATAGCTCTACAATCATTTCAAGTGTCAAAAGGTGTCCACAATACGCTAAACTTGACTATTCCACTATTTTGTTTACACTTAAAGGTAACAGGTGTAATCTATGTATAATCTAACTGTTCCCTGGAAGCTAAAGTAATTAGTGGCATAATTGCTATTTGAAACATGACACTTCGTTTTCCTAAAGCGACAATGCTAGTAAGAAGCCAGTGAATTACCGCCCGCTGAGTGGTTATTTTTCACGCGAAGGGTACTGCCAAAATTGCTGATCGACTAGAATATCCGGTTGTTGTATGTCCATTTTTCAGATTAATCTTAATCTTTGTCTCTTTATGAGTCAGTGAACAGTTCATCGGTCATTTTCAAATTACAGTAACATGATGTTCACTTCTGTACTGCAGTTCTGAATTACACACAGGTCTACTGGGTTTGATGACATTCTGCACAATTTAAAACAAGAGTGAAGTTCCTGATTTTATTTTTTTGCAAAATCATCTGCTACGTTTTTGAAACAAGCATAAAATTGATATTTCTTTACTATTAAAAATGGGCAACGTCTGGCAAATCAGACGTTATTGTTCATCGTTTTATGTTGTACTTGTATTGAAAACTTTTTGAAATGTGCCCTCCTTAAATGTTTTAAAATAGTTTATGCTTATGTTACAATAATTGACTTTATATCGTTTCCATGAATGTACGCTGACTTTCAAATGACCTATTCAAAAACAGCAATTCCCACCATTACCTCGATAAAGTCCAAGCTTAAAGAGATGATTTGTGCGATTAATTATTGACATTAAATATTTTTGACAGTGTGTTTACCTGAACCACACATCTTTAAAAAGTACATGATACACCAGAGGCGGAAGTATCAAACAGAGCTATTAATATTTAGTCATCACTTTATGGCGATACTTGTACTTTCAGAGGCGACAGTGAAAGGCCATCTTTGGTTCAGATTACACGTCCAAAAAATTCCTCTTAGATTTTACCAATGAGGCGCTTTAAAGAGACAAATGATAAATTAGTTTGGTTAGTCTTTTTATATGAGGCTGGTGACTAGCCGTCATAATAACAATGGAGCTTCAGCGTAGAACCTTTAAAAGACTAGGTCAATCAGTTAGCGATCCATGTAAGACTTGTTTTCCTTTTAGCTGATAGGGACCTACATTGCATAATTAATCAGAAATGAGATGATATTTGTTAAGATTGGAGCTGCAGAGGATATACTCTCGTGTGGTTTTGTTCAATTTTACTCGTTTTTACTATGAAGGCATTTCTAAGAGTAAATATCAGAAAAGATACTTCGCAAGATTTAGCAATGGCGGAAATGATCAAAGTCATCCTCTTATGAGCATCCTTGCTCTGGATCTGTTGCTTTGCAACGAGCTTTTATATTTTTTCATCCCTTATTATTTCTGCGTGGCCTGCTGACATTGAAACAGGAATTTGAGCCTTTATTGTCATAAAATTTTCAGGGCTCATTGCATATGAATTTTCGTCTCTACTGAAATCAAGACAAATTAGGCAAGGCTGGTGATAGTAAAAAGAGCCGTGCAGATTATGTTGTTCATTGTCCTTGAAAAACTGATTTGCATGATGGAAATATTTACAGACGAAAGCAAAAAATCAGAGGAAAGTGACAAGGGGATATACTTCCAGTAGGACCTACGTTACCTTTGTGACGTGTTATTTCTAAGGAATGATGATTTTAAACAGGTTCCCAGAAACACGTAGGCACATTAGCGTGGACGTCTTCAGCTAAATTCCGGCGTGTTTTGAGCTGAATGTTTCTTTTTAGTCATTGCTCCCAACAGGTAAGTCTTAAAGTCAGTTATTACCCAAACCATCCAGTACCACATTAATTTTTAGGATCAAGACTGTCTTCGTTGAATATAATTTTATCTGTCATTTAAAGAAAAAAATCAGAAGGAACGTGTTTAGTTTTTACTGGTTAAGAAAGCCGCGGGCGTTGACTCAAACTGAACTGTACCTGTTTCGTCTGGCTCAGTTGGCAATCCCTCCTTGATATATGCACGAAAACAGATCTGATTTGTCTGCTTTTCTCATTTACAGACAAACATGACGATTTGTACTGAACAGATATCCTTAAGCTTGCCCCGATACAATCAGAAACATACCCCTTGAGGAATTCCTTTTCTGTTTGGTAATAGTTTCTTTCTGGTTTCCTTCTATAAGTATGATGTATCTGGAACGTTTTTTTATCAATTGGTGAGGTGTATGTCAGTAATGTACAAAGGTTGTCACGTTGTGGCATTGCTCAATTATTCAATTTACTCCGTGGAAACCTCTACTCAAAGCGGCCACCGATTGTACAACAAAACTGTAAGGATATTTCGAAATTGCATATCAGTAATTTGTTGTAGGTGTGTGTGGTTTCTGGTTTGAAATTCTGACATTAGATACGCCAAACAGCAAAATATTCATCATCAGCTGGACAGCTGCGCGTCGATTAATTAACCAAAGATTGAGGTATATTTACTCAAGTATCAGACCTACAGCAAAAGAATTAACGTGGAGCAGTAACGAGTGAATTCATTTGAATGACCCATTTTTTGTTGATTAGAGAGACTATAAATGCCATTATTCAAGCGTCGTTGGACATATTTATTCCAAATGAGGGGAACGATAACCAAGTATAAGTCCATAACTCTAATTCACAATGGTCTGAATTAGATTCGCAGTAAGATTTGAGACTTTGCATGGTAAAGAAAGACTAAGACTGATTGAAGTTTGCAGGTAAACCTTGTAGAATCAATTTCTGCTTGAAGTGTGGTGGTGCCGAGAGTAACCGGTGAGTGTCAACTCGACGATTCGACCAGGATTCTCTGGGATACCGGATATAGAGTGAAGCGCTGTCTTCTAAAGAAGCTTGGAATCGGTGACCCGTGGAAGGAGATGATAGAGAGGGATTGGCTTGTGTCACTGGTTATTAGAGTGCGAAAAAAGCAGATGCTAGAGACTTTTAGCTGGAGCGTAAAGTGACTTGACTTGATGAAGGCAGGGAAGAGGGTAGCTTCGGAAATCCTTTTCACAGATCTCGTATAAGCTGTACGGCCAAGGGTGTGGTTGACGGACGACTTGGTGGCGGGGTGTTGGAAGGATCTTACTGTGGAGTTATCAGTTGGTTGGGTGGGTTTGGCAATGGATACGGTAGTGGAGAGAGCCGACAACGAGGAAGGACAACTGGCCGTCACATATGGTGCACTATCAAACTTCTTTCAAGATAGGGTATCCTACATGCAAAGTTAATAAAAACTAAATAGTGCAGCTGGTAAGGATTGTTGGTCTGAACTCGTGAAATATGAAAAGATGTTGGAAAATGCGAATAAATTAGGTTTGAAATTCATGTCATTTGGAACACTGATGTATCAGCCTACGTAATCAAATTATGTAGAGGTTTCACAGCAAACATTATTTGTCTGAACGCATTTCACAAGACTGAGTTTTCTTATAAAAATTCTTTCTTTGCAACTAGTCGACTATGAATGTTTTAGATAACACTACAATCTGGTATCCAATGCTATCCCGTATTTAGTTTCATCTGTTGCAAAAATCTGCGCTGATAAACCGTTTTTGTGATTTGCATGACCTTGAGGCCATTCTTGACTTGAAACTACGTTTGAAAACAGTATCAGTAGGCCTATATGTAGAATGTGTAATGAACTCGATGAATGATGAACTCGGTGAAGATGAACTCGAAACAAGCCACAGGAAAGGATGATATGAGCTGCCGCCTATTTAAATTAGCGTGCCCATTAGTGGCCAATCATTGACAGTTTCTTTTTAAAGTTCCGTTACGTTACATAATAATGGAAAAGTGCCATGGTCTTGTCCCTCACAAATCTGGTGACAATACGTGTTGTGGTAAGTATAGCTCCATTTCAGTGTTTCCGATTGAAAGTAAAACACTACAAAGGGCAAGCACGGCGCGGGGGATCACCCCCGCGCTGATTGTCATTTTTTAGGGCGTTACACAAATTAAACAAAGAGACTGAATGGCTTTCCACCAATAGTGACAACTACATGAAGTAACCGCTCCCCTTGTTTAAAAAAGAGTTTCCCAAGACTCCCCAGCAAAAACCCTGAAATGCCCCGTTCATTTCCAATAATATCGCTTACACCCTAAGTAGTCACCTTTTACTTGTTTTAGACCTTCGCATTCATCTCAACTACAACAGCTTTAGTTAAATCTTTGGTTTAATAACATTGATGATAGTAAATAATCCAGGGTTGCATTCATTGATTCGTGAAAAGCGTTTTAAAGAAGCTGAGTTCACTAGCGGTGCTTAATGGTTACAGTCCTACTTATCTGGTCGCACCCAGTAAGTCTTTTTTAAGGGTCCAATGCACCTGCTTTCAATGTATGCATGGGAGTTCCTTTCGTTTTCCTCTTTATGTAATTAACATGTCAGGTTCTGTATCAATGGTTTAATTTATATGTATATGCTGATGAAACTAATATACGTGGCATGGATGTTCATAAAGTAGAATAGAAATTGTCTAATGGTGTGACGTGAGTTATGAATTAGATATAGGCAGACCATCTTGTTATAAGTCTTAGTTTTGCTATGGAGTATTGATGATTTTAATATAACTATTAGCAGTAATGTTTCAAAAGAAATAAAGGGTATACAAGTGCCTTGAAGAATTATGTTGTAATGAACAAATTGAGACAGTTACACAATGTGTTCAGTTTAAGCAGTACGGATGCTTTTAAGGGTCCGACTATATATTCCTACTGAATCCCTGATACTTCTTCACAACTCATGTGTTCAACTTCTTAATGAATACTGGGTCGTACAGCTTCCAAATGCAAATGAAAAAACGCGAAAGATTTCAGAAATGGGCTTGGAGAAGTATTTTCATTTTAGAATTATTCCGTGAATGCAAATGGATGTCCTGAGAACAACTATTTGCCTACCATCATGCTGTGCTAATGTATAATGAACAACCACTGCTCCCAGCCGTAGCCTTGTGGTTAAGAGCGTTGAATTCGCAATCGGTGGGTATTAAAGCCGCGGGTTGCGGTTTCGAATCCAGCCCAGGGTCATGGTGCGTGTGCCATGGGCAAGGCACTTTCTCATTCATTGCCTCTTCCCGACCCGGAGCAATTGGGTACCAGTGAGGGCAGAGATAGTTACTGTGGTTGATTAAGCTGCTTTGCGCCGAAATGGGGTGTTTGTTTGTTGTTTGTTGGGGTGTTTGTTTTTTGTTTGTTTGGGTGTTTGTTGGGTTGTTTAATACAGGATCATATCGCTACAACGGTTTCAACTGAAGACTTCACCAAGATCAAGAGAATGACAGACAATGTCTGCCGCCATGTCTTCAGGTCAATTCGCCGCTGACAGATCAAGAAATTCCGTCGCCTCTCCAAGAACCAGAGTAAATCCCATATTCCCAGTCGGACTATAGGATCTTCTATATCCTCATGTCTATACCATACTAAGCCCCACCTCCGTTTCACAAGCTGCGTTCACAAGGCAAACCGTGGGCAACCTCAGTCACCGCCGCTTGTCACCCACGGAATCCAGAGTCCTACCCTCGGTATGAACTTTGCCTTGGTCCCACGGTCCCCTCCAGTAGCAGACATCATCCAGTCTGTTGAGCCAGCCCTTCGCCACCTGAACAAGAGCGCTGCAGACGACGCCCACCTCCACATCAGCCAAGCCCTCAAGAACCACAAGCCTGTCAAGCCCAACATCTACAAGACCGAACAGCAAGCCATCAACAGCCTACAAAGAGATCACTCCATCCACATCCTCACTGCAGACAAGGGGAACGCAACTGTCGTAATGGACAAAGCTGACTATGAACGTAAGGTGCGGGATATTCTTGAGTCAGGTGCCTACCGGCCCCTTCACAAGAACCCCATACCTTCCATCCAAAAGACATTCCAGGCTAAGCTTCTAGCCCTCCAACGGTCAGACAGCATCTCCATGGCCCTATACCGACAGCTTCGACCCTCCAGTACAAGATGTCCAATATTCTTCGGCCAGCCCAAGATTCACAAGACCGGTATCCCACTCCGACCCATCGTAGCTCCCCGAGGCGGCCCCACCTACAACATCGCCAGGCACCTCACCAAGATCCTTCACCCTCTGGTCGGCAACACCCCACATCATATCAAGAACTCGGACAAGTTCGCTCAGTTCATCGACGGGTTGTTTCTACGCCCCACAGACATAATGGTCAGTTTCGATGTGGTCTCTCTCTTCACTAACGTACCCACATCCGAAGCATGCATCATCGCCAAGGATAGGTTACTTCACGATCCCTCACTCAGCGACCGGACCAACCTCACACCACATCAAATCCACGATCTCCTGATCAGCTGCGTATCATTTTCCTGCTTCCAGTGGAGAGACAAATTCTTCGAGCAGTCTTCCGGAACCTCCATGGGATCGCCTCTATCCCCGGTTCTGGCAGACCTGTTCATGGAAGAATTTGAGCAGACAGCCCTCTTCTCCGCGGACCTCAAGCCCAGCGTATGGATCCGGTATGTGGACGACACTTTCGTCATCTGGCCACACAGCCCACAAGACCTCAAGACGGACGCATTGCATTCTTGGATGTCGAGGTTTCAAGACTACAAGATGGCACCCTATCCCGCACAGTGTATAGGAAGCCAACACATACCGACCGCTACCTGAACAACCGGTCATTCCACCACCCCAGCATTAAGGCCTGCGTCAACAGAACCCTCGTGCGTCGAGCATACAACATCTGCGACCAAGACCACCTGCAACCGGAACTCCATCACATCTCCACAGCACAACAGCGGAACGGGTTCAAGTGAGATCAAGACCCAAGACCCTAGACCGCCTCCAGACCAGCGGGTCTCCTATACCCAAGGTCAACCCATTAGGCACATTAGTTCTGTCACCCTCCCCTACATAGGCAATACCTCCCACTGGATCCAGCGCATCCTTCTACACCATGGCAACAAAGTTTTCCACACCGCCCCCAACAAGATCCAAGCAGCTCTCCAGTCTCACAAGGACAAACAAGACCCCAAGACCAAGCCAGGCGTCTACAGGATCCCCTGCGAATGCAGCAAGGTGTATATCGGAGAAAATGGCAGAGATCTCACTACCAGACTCAATGAACACCGAGCCCACGGACGACGGGGGGATCTCGAGAAATCTGCCATCATCAAACACTCCAGCACTGAAGACCACCAAGTCCACTGGCAACAAGCCCATCACATAGCCAACATAGAACAATGGCATCCACGTCGTGTTCGTCAGGCAATTGAGATTCACAAGAACCGAACAGTTCTGCAACACTCAGCCTTCCAACATTAACGGTGAAGAAATAACCGTGGGTTCTGTGTTTTCCAAAATTCCTCACTCCTAAGAATTAGACTATTTATTTAGTCTTTTGCGTTGTCGAGACAGATTTTTGGCACTGTCTTTGCCAAACTGGTGGGTGGCCGTTTTCACCGATTTGCCGACAAAACCTGCTGCATCAGGCGTCTCCAGGCAAGTTGGCACTGGTTCCTGTCACAGTCAGCTCCATGCTTATGCACTCAAAAAAAATGTGTGTCTTCCTTCTCGATCAAAGAACGTTCTGATCAGTAAACGTACACATAACCCTTTTCGACTACTGTCCACATTCTTTCACACATGCTCACAATGACAGTGACAAATGGACATCTGGTTGTGTTTCAAAATTATCCATTAGAGCACACAAGTGATATTTATAAAAATCATATACAGGTAAAGTGTTGAATTTAACAAATAAAGAGGATGTTATCCTTAAAGCCAGAGCCATTCACCAATCTTAAAGAATTCTTCTACATCACGTATAATTTGTCAAGTCAAGGTATGTTCTACGCATATTTCCCCAGGCAGGTATATATACTATACTGAAGATGAGGCAAGGATAACGTAGTGTAAAAAGAAATCAGAAAACGAGCTGTGACAAAATATTTCAATTTCTAAGACCACCAAGGTTGCGTGCAATTAGTGGAAGGAATTTCTGCTTTCTGGCAATGCATTTCCCATGTCAACTTGTCATTAATAATGACACTCAAATTTTACAGGGATCAAGCTTTTAAATATGTGAATATACAACTGGCGCCTAAGTATGTCAAAGTACCATAGCAAGCATGCAGGTCACGGACCTACTTTCCATTGCAGTCAAACTAAACGAAGCGTGTAGAACTGTTACGTTTCCGACCCGCAGTGTGTAGATTCACTTTTCCAAACGATTTCATCAACGAACCCAGAAAAAAAGGTATAAATTGCCGTTGCACACCTGCTGCAATCATGCAATTTCACCAAAGGTTTATCTCCCCGAATTAAGAGGCTGACCTTTATAGGTGAGAGAAACTACATCGTCTGAGTTCGTTGGCCGTTCGCATACTGTCCTCAGGCTAAGCTTAAGTTATCTGATTACATGCACCTCCTCGCTTGAGGAGTCTTGCCGCAGGCTTATCCCGTCTCGACACAAACTATTCGGCACAGTACTATGGCACAAAGACTCTACAGATAGACCTTTTCTAGAGTAATTGCTGGTATTCTGGACAGTGTTTTCTCAGCTCTGACGGGAAAATGTTTTGTTGTAACGACATCATCTTTAGCGCACATGAAGACTAAAAATTAGAAACTGTCCAAAATAAGACATGATTTAAAAGTTTCATTTCTTTTCAGTTCTACAGTTTCCACGTCAGGAAATTTTCACTGACTCAACTGAGTTACCGAACTCTGAGTGAATCGTGAAGGCGTACTACATTTATTTTTAGTATTTTAACCAAGAAGCCAATTCAGCAAACGCCGCTTGAATTATTACAATATTTAGTTCACTATGTACATGAAATTAATACAAGACTGCAGAATTAGAAGTTAATTTGTAATTGCTTTCGTCACGTAGCCTAAACCAATTACGTCATGTAACTTAGCCCTTTGATAGGACTGTTCGTGATTGGCATTTGGCTCTCCAGTCTGAAAGGCTCACCATTCATTGGACATCATTTTCTACACGAAATTATGGTAAGGTTGCTTATATCAACCTTTTCACTAATATAAACGTGGAGCCCTGGGGCAGAAAACTCAAAATTCCTATGCGATATAAAATTAAATTCTATTCGTTATTGTCTTGAATTTCCCGTTTCGGAAAGTTTCGTTACCATTTCAACCGCCATACCCTCGTTTTTTATTAAGTGCCAGTAGTGTCTAGTATAACGGCAAGAGTACAATTGATTTGATTAAGCCTTTCCCTCCTGATCAGTTGCTGTAAATACAACGCACAAAAGAGTATTTTATGCATCGAATTTTACAGAAACTTGTCTGTGGTATGCTTCAGCTCACTAAGAAGCAAGGGGCTTGCCTCATAGGAGTGTGAGAATGCATCTGGGAATACCAGATGTCTTTACCGAACGGACTTGATTTAGGCCTACTCATAAAATTTAAAGTCCAGTCTGAACCATTGTTCGTGTTATAAGGAAAGCCAAAAGTTCAGTGCTTCTTTTTTCCCTAGATGTTGGTAATAATTTGGTAATAATAATGTAAACAGTGTTCTTCAGGGGAAAGAGTGGCTGTAACGTAGGTTAATGTAGTTGAAAACTCCAAGTCAATAATTTCCCACATGGTTATTATTGTCATGTGACCAACTGTGATATTGAAAAACAGCCCCAAATACGGAGTGAATGCTGCTTTCATGATAAATTAGATATCCCCCCCAAAAATCGTAGCTATATATTTAGGACATACAATCCAAATGGCATTCCTTATTTTGGAGGTTTATACCACGAAAAAGTCTAAACCGTTGAAATAAAGGACAATTCTTACATGCATAATAAAGGATCGTCTTGTAGCGTTAATTCCCTAAGGTCTTTTTAATGCACCCATGCGATGCATTTTGTCTAGTGCGTGTCCGTTTTCTCAATTTGCTTCCTTGAGGTAGACCCGGAACGCGTTGAATATTAAACCTGTCCTGAGTATCATTGCCACAAGAAGTAATTACTTGCTCATCGGGGGTCACGTTATGCTCTATCTAACACGATCACAGAGTAATGTAAAAACTATCCATATATTTTAAAACTGCAATAAACTTTATTTTGAACATCTTGCTTTGAAGCCCATTTGTGCCACTTGTAATATGTGAAATATATTTCACAAGGTGCAACATGTTGTTCAGTAAGTTGTCATAGCAAGAAATAACTCATTAAAGCAAGACAATGAGTTACGGCAGAAATTTGTATAATGTCAATTGTATGAAATTAACTCTGGTTGAGCATTATTGGTATCCTTACAAAGCAAGCTTTTGTGTGTTTCGTGAACCTGAATCTTTTATTGAGACTGAGATTGTCGCCATAGTATTTTTACTTTACTTTCATAACCTCGCTTGTATTGACTTACCGGTACATTTTTATTTTGAAATCCGTTTAATGTTTTTTCTAACTATTAGGCCGACAGTCATTCTTTGTAGCTACTGCTTGACTTTGTAAATCTGACTGGTGCAGTAGCATTCCCATTTTTATTTGGAAGATGGTTTCTTGTTTATCCTGCTATATAGATCTTAGGTAATCCCACTTATGGTCTGTCTGATCAATTGTTTTTTGTTGTTTTTTCTAACTGTCTGTCTTGGCACTTTCTTTGTCGGTACCAGGCATGTTTTGTATTTTTAGAGTTATTTTTTTTTAACTGCAGCAAGCAATCTTCACAGTATTTTATCAACTTTAAATCACGTCTCTGAAAAATAATCTCGTAAATTTATGTTTGTTTTCATCTGATGTTTTATATTTTATCCTTTTTTAGTTAATATATATGCAACGCAATTGATATTTGATGCTTACACATAATCTGGCCGTAATTCAGCTTTTGGCTGCTGTGGTCGATCTAGTATAAACCATTTCAAATCGAATCAAATCAAGTCAGAGCGATGTAATCATCGTTGCGAAAGCGAAATGCATCAAGACACTGCATACGGTAAGTTATGTTATTTTCTTGTCCTGTTTTGGGAGCAAGCTAGTAAGTAGCCAGATAAAAATGTATTCCTTCTCGACACAAGAATATTCATGTGCGTTTTGCGTTTCAAATGCAAAAATAAGAGATGATGTGAGCACAATGCATGCTGTAAATATTGTAATATCTAATCTGTCAACAGGGTGTGATGCAGGGGCTGCTCTGTCCAAAACACTTTGACATGGATATATAACACTATACAGCATTATCTCTGCAAAACATTATATGTCTAATTCTTGCAATCTATTAAAAATAAGTTTCAGATACTGGTAGGGCTTTTTAGAAAGAATAGGGCTCCAGAAAAACAAGATAAGAATGATCTAAATGGCCTTAGAATGGGACAGACGTAATGAAGCATGTTGTTTTCTTATTTGTTTTTCGAAACGGTCGGAAACTAAACATACTAATTTAAGTTTGTCTTTGCACTGAGCGGAAAACTTTCTTTTGTCGTGTGCCCATTTGTCATTTCCGCATTTTGTGAATAATACCAGCTTTTTTGGATACGAGTAAACTGCGTCAGAGGAATCATGTTTCAAGGAGTTTATATTATCATGGAAGAATATAAACAGAATTAAGAACTCTTGTTACTTGTGATGACTTAGAAAACAACCAAGCTGGAAAGTACGGGGGTCTGCTAAATGAAAGGCAAACTGTGTCAGAGATGCATGCTATATGGCTTTGTGTGTGATAGTTAATACAAAAACATGACTTATTAATCAATATGCGAGTCAATGGAGCCAACCACGGATGTAACGTAGATGTAGTATCATAAGACATGGTCATCCTATTCCAACAAAAGTTTCTCAGTTAGTACAGCACTCCAACCATGCAGCGCTCTTTAAATAGCAAAATACGTACGTTTCTGAAATCAACCAATACGAACGCTTCATATGCCGACCCGAAAAGGTTCAGCGTTCATCGCGCTTTTTCCCAGGGCTCGACCGCTAATTAAATGATCCTGGAGAGGCTCGAAATTAGTCGAAGATCAATTTCTTGGATCAATTTCGCACATACACGCAGTCATCAGCCAATCAGAGTGAATGGTTTGTTGTTCGAGGAAACGTGCACTTTGGTGCTGGATTGATTTCGTTAGTTGACACGAGTGGTGGAAATAAATAATAAAAAATGAACAGGAACAGCAAGGTCAAATGCAGAGGCAAACGTGAATAAGACGTGTACAAGATCAAAGTAGATGTAAGATTTCTTTGTCAAAGGACATTTTGGTCCCTCACGGTTTTATTATAACTATCACAAAAATATCACAGGAATGATGTTATAGGCACATTTCGTCAGTTGAAAATACCAATCCTTAGATAATTCACATATTGTTAGTTACAACGAATGTACGTTAGTTGATCCAAAATATATTCACACACCATATATGGACAGCATGTTGAGCTGTCATCGAAGATACAACCCTTTTATGATTGTCTTGGTGTCATAGACAAAGGCATGTCCGCCCTTTATATGTGTGATTTATTTTTAAAAAAATACACAAAACTCTCGAGTCTCCAGAACCAGAAGATCATCACGTTAATCGCAGAAATTATCTAATTGCAATTGTCTAAAGCTGATGTCCTCTTAATTCCAAGTATTTTTATAACACAGATTTCCCTTACATTTCCGATCACCATCATCAAAAATGCAGAAGACGCGGTCACAACGAATATCTCCGTCTTAAGACTTTATGCTTTGTTATTCCTTCCTCCATGCTTTGTCATAGTCGGCAGCTGTTTAAAACAACAAAAATGTCAAGATATCATGGATTCAGATCATTTACATTAGCGGACAGTTCTGACTTAAGTAAAGAAAGTAAAGGATCACTCAGCGAAGCAGTGGCTCATCCAGGATTTGTTAATAGAGTGACTGGATGAAATCAGTGCCCTAAAATGGTCTATTTTGCTGTGGGGTGTAGGCATCTCTTTTCAAAATGGCTGCAGGCTTCATAAAAATATCTTGAGAAGTGATCGGATAAGCCACTAAAAACTGAAAGGAAAAGAAAAGATGAGGAGATGAGCTTTAAATAATTGCCGTGTGTTTTGAACACCTCAGAAACTTGTGAGCATTTTTTAAAGTGGGAGTATTTATCATTGTCTATGGAACTTCATTTACTGGTCTGCACCCCTATGGCAGTGAAGTGGGACGCGATCCATCGAGTCCTCATTGTAAAGCGCACATATAAACAAGGCGTGACGTTATGTTTAAGCCCTAGTAAAACCGCCTCAGAAAACGTTCAGGAACGTTCGGAACTCTTCCTCTGAATTCGAAAGTAAAACTTCGAATAGATAAAGACAGAAAAAATAAACAATGCATTCCCTAGGTCTCCGCGTTCGTGCACGCGAGTTTTCAAATCATGCAAATGTAACCCTGACCTCATAAAGGTCTGAGGTTAGAAATTACTTCGTGTCCATTTTCTCTGTTTTCCTAATGTGTGCACCATTTTATTGATCTCTATCCCTCTCTACTGAAACTTGTAGCTAGACAATAAATGTTTATCTCTTTCCTGTCTACCCAAGCTGTAACGCCTTGATCTTCCCTTTTTCTTGGAAGTGGGATTATGTAAGTGAGAGGGATTAAGGGAGTGAGTTGCCTTACACCGTTCTACCCTCCATCCCATAATTTTCGCCCTCCAGGATGCCCAATCAGGGCATTACCCCTTGTGGTGGTAACAAGACTGTCCAATGGGAGGGCAAACTGGTCTTGGAGTGTAGCAGGAGGTTGTGGGCTACATGTGCCCAAAATTGCTGGCCATGTGCATTTCCACATCTTGTCAGCAAACAACGAACAGTAAAGCACTCCGCTCCTTGTCCAGTATTTCAGAGCAAAAGACAACGGAAATTGTTCCTAGTACATTGTAGCTCTATAGTTTAGAGGTCCAAATACCTGCAAGTGGGACTTTCACCAAGCTGCTGTTCTGCAAAGATTGAATGTTGGCTTTTTTAGGTAAGTCAAGTTTATGCCAATTTGAGCAGATAGATTGTTAGCTTAGAAAAGTGTACTGGTAGTCATTTGCTATGGTGTCTTTTTGAACCCTTGCCAAGTTTTAATGTCAAGAACTTTGTAAGCTTAATGATAGCCTGTACATAGTAGGAAAAACGTTCTGGTACATTTTGCTGTGGCTTTAGGCAAAGTGAGAAACAGTCCCTTATAAAGTTTTAATGTTACTGAATGCAGAACGTACATGCGTCTTTGTTGAGAGATCTCCAGCATGTAGCTCATGGCTGTTACCACGTTCATTCTCTTAGAAGCCTTTGGCATGTTTGACGATTTATTTTCTTATAATTGCCCTTAACCTGGGGAACTGCTTTATGGAATATTTTAAAGCTTGCTTCGACTTGGATTGTCAGAACTCGCTCAGAGATTTCAAACTATTGTCCGATGACTCGGACTGCAGAGTTTTTTCTTTGTTTATGGGAATTGTCATTGAGAAGTCAAAATTCTTAGCTTGAATCAGTGCATATGTTTAATTCGAAACCGAGAAACCTTTGAGCCAGTCTAGCTTTGGCCTTCACTTTCATTTTTTTTATGTTAAAGTCTGGTCATATGGCGCCATGAAGCATATTTGATGCCGAGATAGTTTTATTCATTTTGGGGGGTAAACTTTTGTTTTTCCACATGTTAAATTTATGGGTGTGTATACATGTATATAAGTCTGTGTTTTGCGTCAAAACTCTTAAACGTACATGTAAAATAGATGCGTTAATTAAGGGAAAGCAGAGTTCGCCATTTTTAGTCCACTTTAGAGTGGTTAGAACATTTGGTGGTGTGGCATGGACCACCATGTTTGGCTCTTTTAGATACAGAGATATCAGGCCGAGTTGTCTACTGGGAATAGCCAGAAGGGGACTTTTGTGCTTGCCCTTCCCGCTCCCGTGGCATCTCAACACTTGTATGCCAGTCACCGCCTGGTCTGGGATCGTTGAGGAGTACGTTGTCCTCAGCCCCGTTATCGCCCAGTATCACCCAAACACCAGCCACTTTGCGGTACCAAACATGCTAGCCAACTTGTGACACCAAGTGTGCCAGCCAGCCAGCCTGTGACATCAAGTGCCAGCAATCTAGTGACACCAAATCCGCAAGTACCTGTACAATCCTTTGAACTCTTTTCCACAGAAAATGCCGAGCTGAATTCTCGCAAGAACACCACCACCCCACGACAACGATCCGTTGACGTCGCCAGCTGCATATCTACAGAGAACTTTAATTGTCCTTGATGAACATTAGGGCGATATATCTGGGTTTTGTGCTACAGTCAGATACTGAAATATACATATGTTTTTCCCACTTTGGTTATACAGTCAGCGGTGACATGACAATACTATTTTAATGCGTAATATGGTTGCAATAAAGCAATTTTCAACTGTGCACAGTATAACTGATGTCGACAATTGATTTGTTTTCCCGAAAGGAGTTGGTTATTTAAATCGGTTCCTGCCATTTTGGGTGAACCCAGGTTACACAAACATGAGAACAAGAAGTATCACGTTGCTTATACTACCTACAATGTACATGTACAGCTGATGGGTACTAGATTTACTTGGGCTTACCTTGGACAGTTCTTGTCAACAAAGGTTAGGGTTTAATTTTTTTGTTTTATAATGCTTACTACTCCAGTAAATTCGTTTTAAATGAAACGTATACATTTTGTGGCCTGCTGTTTCAGTTCACTTTTAACCTAAAGAACACCAAAAATAATCTTGGAAATTGTTACTTCTGTACGTGCACACCAAGTTGCACAAGTCCTCTTGTATTCTAGATTTTCGGAAAGTGAGAGGTCAATTTCCGACAAGATATTTCTCTTCCAGTTCAGCCAATTTATCAGAGTGCTACAGGCTAGCAAGTAACTTTCATGTATGTTCGATGTTGATTTTGTTAGAAACAAATAAACAAAAATAATTGCATATTCTAAAATTTTGCAAGTTCAAGTTAATTTTCCTATCCAAGGGTTCCGAAAGCGAGCTATCTGGGTTCAACTTCGAGACTCTGTTGGAATTCATATGAAACTCAACGTGTTTAAACAGTAAATTTCCATTTCATCTGAACGTCTACACAGTTTTCTATTGTGAGATCTAGAATAGTCCAACAATGCTTTTGCGTCGTGATGCCCAAATAGCTGGTTATCAGCTACGGACTCAAGTGCCATGAACTGCTTAAAAACACAAGAAGAGATGGTCCTGATGACATACCATACGCTGTCTTATTGAATTTGGAACGTAATTAAATAGTGGCGGTCTCTGGTAATTTATAACAGCATCAATGTTAAACAAGACGGTTTTAAACTCTTTCAATCAAGGTAAACTGTGATATTTTTTTCAAAGTAACTGTCAAGAGAGATTATTTAAATAATTAAATAATTCTATATTATTCGCAATGTAACACCCTATTAAATAATTAAACACTTTGTTCCAGATACTTTAGTACATGAATGTTGAAACGGCCTTCTGAGTTCTTCTGATGTCCACAACAGCCAATCGTTAGTCCTATGAACCGCATAAATCAAAATGACACTTTTGTTGTCCTTAGTTTGGCCAACAACCAGTTACAAAACTTTCAACTCTGGACCAGAGTGCAAAAATCCATTTGCCTTTTATTGGATGCGTGGCAATCGTGCATGAAATACCCTAGTTGAGATTTCGTGTACCAGTTGCTAGGAGACGTCACTGAGATTCAATTTGTCAGGCTGTCTGAGGCAGTGATTGGTCATTATTTCCTGGCACCTTACCAAACTTGATGATAGTCCATAAAATTATTTCAGTGAGGTATCCATTGATCCAAGTCTAATTCTTCCCTCAATAATTTTTGTCTCAATGAATTGTTTCTATAATTTTGTTGTGAAACATCACTTTTATCCCCTTGATTGCAAAGTCTTTGACTTCAAGATTTCCTCATGATCCGTTGTCCACACATTTCTAAGATATAATGATGTGGACTGAATTCCTGTCTGTCGAATCTGACCACCGATCGGATCGAACCTGGCTCAGTTGGATTCGGACTTAAATTGCTATTCAACCAAACAAGTTGGAAAGCTTCAATCAACTGGCCAGGTGGGTAGTTCAACAGCCTTCCTGGCAGTCAGTATAGAGGACTCAGGCGGAAGGGCAGTATGTTGGCAAGCAAGAAAAACCATAGAAGTATTGGGCAGCCACTGAGTAATTTGCAACTGCACAACGTGAACTCAGATCAAACATTCAAAGAAGTGCATACAGTGATCAGGAATTAATGCCTTCCTTATCTAAAATAATTATAAACAATTAACATCGTACTTTTTATATATATGCTTTGGGACAATGCAATTCTTAACCAAAATTTAAACTGTTCGTTTGCTCTACTTGCAACCCTGCTCATGTCTAATTAACAAGTGCCTCAACGAATACAACAGCTTTGGGCAATCCTATTACTTTGCCAAGGATTTATTTCTTGAATTGGAAAGGAATCTTAACGTAACTCTGACATAATCCACCTGTCCCGTTTTAATTTATGAGGTTCTTGACGCATACGACGAAAACCCCTACATTTTATACAATGCAAAATAATGAACAGTATCACACTTCATAAAAAAGACCTTTCAATGTCACTGTGCAAATTTTTAACCTGGTATTAACTTTAAAAATAAGCATTTTAAGCGCATTTTATAAACCTGTCAATTTTAGAGTTACGGATTTCATAATTATACATGTCTTATTGTTAGATACATGCGAATTTCCAGCTTAACTTACACAGTTTAAAGACTATTCCATCTGTTCTATAGTCTTGTTTTTTGCTGGTTCTATGGTGTTCACATTTAATACGATGAATGCCTTGTCTTTGATTCAAAGATTTGTATGGTGACTTGGTTGAATCGATTTCACGATGCGAGTTGAAAGAAACGATGAAAACTTGGAACACCCCATGCCCTAATTTCAGCGCCTTAAACCACTCAGGGCGTAATCTTTGTCGATGCCATTTTAATTACGGAGACTGGTGCTGTGACCACAATAGTATATCAAGGACATTTCGGCTTTTTCTCAATATGCTGTTTTGGAAGGTACTCATAAACCGTCTCAGCTTGACAAAAAAATGCTATAAGTTGTGTTAAGGAGTTATACCACTTTGTACTTAAAAATGATTGAAGAGAAAATGATTTTCACAAAAATCTCACCGGAAATTAAAGATTTTCTTTCACTGAATATTCCTGATACCTTCAAGAAGATTCTACACGTCTGAAAGAAACCACTACATCCATTCCCTTTGTCGACAAAAACCTAACATAAGTTTATGAATATATCTGGTGAGGGGTGACCGAAAATTAAAGGAGAAGTGAGAGTGAGTGATTTGGATGTTGGGATTTTCACTGTTTGGGCATAATGTCTCTAACACCGTGTATGTATCGTGTTCCCCTAGAACCAGTATGGGACATGAGCCCACGACCTCTTTACATTATGCTGACGCCGAAACACATTAAGATTCGAGTCGTGGAATTTGGGAGTTTTAATTATTTTCGTTTTCCTTGAAATATTGGCAAGTATAAGTGATCCTTGCATGCATTTTACTGCCCAGATCAAAGTTTCTGGGAAAATAAAGACAAGGAACGAGGGCAGGTGCTCCGGCGACCTTATACCCTGAAAGCCCAGGGCGTCAGTCTTGTTTACGGCGATGGGATCGAAGGAAAGCAGTCAGGTGTGTACAATTGTAATGGCTTCTTGGTCTGTTTAGGAAGAGTCCGTGTTAGTAATAATTCCGCTCGCCGGAGCGTCAAGTTATTTTCGCCTGTCACCCGAGAGAACACGGCACGATGACTACGTGAGCAGGGCGGACAATCACCTTCCGTGCAAAAAATGGCCACGTAAATTGAACTTTTGTCTATACGATATATCAAATTATACGTCCGAAAATTCACAGAAATGTTATGAATACAAAAACTGCATGTCGTTACAATGCAAGTCCATTGAAACAATTCAGAATAGTGTGACTTAAGTATCTTGCTTCCAGATTCAATCTCATTCCTCAAGTTTGAGTGCCTGTTGAAACTTTTCAATTAAGGTTGTTTTACGGTTTTTGTTTTGTTACACTTTCATGGCTTGCTAAACACCGACGTATCTGCATGGCTTGTGAGATGTACCTATGGGCCAGATCGCTGAAAGAATCCCCGGCCATTTTAACTTTACCCCAGCCCTTCTCTTATGTGCTTAAATTTGATTTCAACGTTTCCAATTAATATAATGGATTAGGCAGTCAAGGAAAAGACAAATACATTGTATTTTGAGTCTTAAAATGTTTAAGAAAACTTCATGACTGAGGATTTTTGTTGGTTTGATCATGCTTACAGAGTCATTTGGATAACATCGATATATTCAATGCAAAGCGTCTAACAACTCTATAATGAAACAAGCAGACTGACTCAAACGCGCAACGTAGGTTCAACATTTTCTCTTTTATGGATTGATGTGACTAATCCAATTACAAGGTTTTTTTTATAACGTCAGTGCACAGAATGGTTTTCAGTTTAGCGCATGTATTGCCTATTATTTTTGTGTGACTATGAATGAATAAGCGGCTGCACAAAGATTACAACGCCAAAATGTTTGACAAGTAAAAAAATAACAAACAGTATTGGGGAGAACACATATTCACAAGTTAAAATTGCAGAATGCGTATAATCAATGACCAAAGGTTCTGACACATTATTTGTAAGTTTAATAAGCTAACAGAATGTCTTCTGTATTGGCAAAGAACATGCGGATTTTTATTGACAAAGTCTGGGTATTTTTCCACGAACTGGCCCTGCAGCTCTGACAACCTAATGAGGTAAAATGTTTCAACGTATAGTCACCCATTTCACGCAGTTAATAGCCCACGGCTTCACAGCAACGTCCGTCAACCCCTTACCCAACAGCCGGCAAAATCATGCCTACAATGTGTGCTTGACGTCACCGTCACCATGGTAACCATCGTTTTCGATTTGCCTGGTGGATTTGGCGCTGGCCCATCTGCTACAGCTAACTAGTAATGCTTGGCTTGAATTGCTAATCAGACAACCCAGCAAGAAATAATAAAAGCAACAAATGGCTGTCAACATGATGTGAGCATGAGAAACCTACCCCATCATCATGACCTCTTGGGAAGTCTGACAAAATGCTTCCGTGTTCTTGAAATAATAATACTCGGAAAATACTGTGAAGGGGAAAATTTTCGCTTACACCTACTGCAGCTATTAGTTGATGATATACAGAAGATTTTAATAATAGACTTGAATCCGACAGCACACCGGAGACCGGCAGAGAACCTTAACCACACTTTATATAATTATAGGCGGAATGGTGGTTAATTGCTCCATGAACATAAATAATCGTAGTTAATCTTCAGCGTTTCAGTAAAGGAAGTGACATAAAAAGCAACGACAGCGTCATTAAAAATGACTTTAGGTATAGGATTAAATTTGAGGAAAAACTAAACTGAAAATATCTGTACTTGAAAGATCAACTCTGGATTGCTGTTTGTTTTATTTTGTTTGTGATGATTTGGCGGATTTCGGGGAAGTGACCTGGTTTATTATAAGGATATTGAAACTCCAATGCCCCAAATCAATGTACATTACTAGCATTGTGGGGTTTAAAAGATTTAAGTTTAAATAAAACGATCCCACATTTTAATCATGGGTCTATAAAAACTATATATAACTCCGTGTTTAAACAAAATATGTTCTCCGGATGAACCATTATCATTTTTTTTTACAAACAGCAAACCTACAGTTATAGTACATACCCACATTAGCGCACAATGTACCATATGTCCCCAGTAATTCGTATTAACAACAAGCAGCAACTAGAAATTCGGACAGAACTAATCCATGTGCACTCTCAACGGTTGTGTTGTGTTTCAAGTTAAGGCTTTTTCTGACGTCACATCTTAGGTATCAATCTGACTGATTTTTACGTTTATATAATGAAATTATTTGTGTTGGGGTTGTCATTGGGGTTTTCATTTTTACACTTTATTACGCAAAGCCATCCTTGTGATGCATTTTCTACGGCTTCGTCATGCTCACCGGTACGTGACATTCTCTGGGTATACAGCCTTTAAATATTAAGAGCAGTCTGCACTGAACTAAATAGATTTAATAATACAATCCCTATCTGTTATGGTTCAGACGTTTTAGTTTTGATTGTGATACCGAAGTATCAGTTATGTGGCTGGGTGCTACAATTAATGGACTTAATGCATAGCAACGAACCTGTATTTTGCACTGTCCGGTACAAGGCCACTGAAGCGCATACGGCAAGAAAACACATGCTCCTTGCCCCTGGGCGCGATTTATTATTAGGATAATTATTGTGCGCGCTGATTTCTCAAGAGGGCGCTATTGGTTATGTAGGACGTTTGAGAAACGCACTTTTCCCTGTTATTTTCCAATATTCCTCGCAAATGTAGTCGGCAAGCAGCGGTTTCCTTTTTAGTGTGTGTTCCAGATTTATTTGGAATAATTTTTACAAAAGCTGTTGCTGTATGTATTTTGTTAATGAATTGTATCTTGATTTGTCACTATGGTTACTTGGCATATTATATCACGAAATACATAATGACCAAGTGTTCTATAAATTTTCTATTACACCTTATATTATTTTCTTCTCATTACTTTAGGTTGGGCAATATTTGCTGGCAAATCTTTGAATCAATTGATTAAATGTCTTGAAGAGAAGAAAAGAAATTAAAAGTAGGATTATTTTGAAACGAGAATGACACGACCAATGTCAGCACCCAGGATGTATATGAAAGTCGTCATTTCCCTAAGCCAATTACGAATCCAGAACTTACACCACTGCGAAACAAACTGAATGCAAACAAGTCTTTAAAAAAATCTACCCAGGCTTTCTTCGGCAGAAAACATCTTCCAGACTGAGAAATTTGATTAAATATTGAAAACTCTCAAAGCGGGAAATACTTGATGAAATCGTGCGATTGTCAGAATAAGTTAGGGCTTTCACTGGGAATTCAAACGCATGTACTGCAACATGCGTCGTTCGTAGGGCTTCAAAACCAAAACAACTTTGTCATTTAATCAGAGTCTGGTTTGTTATCGTCATGTTTAGGCCTACTAGGAGCTACATGGATTTCAAACTGAATGCTGAGGAATCATTTATGACTTTGCAATTCTCTTACGATTATTCTATTTTGTCTTTCAAATTTGGTTTATATTTCGGGAAAATACCCCCAAAGCTTCTTTTTTTTATTTAGATATAGCCTAAACTAATTTTATTTGCCCAAAATTTCTTTTCAAAACGATATTGAGTGCATGCTGATAAACAACGTATTATGACATGTGTTATCATCCAAGGCATCTCGTATACTACTATAAGGTGAAAAGAGTCAAAACCTTTTCACTCGATCATCTCAGCCGACAGAGGCTCAGTTCCTTTCTCTGTAAACATTCTCCATACGCACAATCATTAATACGGCTCCAGTCTGATAGGATAGGTTCTGGTAATCTGTTTATGACCTTGGTTATCACAATTTCCTCAGCTTTTATTTTTACACTACCAAGCTATTTCTTTTATATGTATTGTTTTTCATCTCGGTCATTAGTAAATTATCACAAGAAAAGGTTTCAAATTTCCTCAATATCTGACATTTTTAGTACACAGATTTCCGAACATGAAAGAATAAGTCTTTAATCTGTCATACTTTCTTTGGGCTTTTGGGAAATAAAAGATATAATTTTCAAAATTGCTGCTTATTAGCCATAAATTAATATTGATATCCATTAAAAGAGATGTCAAAAGTATCAACAACCTTAAAACACGGCTAAAACAACACTTTCTCTTGTGCATGTTGCAAAAATTGGGTATAATAAATCAAACCTGGCTGCGGTTGTAACTATTAATCGGAATGATCATAAGTGGCTGACTTCATATTTATTTTATCTCCATGAGGGAATAGAGCAGTGCTAATTGTTGAATTTAACGAAGTAATGTGCTAGAAATACCTCAACAATGACGCTCTTGGTGTTCCTCAATTGTTGCAACCAAAGAGGAGTAATTATGTCTCGGCGCGAATGGCAACAATTAGAAACAGAACACAACCTGATATAGTAGGTATAAGGAATAGTGCATGCGCCCCCTTTAGTGCAGTTTGTTTTCCCTCATTCTTATGAATATGCGAAATAGAAACAACTCATGGTAATATTAAACAAAGTCCACTATTGGGTTTTGTCTATCTGAATGGTTTTGAGAGAACGCAGTTCTCGAAAGGATTACAAACAATCCAACGGGAGAATTTTGCACGGGCAAGCACGACATATTTTTTGTGTATTAAGGAACTAGTGACAAAATCACTGTGAGACATCGCAAATTTAAAACTCATACAGGCTCTATGCGACTTTCAATAATAAATATATATCTGTGAGGAAGATATCTGGGGGAAATGCACGCAGGGGCGGATTCCACCCCAGTTGAACTAGACTCAGATGCTTATTTATGTTACTGTTAAAGGCTAAACACATCTCATCGAACTTGGGCTCAGTTATACATAACTATTTTATCAAATTTTGTTCTCTTGGAGATAATCAAACGACCAACCTGCAAAAAGTTACAGGAGAGCTACGAGACGCGGTTCTTTACAGCTTGACTCGTCTTCAAAATACTTATGGAAATTTGTAGGCTCGTAACCTGCCTGCCATACGGCACCGATGACAAACACTGTGTACCAGCCTTTTCGATAGCGCAACCTTGCAGCGCCATTTAAGCGCTTTCTTGTTAGATTTTCGCAAGAGCAAAAGTACGAAAAGAAAAATTGGGAACCGCAAAACACTGTGTAGTTGTCCATGGAACAGTGAGAATTATGTGGACTTAAAAACGGATTTCGATCTAACTCCGAGCATCTGGGATTAACTACCGGTACATGTATCTTCCAGTGTCCATTTACCACGCATCAATGATTTATCTATAACATTCTCTAAGGCCATTATATCAAGTCTGGAGAATGTCTCACCAACGGGTTTGTTAATCATCGTATGACCGATTATGCCATACAGAGTAATTACTATGTCTGTAGTTGCACAATCGAACATGGATGACACCAAAACAGACATTACCGACTGGCTGTTACTTCATAGATTTAATGGTTATTATTCAAAGAGCTTATAAAATAGTCAGCTAACGTCGTAAATGGAGATAACATGATAATAAGAGATTTCTGACAATATTACATATTTTATGGCAAGTGACGACATTATAAAAAAAAAACAGCCTTGCCTACCAGAAGATGTAAACAAGATAGGAGAAAGACGACGTGAAATCAAGGGAAATATATACACAAGGTACATGGGCTGATTAGCATAGACTGATTGTGTTTCTTTGTCGAGGGACTCCAAAACAAAATTGGCTTAATTAATAAGATAAATGTTGTGGTAAATTCTTTATAATGGATGGGCCAAGACAAAAACTTGTGCTTTTAGCTTAATATTGTTTATTAATCATTCGAGGCAACAGGTTCTTCTGAATGAACTAAAACTGCACTGTACATAAAATAGTGTGCTAAGTAAGGTCTGAAAATTGTTTTGATTATTATTATCCCTTTGATTCCCTAAATTCATGAATAAACACTTCTTTCGGGGAAAGAGAAAATATATGATTAAATCATTAGATCTATATCAGGACTTTTGAAGCATGCCAAATTAATTTGTCGATTTAGTCTTACACTGTTATTCTAACGTGACTCCCTCCCCTTGAAATTAAAAGTGTTTACAAAAGATTCAACTTGAAGCTGATGGAAAGGGCATAATATTCACTGTAACAAACGTGCACGCATGCACGTGTTTTTGCAGCCATCTTCTGGACTTCCTCATTGCAAAACATTTTCATATAGATAGCAATACCTCTAAGAATTCGATGGCATCTCCTGGTCTTTGTTCAGCCTCTCAGTCCTGGGCGCCAGACTGAATTTCATTTTTTGCAGCGGCGAGGACAAAGGGTTTTTATGGCCCACAGTCGGCATCGTCGGTGTATAGAATTACTCAGGACCTACCATAGCAACATGGCCTTGGCCGCCATCATCAACCAGACTTAACGTTTCTAGGTAACCGGACTGACGTCAGAGGCAGAGGCATATTTTGTGGGGAATTCATCATATTATCCAGGCAGGGACAGCTTTCACTTGACCTTATGTAAACTGCTGAATGTAATCGCCTTGCGGGGTTTTAGTATCCTTACTCTGCAGCCAGGTCTATCGCTGCTGCCTAACATAAGACGCTGGTGGTATGACCGAAGCTTATGTTTTCGCTACTTGAACACGTTTTTTTACAAGCACTGCTGGGCGACACTGTCAGTGTTGAAATATAAATCAGTTGTCCGCCAACAGTCGTGGCTATTTCATCATTATTACAAGCAATCGCTGAGCGGCTGCCGTAAATTAACAGATATCTTCAAGCCATGCCGTCGAGAAACGTGTCAGAAATCGGTCAAATATTCTCCCCGTCGTTTGTATCAAACTCATGCCGATCCAGTGTTGCCGCCAGATTTAGACAGTATTGGTAGATGTGTAGTAGAAATTTGCTCAGCTGGATTAAATTAATAAAACTGGTTACACGGAAGTCATATTTATTTTCAGTCGGTACCCAGTGAAGGTTACCCAATATTCTACACTCAATGTTGCGGGTATTCTGAAACTGACTCAAGTCATCGGAGTATGATGATTCATCAATCCAAAAACTCATCCTCGATCGTAGCCTTTTTATGCATATTTTATTCATTTACAACTAGGCTGAGAGACTTTTATTTATCTTTCACAATTAACTTTACACTTTTTAAAGTATGCCAATTTGCTCACATTTGATGAGATTTATTGTTTTCCCATTTGAATGCAATTCAAAGAAAGAGACCGCTACAACATTCAAAATTAAAATGACAACTGCGTCTATATTTATAGACTTACACGCCTTCAAACAGATAACTGGAAATAAATGATATGAGCCCATCGACGAAATTAAAGGTGTCGGCAGTCATGTACATGACTACCAACTCAGCCTGAGTCAACACGCGAGGATTTTCTTTCTGCAGTCAGTTTTGACTACTACCAACCGCCTACGACAACAATAAGGTCACCGACCGCGTGGAATGATTTGCCGCTGTACGGCAGAATCACTAGTACGTAATCTGGTTAATTAATGAATCCTGTGTTATTTATAGCCTTCACATTCAAGCTCTCGGAGATTATTCTTATTAAAGGACAATTACACTGGCTTAAAGAACTCGGAATAAACTCCTATTTCAAAGCACAATGAGTCCTTTAAATTGGGAATTAGAATCAATAAAATAGCGTTACGTTACTTGATACCCTCAAGGTATAGGTACATGTCGAGGCTGTTCAGTTACAAATCTGTTTTTCAACTGTTATTAAACCCAGGTACATGCAGCTGGGAACTATGGATGGGCGACGCTGGCCGCAAAGTACGGTATCCGGCGAGTTGAGCCTGACGGCCGCCCACACTTTATTGGCTTAGTCGCAAAGATAATAGGACGCATTATCGTGAAAATTCTCCGAAAATAAATTTTAGGAAAATCATGACTGCTTTATTCACGTTAGCTACATGTACTTGTTTCCGTTCATTTTTTTTAAAGTATTAAAATGGGTCACTCGGGAGACATTCCCATAAGAACGTGCACAAACTTTACTGCCCATAATTAAATATTCTCTAATCTGATCTGAACCAAACATTGTATGTACATTGAAATGTCTCCCTAATGACCGATGTATCCCTAAGGTCGAAAATTTACTACAAAATGTCTCCCTAATGACCCATTTGTAAGAATATTTATTCGGTCAATTCCACATACAATAAGGCAAACAAAAGACACAGCAGGCCGCCCAGGAGAACATAAAAGTTATTGCTCTTTATCTGTTTCAAATGGTAAGAAAAACTTCGAATTTTACCAACATTTTGCATCAACATTCTGTTTCGTTCCATTGTGAAATTTTGTAGCAACAAAACAGCGAGAAACTGTAAGATCTTCAGTAGAGAATAGGGTCGTTTTAAAAGTTTTATAAACAATGAAGAATTTACTACAGGTATAGGTTTGTACAGAAACAGCTAATTTTAATCACTTTTTCATAAATTCGACTTGAACGATTTGTGATGTCTATTGTTGTTGTTATTCCTGTTATTATTAAACTACTCACAAGCCCTCCGCCATCCACGATTCAGTGAGCATTGTCAGACACGAGCAATTAAGTTGTCAACATGCTAAAGGTAAACTGTGAATAGATATTTACTGTGGTGTGAGTTTTGACGCATATAATAATGTACACTTCAAAGTATTTCGCTAATTGGGGCTAGGGAGTATGGGGTACGATAAAGACAAGGGGCCAAGAAACCCATGTAACTGCATTCTTCATTTCATTTAAATTCGTCAGAGGAATTTTGAGTCAGTAAGAATTCAGTTTAGACTTAGCCCTTTTCTTTACAAGTCTGGTGAAAAGGGTCGGCATTAACGTTGATAAGAAGCCCGCCCTCTATTCAGTCTGAGCGAGCAAAAATCGGTGCGACCTTGCTCAGTTCTCACACACCACAACAAAATTAATACACCTCAAGTTTACAAAGATTGACCTCCATTTTGTATGGGCAGCGAAACTTTGCAACACGTTGTTCCTTGGTTCGCAACAAATGTTGCATTAGAACCCACTTTTGTTTAGTCAAACACTTCTCTTGTAGCAAAAGAAACGTCAAAAGATCGAGCTACGATACGGAGTACTCTCTTTGCTTGCTGGCCGACATGCGTATTACTACACAACACCTTATGCGTGCACCGTACTAATTCAACCTCTTTTGAAAACAAAGTAAAAGCAACAAAGTTTGGAGCCTCGCTGCGGGCAACTAAAGTCCCTGAGGCCTATCACACAAAACCTGATGTGCTTTTGGTCCTTCAAATTTTATTTGATTTTCAAATTTTAGTGGGCAAATGAATTTTTTAATCATCCGCCAAGAACAAACTCACCCCCAAAATGTGAATGTTACCAAGTCTTCTCAGCAGCCATTTTCAAATGACATTCCTCACTTTTCTTTGGCTCTTCTGACAATTTTTAAACAACAGTTTTGTCTGCTTTGCCCTCAGATGGGAGCCCATGAATCTACAGAGATGATCCTGGGCATACTTACACAATGAATTTCACAATTTCTTGGCCCACGCAGACACCACTTTCGAAGAATTTGTAGGAGTACTTTTTAAGTGCCTCTGCCTGGCGGAGAACTTTCCTTGAATTGAGACAGTGCACCTTACCGCTCGTTACAGTGCTTCGAAGATGCCTGGACATAATACAGAAATTGAGATTAATTGTAAGCGACCTGACGAAATTTTGCGTGATTGCGACAAGGTGGGAGCACTGATGGAGCACGCCGAAATGTTGATTCTTGCTATTGTTCTAATAAATCCTAACCAAAAAGACTTCCAAAAGTTATGTCATGCAGCGAAAAGATAGTGGAGACATACAAAGAAGACATGGACGTTAATAGGAAGTCCGCCCTCTCTGTAGTTTAAGGATATGGCTTACAAGGATAAAAGCACTTCCCTATACGCACTGTGCATTAAATTATTATGCAAATTACATGTAAAATGTAATTTGTTTTTTACTACAGAACTAAAAAATATAGGAATATGACGCTATCAGAGAGGTTGTGGGTATCACATTGTGTAAGGCTGGTAGATTTGAATAGCAAATACTTCTGATAAAAATAAGGTGTGTTTTTTAGTTGTCCAAGTTCAGAGAAAGGCGGTTTCTCATATTAGTTATGAATATCACCCACTATGTTGATCTTATACAGTGAGTGGATAACACACCTTCACTTATTAGAGCAGTGAGGGAGCTTAAACACTTTATATGTCAACTTGTCTGTCCACCGGCAAAACGCCATATAACAACTGAATGTCTACTAACCGAAATTATAATTAATAAAATATATACAAAAGTACTAAATGTGGGTCGTTGCACCATAATTACCTTTCTTGATCTAACTAAGTGTTTACAAAAAGGATTATAAATGGGAAACAATGGGAACCAGGACTATTTTTCAGGGTGACTTGATTTTTCTCCATTTGTGTAGGTAGTCGATAGCATTGTAATAAGTTGTGAAGCGCTCGAATCTACCAGAAGTAGAGTAGGCTTCAAAAAATCGACCGCCGTTACTTTGACTGGAACATTATTTTTATCATTATTATGTTTGATTTACCAAGGAGACCCAGTCACATATAATTGTGGTCTTCCATGGGGGCCCTGTGAAGTAAATTGAGTTAAAATAAATAAAAATAGGATTGTTAACAGCAATGGTACAATGTACTCAATTATATAATGGTGAAATTAGTTTCATTTCACTTCGTTTATTTCATTCTTATCGTGGCCCAACAAGCCAAATTACAGCTTCTAATTAAAATTCATGTAAAAATACATTAAAAGTACATCCAAACAACAACAACAACAACAAAAACCAGCACAACCGCATAAAACACCAGTCATGATTATAATCATTAAAACATCTTAACACTAAGACTATAATTAAAACCAAACGTAAAAGTAAATAGAATATTTATAACATGCATTGGGAATAAAAATCAAAATAAAATCGTCTTAAAATATTGCAAAGAGGTAAAAGGATGAAATGTAATAAGATTTGGTTTTAGATCGCTAAATTGGAACAAAAATGGATGTTACATTTCAACAAAGCTTGTTTTTAAACACAAAGACAACGAAATCATATTTTGTGGTATTAATTTCCACATTCAGATGAGGGGTAAATTGTTTTAATTCCTTCCTACAGTTTCCTTGTACCAAACACAAGCAAGCGGACTTTAAAGTTACTATTAAATTTTTGAACTTTCATCGATTCATCAACTTTTATTAATTTATAGTACTTAAAATGGGAGATTAAAAACAGTACTTTTGCTAACACAACACATGAAATACCCCACAGCTTTGGAAGCTCAAACCAAATATAGTATAGCCGGGAGAGTCGACCCGTGTTCAGATGTTAATTAAAATAGACTCCATCCAATAGGTTCACGACAAAAAAATATGTACTTGCTCTTCAAAGTGCCCTGCACTGTATTGGTGGTTTGTGACAAGTGAACGCATGGATGCATGAGAGGTCAAAGAGCCTGGGGATTTCAATCCATTTGATGAAAAAGTGTGTGTTAGTTTTCCTTTCACCTTCACTTCATTTTTCTTTTGCCTGCTGAAATTTCCTACATCATAGCCGATTGTAAAGTTAAAATGATATCATCGTTGAAGTTTTGTCCAAAATGGCAACACAAATCAGCTAAAAATATGCCTGGGCGTTGCAAGAATTTGTTGGGGGGGCAACCGCCTAAAACAATAACATTTAACAGCTGGAAGAGGTCCAATTTAAGCAAATAATTATGTTCTATTTCATTTCTTATTTTCATTTCTTTGGCTGCTTTCTTTTCTTTTTTTTCTGTTTTTTTTTTTTTTTTGTTCTTTAAAGGGTCCCCCCTTGTGGTTAAACTATAAATGAAAAGGCACCGTAATCCTTTCAACAGGCAATCTACTGGAGAGTCAAAGTAGTCTACCCCACTTGCGGATATGGACATTCATACCCCCAACAGAGATTTTGTAAATCAAGCTTGGATGAAATGTAAACATCCCCATTTGTTCCAATTCGCGGCAAGATAGTATCTCGAAAAAAATTTGTTTGCGAGTGGCCCTTATACGCTTCCGTCTCATTACAATGCTGAAGCGTATGAAAATTGTCCCCACTGTTTTCAGGGGAGAATACGTAAATGAGGAAGTAGTAGTGAGAGTCTGTCTGTGATTGGTCAGTACGTACAATTTATTGCCGGCGCGACCAATGTAAGATGTTGTTACTAGGTAAGCAAGAACGGCGGAATATGATGTCCTCGCCCCGCTATATAATTAAGCCAGTGCTTTTCACACGGCAGGAACAAAACACACAAGCAAGGCAGCGTGAAACGTCGGTGGTTTATCTAATCAAACAGCATGAACCATCAAAACAAGATGTACCGTGTGGAGAATAAGGTCGCCTGACTCAAACTCGACACAGTAAATTAAGGTAAGATATTTCTCGTGATTGATAAATTTGGGAGGTTGCCCGGCATCGTTTAAGTCGTGGTCATTTTGCACAACGTCATGTGAGAAAGAATAGGTTAGTAGCCTTAAAAGCTTTCTGCCATTAACCGAAAACGCGCTTTTTGCAGACACACTAGTGTGAGTAAAAATAAATAATAAATCACAAAATGTATCAGCTTCTTATTAAATTTTGGATGTAGAAAACAGACGAATGGATATTCTGGCTGTTTGTGAAAAATGTAAAACAAATCATTGGTGGTTATTGATTTTGGATTTTGCCCTGCCCAACGTGTATTATAATACTGAATACTCAGTTTTTACCTCGAAGGCTTGTGAAAAAACCACAAGCGTACTCAGGTTCAAACCCACGATTTCCTTATAAATAAATCATTGGTGGACCTGGTGTTCTTAAAAGAGTCACTGTAACCTACCTCTGTTGATTTGCTTAGTCACAGTTGCATTTGCATGCAAATGAATTATGTGCTCCATGTCAGCGGCTACTATAATTGAGTACTTCCATTGTAATTCACGTCTCACATAACGTCTGATGACGTAATGGTTTGCAAGCACACTGTAATCGACTCCTACTTAATCTTGAGTAGAGGACAAACAGGCCGAACTGCAACTGGATGTAAACGTAAAAGGTCCTGGACATTTGAATACAACTCACCCTAAAATGCATCAATATGACTTTTTTGACACCATAAAGGTGACGAATGGCGTGAACTTAAACAAACTGGCTCTTGTGAATTCTTAGAGTCAAAAGACTGTAAGTACAAACACGATCAGCACAGATTGTCGGGACTGCGAGAACTGAAATTATTACATTACCCCAGTATTTAAAGAGATTCTTAAAGAGATTTTATTGAAGACGGCAAGAACTATTTCATGGAACGATTATTTTTATCACCTGACGTTATGGTTTGCAAGCACACTGTAGTCACTCTTCACTGTGAACATCACCTGCACTCATCTCTACAATTCCTACTCTGAACAGAGGACATTTCATTGTTCATTTGATGCCAACAGAAATAGCAGGAAGGGAGGTGAAATACATGCCATGTATAGGAGCTCTACCTCTTGAAATGTTTCCCACTCTCCGCTAAAATAGAATATCCACTATGACGTCATTTGGCATGAACTTGGCATGTAAATTTACTGGGCTCTTGAAACGAACACGTTGTTTATTAAACAGGTCTTCAAGGCCAGGATAAAATCTTTCTCAAGAGGCTAAATCCAGACCTCTTTGTGCTTCAATAAAGATAACACATACTGCATGAAAACACGGCAGATGGTGAGGTGACAACGCCTTTTAGTACCGTCGCATATCATGTTTATTATATTTCCCTTGGGCATCGGCTTAGCTTTCAGAGAGGCCTTACTTATCCATTTCCTGTTAAAGGAGGCAGTCCACATGAAATTTATACATCTTCAAGATGAAGACAACCAGAACCAAAAGATGCCTATTGAATCGTGCAAAATAAATAATTTTTGTTACCCGTGTGAGGACAGATTATAAGGAGCGTCAATTAGAAGTAACAAAAACATCGACACAGATCGTAATTATTCATGAAACCATAACACCAACGCAGAGTTGGCACATTTGAGAAATCCTATCACAGAATTGTTTAATTAATCATACAAATCGATTATTCCTCCTGCATATCAATGCATAGTCATACCTGTCCTAAATGTATCGATGAATTTGTAATTATTGTTGTGATACTTGGACATTTTGCACCTGTGCAAGACTGGTCCCGCATTGCTTTGACAGTGCCTACATCATCATCAGGTATCATTTAAACGTTTCAGGTCGTCTATAAGAAATAACTGAGCTATACACTATTAATTTATGCTCCATCTTTGGCGCTGAAACATAAATGGTGACCTGCAAAATCAATTTAATTTTTTCCACGTAAAGAACAGACGAACCATTTTATTCAAATAAATTATGTAGGCTCGCAGCCGAGTTTCTTTCAGCAGGGATTTTTTTTTTCAACTGTAGTGAATCAGTTTGATCAAAGTATAATGATACTACTACATGTGTTTACAATATCAACAAGACACCTTAGTTATTCCAGGTGCAAGAAGTTGATTTTGAAAAGCTTCTTCGCTCTTTTTACCTCATTTGGGTACTTTTTTATACTACTCTTGAGCATGTAGCGTGTGCATGTATTTAAGCGTCATCTGAGAAAGACGATTTACAGAGGTAACATAGTACTTGTCCTGAGAATCACAGAGCTTTGAAGGGTCGTTGAGGTTCGAAGACGAGGGAAGTTACGGAGTTGTCTTAGATCGCCAATCGCATGCCGCAAGGCGTGATATATAAAGAGATAATTATTGGAATATGTATGCCATCAAAACCATTGTGCTGTAAAAGAACTAGCAGCATTATAATGCCTTTTGCACACGAGTTCCTAAATACTAAGTACTCAAAAAAACGAAAGCAGACAGACAAATCACAGACTATGGTGGCCTTTACGAGGTTGAAAATTCTTTTTAAAATACTTGACGTCACACTCATGTACATAAAATGTGAAGTATTTGCTTTTTGCTTTCATCCATACCATTGTAGTATACAATTTGCTGAAAATTTGGCTGACTGTAAACGATGGTTTCCATTTAATATAATCATAAGAGTACGGGTAGGGCGATAATGCCCCAAAATATTAATTATAGGCCTACAGTCTGTCCGTTTACATTTCGCAAACAGTGCAAGTCGCATTTTGTTTGAGTGAGCATCTGGAATCCACGTGATAAAATCGCAGTTTATGATCTCGAAGTGCACCTGCAATTTGTCGAAAACTGTTGGTTGGACATTGAGTTCTTGAAATTGTATCCTATTAACTGTGTTTAATAAGGAACAATGATTTACAGTTGCAATATGCAGAGCACATTTGTAAAGTCATATAATGACGTCACATCATTAGATTTGTCCAGTCCCAGGACAACGTATTGCATTATCGACGTGTGTGTCAGAGCGCGTCAGTTCTACAAACCTCTGTCTCTTGGTCACTCGCGCCTTGAAAAAAACCGGAAATGGCGGAAGTGCCTTGCGGCATGTCGTCTGCTGCACATATTACCATCGCATGAATTCCCTCATCCAATTTCTCCTGATGTAGAGAAACTAGTATCACACTGGCCAGACAAAATCAGTCCCGGGTTTCATTCAAAAATTTTATGTATCGTTCCCAGATACCAAACCAAGGATACCTTAGTCACCATTGATTTTATGAGTAATTACTCTGAGTCATGCGTTGTCACGTTTACACAGTAATAAATGGTTAGAATGTTGTTTCACACGGCAGATAACCCCTCCATGTAAGAACTTCTTAGTGTGGCATACAATTTACCACAAATGTTATTTTTAAGGTCAACTGTGATGGAAACTGCACTGGGAAAAGACCTGCAGGCATTAACGACATTCCCTTGAACACGTTCCCACACTAAGCTATTTTTTTTGTTATGTTGAACAAAATATAAGGAATGGGATCTTTAGTGATTGGATATTAGCTACAAAAACAGCTGCTGATGTATGAATAAGTTTTACAAGTATCAGTCATATAGGAAACTGATGTAAACTTTAGAAAGCGCGCCAAGTGTTCATCTGACGGTATCGTAATTTCTTGGTCACTTCAGCAAAACTAAGGTTTGACATACTTCTTGAATCAGATGGCTCAGTATTTAATGTGTGTTTTATTGTAACGGTGTTCAGTACATTGAAAACCACTAATTACAATTTACTAAAGAAGAAAAATCGACTACAGAAAGCTGATACTTCGGTATATTATAATACACATATGCACGTGCATGGTTGCGGCCAAAGGTTTTCTGTTATGTTGATTTTGGCTCATTCTGTACCATGGCAACCGAGTGATGAATAACATGAGTTGCCTGTGGATTATTTGCTCAGGTTTATGGAAGTTCTATGCCGCGGCTGGAAAACCAACAAAACAACCTACCTTTACGTGTACTGAAGCTCAAAGATATTACACTTGCCAATAATTAAAATATCTCAACTCAGCGAGACGAAGGGTAAACCCAGTCAGGGGAAAAAGAAGGAGCACACTCATTTTGCAATCGTTACTTCAAAAGCAACAATTAACCTTAAGTTAAAAGGAGATTCACAATCGTTGGACAGAAAGAGGGTTTGCTTCAAGGGTCATGCATATCTCCAACAATAATAATTTCCCAGTATGCGCGTCAAGCCAAGCCGTCCTTTCTTTGTTTTCTCAATGCTTACATTATTAGCTCTGGCACGCAGGATCGTGACGATGTTATCAAAATGTCTTCAGCTAAAACTGTTTACTGGCAGACGAAAAGTCAGTGACCGAAGTCCTCGTGTTCCTTCTATTTTCAAAGCCTTCATCCAATAGTCCAGAGGGTTAAACCTGATACTTGAATATTGGAGAATCAAATATGTGATTTTTATTTGCATTGAATGGACGTAGGCCCTAATTAAATTCAAGCATGGGACTGAAATTCGTTTCGTGATGAAATCTGTGAGATTTTTTAACATTTGGATACCATTTGTATAATTTGTTATCAGAAATCAACCAAACATACAGCTTTTGATTTATAAATCCTTTGCCAAAATCATTATTTTGGATCACAAATTTATGCACCCCCTCCCTTGAGAGTGCACGTGCTAATGTATATCCAGTCCCTGTAATGTAGGTTGTACTACTGCGGGAGATATCTTCTTGCTCGCCGGGCCATTCTTTGTATTAGCACTTGGTACTAAGACCATTGACTTATGCAGTTTTTGAAATGCTTTGAAGCTGATTTCCACTGGTGTGATATTTTTCTTTCTTTAAAATTGTAATTATCTAAATTATGTTATTGTCTTCAGAGATCACGAATTAGCGCTTTTTATAACCGTGTTGTAAATGAACCTGCAAACCGTCATAACTGTAGCCCTGCACGTGGAATATTGTCTTGAACAAAAGCCTATACAGTTTTGTAACCCTAATGTCGAAATTCGTCCACAGTCAGCTTGAAAAACAACTTAGATGAATCTGCAAATTAACAGGAAAATTTAATGAGCCCACTAACAGAATTTTAGCTATTCTTAAAGACAGAAAAGACTTAAAATTAAGGCAATAAAGATATTTTAATCACATTTCATTGGAGAGGCCCTTCACTGTCATACTTAAATAAATACACAGTGAAAGTAAACGCAAATGGAAATCGCCAAACCTAAATACTGCCGACGATATGTATTCATTTTTTCCGAGACCTTTATAAGCTTTCTACTCGTAAACGCATTATGGCCTCTGTGTATCAAGTTCAAGATCAATAACTTTTGTTATTGTGTTTGTTATTTATTTATCCACCCATTCTTACATTGACATTAACAACAACAGTTGACATATCATGGACATTATGATAAATAAAAAATAACAGATAAGTAAATATGCATTGACATAATAGAGTAATTAAAAACGAAAAACAAGTGTTATATGACAGTCGGTTAACCTTAACATTGGTTTGGTAACATAATAAATTATTAGGTTCTTTCTGACAAATCAAAGTAAAATATAAAAATAAACAATTACTTTTGAGATTCATCAAATTAAGTCGTATTTTTACCATCCACGTATGTCCCTCCGTCTACCCTTCGGTCTCTACCTAATAATATCTATCTGCATCATCATATCCACGTTGCCATGCCAAATTTCTCGGTGACATAATCCGTGCAATTCCAATAATTTAGAATTAATACGCACTTTTAATCTTTCCAACTACGTTACGACCATAAAGTTACCTCGATTTCAAGGCAATCATCCCGACAGGAACCCCATTTTTTCTTTAATATCTTCCGTTCAAGAAAAACTCGTATTGCTTAATTCCCCACGCGTAGGCTTTTCGAGGATCAACCAATACGATTCCAGTGAAACCGCGTCATTGGTAATGAATTGTAGACCCCGCACTGGATCATAGCAGGAATTTTTGAAGTACAAAAATGTTTTGCCGCCAGCATGATAAGACTCTAATTGGATCACAGCGTCAGTGCTGATTCTTTTGCTGAAATGTTAAACTATTATAATTTTACCAGTTTTAAATCATCTTTGCTTTGGCTCGCCATAGGAAATTGATAGGAAATAGTCTACCAATAGGCGTGTCTATTAACCTTAATTTCATAAAAATAAATTCACAAAAATTGCAGTAAAGTTCAAAACCAGAAAATATAGCACATACGCTGTGATCTCATTTATTTTTTCCTGCTCTTAGCAAAGAAATATTTTAATCATGTTTTGGTATATAAAAGTGGTTTTGCAGCTAACTTTAAATATAGTACATGTACAAATGCTTTATAAAACAAGCTGCATAATTATTAATTAACCCGTCTGAGCATGAGTACGCACATAACAGGTGTCCTCTTCATTACAATTTAACAGCTGAGGGTTTCACACTGAAAACTATACGCATAAAGTTAATTATATTTACTGTACACTGATTCAGGTTTACGTATTTTATACGAACGACTGGAAGGTTTTGCACTTAAAGCATGCCTTATTAATCAAACTACATGCATGTTTCTTGTTTCCCCAAATGTGAAAATCCTATATTATAGTGAAGTAAAACAAACGAAAAAGTCACAGGATGAAATGTTAACATGACATCAAATAGCTCCTGATCTTTCATACTAAAATACAACAAATGGTGTATTCGTACTGAAAATGATTCATTTCCGTGCAAGAAAAAATTAAGAGGGAACCGAGACAAGCCAATTCTATGTGTCGAATATCCAAAATTTGAGAATATTTCATTTTAGCAAATTATGGTGTTGAAATTTATGCAATAATTATGAGTTCCTCCAGCTATTGTATCACAAACTGCTCATGAATATGATAATTCGCATTAGGCTGAAGAACAAAAGGCACCCCTAAAAAGGCATAGTTAAATTTTAAAATTGTGTTGCATATTGTGTTAAACACAAGGATACAATAGTCTTAACTCTTATGAGACTGCCACCAATAAAAACGGGCCCTTTACCATCCAGCATCAAAGAACTTAATTATAAAGTACTCACCAACCATGCTGTACTCTCGTTAGCTTTAATGAGACTTCACAATTTTGGCCTTTAGGAAATCATTGCGTGGAAATGCGATAGCAAGAGAGCCTAATTTATGCGGGCGTAATGATGAATCACGATGAATATTCGTGCGCACTCCTTCATGGTTCAGACGCACGTGCATCATGTAAATTGGTTCGTGGAGGTGTAAAGGCGGGTGGTAAGTATAGACAGAGATGTGTTGATACCTAGTCGTTCATATCTCAAGATGGCACGGCTCATTTGTTGTATGTTCAACATCGTTTGACTGGACACAGAATTGAACACGTCACTTCTAAGAACTCTCCATGCATCTTGTGATGCGGGCATCGCTTCGAAGCTTTGTTCTGTTACAAGCATTTTGACAACATTTTTACAACATTTTGACTTAACTGCAAGGAGTTTGAGGCGATCACAACATCTCCGTGAACGACAGACTTCAAAATTGTCTGCAAACATTGTCTTTGGTACGCACATATGACCACTTGCCGTGTAACAGTTGACGGGGCGTTGGAGAAAAAATCTGGTATGAATGCCTGCCTGTTGATTAATTCTATTTTTTTCTTCCAGCAGGACTCTCAATTTTCATGATATTTCCATATCAGCTCGAGGATTTAGAGCCGTACCTCTTGGTTCAAACCCTAGCTTATAAATTTTACTTCGTTTTCATCTTTTTACTGTTTTGATTTTATTTTCTGTTCCAGTCGTGGCTTCCAGACAAACACCTAGACGACTACAGAATCATGAAACTCCATCATTTGATGGATAACAAAATAGGCATAGCTAGTGGCGGAATCAACGAGCGACATGATCCACCCAGCGCACGTGCAGCTGATGTGGAAGTTAGCATGGCAGGGACACTGGATAATTTAGAGGTGAATGCTAATGAGGTTTTCTGTGCACGCGAAGTTGCTGCGTCACCTAAATCACCTTTCGAGGATGTTTATTTTGGAAATAGTGGGGAACTGCTTGAGACTTCTGGGTTAATGACTGAGGACTCTGGGATCTCAGAAAACTCACTCAGCCTAACAGAAGAATTAGAAGTTGAGAAAATTTTGAATGACATCACAGAAAGGGATGAGTCAGTAGATGACGTCACAGACTCTGAGGAGTCCATTGGCTCAAACGGTAGAGGTGGTTCTGAAACCTTTCGGGACGCATCAATTCAGCCCAGCAACAAATCGCGGACTATCGGTCAGATCAGAGAAAGCCTGGAACAAAAAGTAAGGCGTCTTCGAGACGAGAAGGCAGCTGTGGATGAAAAGATTCGATTGGCTCAAGAAGAGGAGGACATGCGCAGGCGTGAGAAAATTAAGTTGAAACAGCAGCTTGTTGTCCATAGAAGGGACCGTCTGAAAAAAGTAATCACTGACTTGAAAAGGAAACTTGAGGACCAAAGTATTCGTTTGCAAGTCACGTACAGTACTCTTATATCATTGCAGAGAAATGTTTTTCGTCACAGAAGCTTTTCCCGTTCGAGGACAGAGAATTCCAGAGACTCGTCGTTGGAGGCGCCATTTTGAGGTAGTGAAACACTCTTGCCAGTGAAATTAATCGGTGGCGATGTAAGGCCATCACCGCTCTTGTAAACAAGTTAATTTTCAGTTTTGTTTTTTAGACCATGGTTTTTTGCTTGACCGTTCAGAATTATTTGCAGAAATTCAATACAGTTACTTGCTTATTTGCAGTATTCAGCTGGTCTGCAGAAAGACGAGCTTACACTAATCACTATTAAGCTCATAAAGGAAAATTATTTAAAAAGCCCTACAAAGAGTTTAGTCCTTTTTCATTACATTTACATTACTCTGCAAGTAACAATTGTAATGGTTGACAAATTTAATTGAATTAAAAACAACATATTAAAACTTAGGTAATCTTCATTTTTAGTTTGTTTATGTTTCTATGCAATTTCACATGAATACAATTCGTTAATTTCTTTATTATTTTTACGGGACTTTGTAATCGACAAGTTTGAGTTGCCAACTTAAGAAATTATAGTGTCATAGTCTTTTAAGCATGGAGATGTTGGACTGAATTTGTACTATTTGCCTACCATGCCCTCCTTATACCGCAAACTAAAACTGGTGTAAAATTAGAAAGGTGCCCCTCGTTCAGGACATAAAATGCACTTTGGACGACAGAAACAAACTGCATTTGCATCAGTGACAGGGCGTCTGTTTAGTCAAATCCCACATAACCTATAGATGAATACCTGTTGTAATTCATATTCCATGTCTTAATGTACCCCAGTGTCGTAACATATAAATTGCATTTCTGTCAAATTCTGAGTTCCCGGTGAAATGATGAATTTCTTTCAAATTATTTGACAGTTAAAGGTTACAATAGGGGTTAAAACATCTTGCTGCTATGAGTGTTGCCTATAAATGACACACTCAGTGTATCTGGCCGTTTTTTGTTAATTACTTCATTTAGATCACACATATTACACAAGTTTGCACATTGTGGAATATGTGGTTATCAGATTCGAGTTCATGAAACTGCAAGACGGGTCAAAGTCAATAGGCGTTTCTGAGCAGAGATGGATTGGAAGCTCCCCCTTTCCAGGGAGGTGAGCCAATTATGGAAATATATTTTTCTTTAAGGTAAATGTAAGGTATCCAATGATAGAAACCATAAAAGGATTACAAAATGAGTTTATAAATTGAACATTTGACTGTTTTGGTTAGAAAAAACTCTATATACAAATATCTATCTTTGGTTTGAAAAAAATAGGAGATACACGTCCTTATTTTAAAGAACAGTTGTTCGTGTAAGAGAATCTAAAAGGTGCGCCCTCTGCAGATGAGGTGCATCATTAGTCAGATGGGCCAAGGGCTAATGGGAGGGCGGGGGGCACGGGGACCATTCCTTCTCAAAAGAGCCCAAAATATTATTTTTCGAACAATACGAGTAAGACTATTTTTAGGGTCAATCTCATTCCCTTCCTTCTAGCGGCGTGTAAAAAGCCCCAAAATGTCGCCTGGCTGATCAGAAAGGCATTAAAAGGTTCCACAGAAAAACTTTCCCGGTAATTTTCCCCAAAAACGAACCCCCCCCCCAAAAAAACTGATGTTGGATCTGCCTTTGACGGGGTCGTGTAACAAATAAATATCAGCAATAACAGAAATCACTGTTTATCTTCATTTAATGAAGATAATTTGATGGAAAATACTCATTGTATGGAGGGCACAGCTCTCTTTTTTTAAACAGCGCCCTCGCGGGAGCACTTGGAATAATAGTTCCGAAAGGTTTGACTTCCTTCTTACAAATTGAATTAGAGTACGCTGCATCGGGTCAAAAGGGTACGTGAAATCCCTTGCTGGACTGCTTGGTCAACCGGCCGATCCGAATTAGAGGAAACGGTTATAAATTTCCTATATTGCTTGTGTTTTTGTTTGACAGTGTGTGAATTACTCACCTCAGACCTATGACAGACTTGCCAGTTGATACCGGCTACAAAGTTCCAATGTATTACTTTTATTGTCCTTTGACAAGAACAATTATTCATATCATTGTGGCAGTCCAAAAGTATACCCCATCATTTTAATTAAAGTGCGAAGTTTTATCTTTCATTTTCCCTCCGTGTGTTTTGACAAAATGTCACGAAAGTGTATGAATAAAACTTATTGAATAGTCTAAGAGCCGTATTTGACAATACTCATATATATGTAAGCCCTGTTTGTTCAAGACATTGTATAAAGCCTACTGAAGGAAATACGTTTAGGGCAGCAGGCCAAAATTCGATGTGACAAAATCTTAAGGTTTCAAACTTGTTTCTACCAAGAAGCATATTTAAATTGGACGTTTGGATTTATTTACAACAGGAAATCCATGCATTTTCATTACATCAATACCAACATGTTGTCCCGCGTTAATAACCTCTTAGTTAAAATCCCAAGAGGATTTTTCAGGCGGATAACTACTAAGTACGAGGCACTTAAAATTGCAGTGTGAAGGTATTCAATGTTTAGTCATTTTAATTCAAGCTTTTTACAGTTTCTGGGACGACGGTTTTAATGTGTTCTACAATGTACCTGGATAGTAGACCATGAAATCTTTTCTGGACAATTTTCAAACCAGGGAGATTTTTATGATTTCCTTTCCTTTGCATATTAATTTTAGACTTTTTGTGAGCAGGAAGAGGAGATATTTCTTTTATACACAAAAGGGGGAAGGTACAACCTTTATGAACAACTTCCGGTATGGAAAATAAGGGCTCACCGTCTTAAAATGTAATGTGACGAGGAAAATAATAGGGTTTCAGGCACGGATCCAGAAGAGGGATTTAAGGGGAATCACTGACATCCCAAAAATAAAATGGAAAAACTGAAATAACAATTACAGTAATAATAAAATAAATTGACATCCTATTATACTGTACAAAAGTACGTGCATCAGTACAATGTAAGGGTACCCAACAATCGAACATCAAAGAGAATCTGACAAGCCTATCCACCAGGACAAATTCTTGGATCCGCTCCTGGGTTGACCTTTTCTGAGTGACAGCCCCCCCTCCCTCATTTTGAGAAACAACCAACGCTCATTTACGCGATTCACCATGGCGCTTTGACCTAACATTCATTGGGCAGAACTTGCAAAGTAGATACAAGAAATTATTCCCTATTGGAAATACATACAAAATGCGGCCTTACCTGCCTTCACGGTGATACACAGGCCGTGATTTAGGATGTTCATTCCCTCGGCGTGCACTACGCGGAATACACAAAAATGTGCCGCCCGCCGTGGTAAGACATACGAACTCTAATATGACAGTTGAATGATGAGTTGTTTGGGACCAATTCTTTGCCATTTAGGGGGATTTGTTGAGCCAAACAGGCCCGAATTCAGGATGATATCTTGCCCTTGTATTAGACAGAGGCGCTAATCGAGAGCTGTAGCAGCACACGCGGCGTCCTGTTGTGTTCATCTTGTGTTGGTCAGCGCTGCATTAACGCAGCTTAGACACTTTTGAAGCCCACAGGTTTATTGCGTAATTAATATGGCCAAATGCAAATGATTTATGCAAGAATCTGTGGTTACACGGTTTTTGAAGCGCACTTTCCCCCTCGTTCTTAAAATGATTGCATGATATTGATGTGATGTACTGCATAACAAACATACCGACCGAGTAACCTCCCTTGGTCTTCTTGGGATATTATAGAACACAAGGAACACACTGAGGTTTTCTTGCAGCGAAATACAACGAAATTACCCTTTCGGTTAGCTTCATAATTTCAAAGTATTAGATGTTATCCATTCTATTTAGATTGCTTTCTTTTGGGGGGCATACACCCTGCACCCTGCAAAAGTATTGAAATAAATGACGATCAGCTGGAAGAACTGGATGCATGACCTCCATGGCAAGTCTAACTTCACCTCAAGCCAAGAGAACCTCCCCAACCAGCTAATTTTAGCTTGGAGTTGATAAATTCAAGATGCAGACTTTCATGATAGACGACACAGGATGAAAGGCAATTGGGCGGAAGCTGGTTGGTTCAACGCCAAATACGAACTACTTTTACAGGAAACACTCCGTCTCCGCATTCAATTTGCTTGTAGTTGTTCTGAGAATCAAAAATAAAAGTGGTTGCTAAATCCAGAGATTGCTCAGTATGTGCAGGCTCAGTGGCATTTTGAAATGACAACTACTTCATGTTCATTTATTCAGTGATTCACTACAAATCTACCAGGAAAACATGACGGGGGCTCTAAACTAACAAAAGTACCCGTAAAAAACAACAATACTTTTTGGAACTTTAGAAAGGTTTTTGCCAAAATTTGCTTTAGAACACGTATGTTCATGGCGCTCATTGCATGTTAGTGTATCGTCAGCTCAAATAAATCGACACGGAAACTTTTCTATATAAAGTCTACCTATTTACAATTCATTTATTATTTAAAAATTTACACAGAATTTACAAAACACCGGTGACAACCAATCCGCGTCTCTTAAAAACCAAGTGTCATGGACAGCTTATTCCTGCACAAGTTGCATATATGATACTTCTTCCGGATTCCTTTTTTTAAAGATACACTGCACTATTCCATCACTTGTGAACAACCCAAGAATATCATACGTTAAATATCCCTTATTCCAAGAACTACTCTGGTGCACCACAGATTCTGATAATTTACACTTGTGCACCACTCAGTTATGAATTACAATTGTGCACCACTTTATTTTAAGTATTATTCTTGTGCACCACTCGGTTATAATTACAATTGTGCACCACAGTTTCCGATAATTTACACTTGTACACAATTGTAGGGACTACACTTGACCGCAGAGCCCAATGTTCTTGGGCCATCTGAATGGCGTTCAGGGGTCCAAGTCGATCCACCGGTCATCCAGTTCAAGGAGTCGAGTCTTGACCGTGGAAGCACCTCCTCTGGATTCCCCCTCGGACAGCCACTCGGAAAAAACTCTCAATGCTGAAAGCCCAGAATTACTATCTGAAATTTCAAATACAACATAATATATCCCCTGATAATACCCTGGTTGAAAATTTAGCCGAACATTGCCACAATCTGAAATACTATTTGTGAATACATGTACAAGAATACGTCCACTCGATGGATAAATACCAAGGAAATAGATCGGTGACAATTGTGATTTAACTCACAGTTGGGCAGCAAGTTCCTCCGCTCGTGGTCCCCAGCTAACCAGCAAACCTTCCGTTGAGCCTGAATGCCCAAGCAGAGTAAGGCTTGCAATGCTGCACTACACGGCATCTAATATTGCCAAGGTCGAGTTGCAAAAAGCAGTGGGATGAAACACCCAAACTTGTGCAGTCAGTAACAACGCAGCAGAGCAACAGAGCGGGACAGACGTGACAAGTCAAGAGTTCTAGTGAGAGAGAGACTCCAATCACGCCCCACATGCACTTTTATATTTCCCACACATATAGCCTACACACTCAAGTAACCAAACATAAAAGAACCACACCTAACCAAAGAATGCCCACTGCATGCCAGTCCCCTTGCATTCACACTGCAAAGAATATTCACCAAACAAAACAGATAAAGAAACACACACAGAAGGCTCCAACCCCTTGTTGTATGGAGGATTGGAAAAGACATCCCTTAAAATTAGGGAAAAACAGCTAAAACGAAGAATTGATACTAGCTGTTACATTTCCAAAGTGCGCATGCGCAAGATTTGCACTTGATAACGGAATAGGAACAGGCTGTCTGATTTCGCGCGCTCTGATTGCAAAATAAGGTTTCATCTTTTTCAATGGATTTCCAGGAAACGGAGCATAAATAGTGAATTTTTCAGGACAAACGCAAATCAGTAGCATTGATTTTGTACCCTGTCTTAAAAAAGTAATGAAAATTTAGTTTTCAAATAACCCAAAAATTATTATCTAGCTTATCTAGCTATGCACTTCCATAACACTGATGAACACACTGTTTCCTTCTGAATTTAAAATATCTCAATCTAATTTGTCACCTTGTTCCAATACGGGCGATTCACAAAAGTGCTTCTCCAAGAGTTTACAACGTGGGGTTGACCAATCACAACGCGCGAAATCTGTCAACCCTTTCCAAACGTGTATTGGGTCGACAGATTTTGCATATCGTGATTGGTCAATGCGTTGCAACTCTTGGAGGTGCACTATCGTGAATCTTCCGTTGCCTCTCACTTTCTCAGTGGAAGAATGAATGAGTCGCACTTAGTCCAGTATACGCAGAGTTTATCATTTTTATTTCTGATCCCATGAGACCCCATGGGCTGTTCAGTGCCGGTTTTTGGTATCAGTCTAATGACTTGACCAACCTGATTCCGGATGGATATTCATGCACGCAACACACTGCATATTCATACTTTCCATAGATAGCGCCAGTAGTAGCTCACGCTACATAACAGACTCATCCATTTTATATATAGGGATGTCTATATTTAATTAGTGCCACTTTTTTCATATCTTGCATTAATATCCCTTTTAATACGATGCTTAAAGACAAAGTATATTTATTTTGGCAGGGAGCCCCATATGTTGTGCACAAAGGGCTTGCAGATTGTTCAAGTCGGTAACTGGGTCAGTATAATAGAGATCGGTGACTGGGCACCGCCGAACACACATATTGGGGGAGCGAGGTTGCACTGACTGTTCCCGCGTGTTAACGTTATTCAATGTACGCCCAACTCATGGCCGAACCCAACAGCGTTCGCATCGCGACGGTGATCGCGAGGGGTGCATCCTGGTAATTAGGCCAGAAATATGTCCGCCAAGCTCACTAATAAAAGTTATAGACTCAAAATATTCTATATTAGAGGGTCCTGAGAGCCATGGAACTGAGGAATTCAAGAAATATGAGACTGGACCTCTGGGCCGGACTCAGGGCTTCCAATTCCGAGCAATGTGGATGCAATCGGGGTTAAAAGTGGCACTATTTAAGCCATTTTGCTGAGGGAGGGTTTTTCAAAATGGCTACTTTTCTGGACAGGGACATTTTCTGCATTTTGGGGGTGGTCTGCTTCTGGTGAGAATTTCTCAAAAATTCATTGGTCAACCCCCCGAAAATTGAAAGGAAAATGAAAGAGGACACGTGGAACATGATTTTTCTGTGCAGCCTAAACACCTGTGAGAGTTGTGAGTATTTTTAAAATATTTGTGAAGTATGGGGATTTATCACTGCTGTCTATGGGAATTTATTTGTAGTGGTGCTAGAAAATGGGGATTTATCACTGCTGTCTATGGGAATTTATTTGTAGTGGTGCACCCCGAGGAGGAAGGTGGACTACACCCGGCCAATTACCGACTTCATGTCAATTCTAGTGCTGGGGAGGACGCAACGACTTTGACGTCTTGGTACCGCACTGGTCCGTCTCCACAGCAGCGGAAGTGAACAGGAAATGTCAATAATTTAACAATTCTCCTTTATGAAATGGTATCAGTACAACGAAATCGGTACAATCTAAAAGAAAGCCATCACCTTCGTGCTGTTTATACCATTTTGGTAATAAAAATGGATACAAAATGGTTTTGAATATTCGTGCACCGTTTGATCGATACGATTTTGGTGTGCTTCAAGTGACTTGATTATTAAAAATTTTATCCGGCGGATTAAAAATAAATGCCTGAAATCAATGCATTACAAGGGTGAATCTTTAATATGGTGCTAGATTTTTGTCTCAAAAAAATCATTTTCTATTGAAAATTAATTAATGAAATTAGTGCAAAATTTTGCAAGTTCTATTTTCCAATGTTAGAAGGGTCCGTAAAATCCACTTTTTTACACTGTTCTGAGATTTACCGTTATTTAAAAGTCTCACTAATAGGGAAAAATTGTGTGTTGTTCGTGGTGTTTTGTTTCGATCTTCCCGAAATTTATTTATGCTTCTACACTTTGGTATTTTACGAGGTCAGTCGTTGAACAATCCCGCGCTATAACGTCGTCTGCTGGCACGAAAAAACAGTGCTGCTTGCTTGAAAATGAAGTGCGCATATGTAATGAACGTTGTCTCTATGAGGCATGAACATACGTGTGAAGTATTGCCATAGCAGTCAAGTACAAAGATTAACAGTAAAACAGGCCCCCACCCCGTTATGCATTATGAGGAAGAGATGTCTGGAGTTTAGGTTTCACGAGAATTGTAAGGACTACGTTCGGTAATACCGTATGCCATGGGCGCGACCATACGGTTCACTGATGCAGGGACGTGGTTTTGGAGACGGCTCAGAATCCTACGACGCTTTGATACTTAGGCAAATCCAGGTTAAGTTGGGGTGGCTCCAGTCATAGAAGAAGGACGCACGAGTTGGAACTGCCCGGACTGTAACATCTGGCCAATTACCGTTTTCTAGCATGCCTGGTATGTCCATAGCCAGAGTACAGCGAACGCTTGCTGCACACCATCTGTTTCACTTGTGAGGTTTTTTTCGCAAGCTCTCGGACAAGCACTGAGCATGCAGTGCTTATTAATATACGTTGGGTACGGGCAAACCGTTATATATAATTAACATCTCCCCAACGCAAAAAAAAAAATACATCTTGAAAATAGTTCGCGGTACCCGCTGCTTCATTTGACTCGGACCGGCCAGCCGACCCCTGCAAGCTCGGTGGTCGAGTGATTAAGACATCTGCACTAGTAAGCAGGAGGTCGTGGGTTCGAGTCCCACCCGAGTAAGCTTGTGAGGTTTTTTTCGCAAGCTCTCGGACAAGCACTGAGCATGCAGTGCTTATTAATATACGTTGGGTACGGGCAAACCGTTATATATAATCATCTGTTTCACAACCACGAAACCCTTTTGTACCCTGTATGATCGCCACTGCAATTTGTCGCTGGCAATCTACATCCTTAAACTTTGTGCACTGAGGTACAGGAAATTGAATATTCATGCTTGTTGTGCTTGGTATGATCTCATGACAACATCAAAACATCAAAAATGTTTGCGCAGTTGCTTGCACTACGTTGTGTGCCTTAAATCTATTTTGTGCCGTAATTGCCCTTAAGCTAACTGAGCGCTTTCTTCTGGAGTTATTTCTGGATAAATAGCCCGGTTGTGTACAAGATTTTGTGTTTTGTTTGAATCATTTTTATTATGGCATTTGTACAAAAGCCTGCTTTATGAGATTTCATGATCACTCCATGTGATAGGATAACACATTTTTTTTTACTTGTGAACTGTAAAGCCTTCCAGTAAAAGTCAACATTTTGTTGGCCAGTCTTGGAAACTGGTGTTTTGGAGGGAGGAGAATAAAATTACGAACTTTGCATGGATAATGGAACAATGTATCAAAATTTAAAAAGTTTATTTACGATGGCAAAAGTAGGTCTAATATCAGGGATTTTTATCGCTCTATTTCCTGGTCACAACAATAATTTCTATTTAATTGCAAGCAAAAAACTACAAGTATTACTAAAATATTACTGACCCCACTTGCCCGGCTCAGATGCAGGCAGTAGTCAGGCATTTTCGGAATGTTTTCTATTATTCGTCTAACTCGGCTGCGACCATCACTGAACACTCTGACGTGCCAGAGTTGCAACCCCTTCTGTGTCCTTCCGCTATGCTCCAATTGCTAAAAGTGGCCCCTCCCACCAATAAAACGCATCGATCACAGATCAAAAGGCAAAAAATGTACGCTGAGTTCAAGTTGAAAGGTATGTTTTGCCCCCATGGGGGTGCTGTTCTAACAGGGAACACAACATATTCAATTTTGAGGGGAGATCGTTTTTCAATACAACAGAAGTGATGCCAGCAAACGTGATCTTCAGCGTTACTAAATTGATTTTATGTAACCGAATCGGGAGGACAAGCCCAATCATTACTGCTTGATTTGCACTATCAAGACACCACAATATCGTTTTTAAAGGTATTCTAAAACTGCTTTGACTGTATATCTATAAACGCCAGAGATCAGCCCAAATAAATGTAAATCATGCGATAAAACTTTGTCACAGTGTTTACCCAGTACACAGGCACAGGACTGGCAATGACACCACTTACATAATTTCCTGTAGTTTTTCACACTCTTGGTATTTCCTTCCGTGACAAACACAGCGCTCAGTGGGACCACCTTTCATCTGCAGTTGACGTACCATAGATACCTCAAAATTTACTTACGTCCGTGCACATTCCATCTCCCTAGACGATGCATAACCGTTACGCCTATTCGTTTACATTTAAAGATCTTTCATAGATTTGTTCGTTCATTCATTATGGGATTTAGTTATTATGCATTTCCTTTGAAGTTGGCTTAAGAGCAATTCAGTAAACCCAATTTGAAGATTTTAAAAAAGTGGTATGCTTTGAATAATGTATAATTATGGGCGGCTTTAACACATCGTCTAACCTTTGTATGGATTAAATGCCTTCCTTTAATGTGAAGGTCTGACGTGCAGGTCTAGGATACAGATAATACCGAAATCTTTTGGTTTGATGGTCCGCAGTATTTCTCTGTCTTGGAGCATTCCCTCCATTTAGGTATTTCAACAACATTATTCAAGCCACGCTGGCCGCGCTTGACTGACGTCATCGCAGGGGGCTCACCCTCAACGGCAGCTGCCTATGAAGCTGAGGAATTACTTTCCTGTGACGTTGAACGGAGGCGCAGAAGACCTATGGAATCCCGGGAGTTCCCGGATGTCAAAAGGAAGGATTTTACTATTAAAAGCCAATTTGAAAAGTTCGAAAGTTTCTGATTAGACCGCCAGGAGTCAAAAAGGTCAGATGCGATCTGTTGCTTGTACTTGATTGAATACAAGTTGTACCCACGGCGTTGAACTTGTCAAACTTTGATCAACTTGCATTCTGACTTTCTTGATTCTGTTGGGTGGATTCCAAAAAGGCTGATTCATGGATTCAGCTGTGCAAAGCGACATCTGAAAAAGGAAGCTATAAAAAGAACGCCACAAAGGTAAAAGATTAGTAGAAATCAGCGCAAAATTATTTTACAAATTTTCCTCATTTTTTATGAAAACATTGGCTGTCTATTTTTAAAAAAGGAAGTGTTAATGATTCCCGGTCAAGTACAAAATCTGCTATATAAAAAGCAAATGCGAAAATAAAGCAAAAACTACAAAAGAAATACATTTTGATGAAATGGCCGGTATATTCAATCTTAGAAACACTCACCTGGGGCGGATCCAGGATTTCCAAGGGGGCATAAAATAGGGAGGTTGGGTAACCCAAAGCAGAACTAGTTAGGTTTTTATGCCTTTGTACATTTACAGGTCTGGGTCCCTCCCTCTGTTTTCTTCCCCCGCCCTCTTTTTTTCTTTTTATTTATTTATATATTTACCTATATTTGGTGAAACGGAGGGGGGGCCTACGCCCCCACGCCTCCCCCGTGGATCCGCCCCTGCTAACTACGTGATTTTACAGAAACTAAACAAAGCGAAGGCAACAATTCTTTCAGTGCTTTAGGAACGGGTGAGATGACTCAACAACCCATTCCCCACTGGTTATAAAAGGGGAGCTTTAATATATCCCCATCCTCCCGGGATTTACGCCCATGACACTGCGCCTCAGCTGTGTGCAAATATTTTTTTCAGTTGTTGACAAACTCAAATGTTGGATAAAGCTTAAACTTGTCGATACAGGTCACAATCCGCAGGTCCCACATGCAACAAACAGGAAATTAAGTCAAAACAGCTAAGATTTGGGCCGCGTTTACAAAACTGTTGCCACATTAAGATTCCCTGGCTTTCACATGAAAATTGATACCAGATTTCTTCAGCTCATTATGATATACAACAAAAAGAAACCATGAAACGTAATGTTATGTTGTAAATATCGCCAAATATATTTCTGTATAATGTCTATACACACGATAGGGGTAAAACTACCACCAATAATGAAATAGAATACTAAATAGAAATATGAACATCTGCTAAAGTTCAGAACCACCACGCATATAGGAATCACACAACACAATCAATCCATATTTTACATCTTTTAAGTCTGATACATAACAAATTATTACTTTACATGAACATCATTTGTAACATAAGGAACAAAATTTCAGCTGTTGGTTTGAGGCCTTATACAAAGACAGTCGAGGGCGCTTCCATGATATATAGTTATATATATATATATATATATTAACGACAGAGAGAGCTTGGAGTGACGCCAGACCGTAAGCTGTTTCTGTGATTTCCCGCCCATTATAACTGATTATCCACCGCAACAAACTAAGCAGAAGTTGTCTTCCACATGAAAACTTGTTTAAAGCCTGGCTACGGTTGTTTTCAGTGTTTGATTTAGACAATGTCTGCAAACAATACTGACATAAACGTAGAATAAGGCCTAGGCTATAACACCGTGCTTTAGATCTACGGGGTAAGGCGCGCTACCGTGTTCCAAATGGCAATGGTACACTGGTACGGCATTGCTCTATTGCGTTCGGCGTTCAGCGCAACTGTCGCGCTTTTGACATACTCTTGCCAAACTCATTTTGATCAAGTTCGGCACGACAGTACAGCGACGAGCTAGACCCAAAGAGGGCGCTACTTTCTTGGCAACAGAGACTCCCGTGATCGGAACTGAGCTTCGCTGGGTTAACGAACGACTAGGAAATGCACGCGTCACGGTTCGCTAGTAACCAGCGCCCTGTTCGGACGCTGGGAAGAGTGGATGGCCTTGCAAAAAATTTTAGTGAAGCGAATACGTCACACGGGGTCACAGCTAGCATTGCAGGTAACTTTCTGCCAGGAGTGCCAGCGAAGTTTTGCGATTCGGTTATCAATTCGACAATCGGTTATTAATTCGGTATTTTTTTCTTTTTCTTCCTCATATTTCTTCCCCAATATGATTGTTAAGTAACAATCACTTACCTCTCCCATGAGTAAGTTAACGTTTCTGAATTACGGCAGCTCAAAGAAACATTTGTAGCAACATTTGAAAAGTCTACAGCTTAATTGGCAGTTAATAAAAAAAAATTGTCCTTACATGTTAACTACTGACGTCATTGTACCCATCCTTTCCTAACACCCTGTTACAATCAAACTAGTGCAGTTTTCTATCAAACGGTGAAAACGTGCAAACTAGAATTTCTCTTTCGTAAACATTTGCACTGTACATGTACGTTCACGTGTACATACACGCGTTTATATTCGCGGATAATTCTGTATAAGGTTACCGGGACTACACCAAAGGTCTAAAAAACAAAGCACACAGGTATAAAGTTACCTTTGAAGAACATGCCAGGTCTAAATTATCTAATTAAAGTACAGAAAATAATTTATATCTAAATAATTCCTAATGTTCATTGTTTGGGTACCTGTAGTTTCTACACTGGGCAGCACTAAAGCAAGAAAATAGAACTCGAGTGGCCGACAGAAATAAAGCTGCAAAATAATAAAAACTTAAATATCTGTGCAAGTTTTACTCTCACAGATATTTCAAGTCATTTGAAGTGTTCTCAAAGTTTGATTCAGAAAGGAAAAAACACAGGCGCACTGTTCAGCAAGGACGTAAAGTCATCGCTTATATCTTAACCCCTACATCTCTTTCACTAACATGTTGGCTGAGATCACGTTGAAATTACTTCAACTTATCACAGATGAAGAATAAAAGTTAATTTGTATGATATCATTCGTAGGTTTCTAGTCGAAAAAGTCAACAGGTGCATGTACATTGTATCTTTCACGTGATTTTGACATCAATGACATTCAGCTTTTTTTCTGGACAAGTCACTAAACCATTAGCTACCGCAAAGTACTTTTATATCATATTTCCAATTACAGAGCAAACGTGGAGCCAAATAATCGTTTAGAAAACTATACTTATATGTGTACGTTTACTTTTATATGTATCGCTGCTCTCAATGCCCCCAAAAATCTCTGATTCAAAAACAAACCTCTAAAAATCACGTCTGCAGATGTCCAATTTACAGACTTGAGAACAGAAGTATTGCAATTGAGTATCCCAATGGAAAGTGGCCTTTCTTGCATGAATAACACTTGAAATCTACATGTTACTTCAAATCTCTAATGATGAATGCATCTGTGTGTGTGCTGTTTTTCTCATGTTTACACTATCAAACTTTGGTCGATAAAACATCACATTTCGCATGAAGCAAAGTTCATAGATTTTTTACTTTTATAATTTCTGTCAAACTTCTGTTACTTTTATTAAAACTAAATTTGTTTCAATCAAAGTTCTTAATATGTGTACATGTATTAACCAATACTTTCGATACAAAAAATACACATTTTATTGTACAAAACACAATTTGATTGTGTTCATATGAAGAATTTCATTTAAGCAGAACTTTCTAGTACAGTATATTGGACACCTTTTTCAATAAAACTGTCTTAACCCATTTGCTTCACATTAAGCTGCAAAGTCCTGTCTACTCACACTTATTAACTCTGCACTCTACATGTATCTTCATAAAAACCATTCCAACCCTTAAAGCAATGAGATTACGTTCGGTGCAAGACCTTTTCTTCATGTAAAAAAGTGTAAAACTTAACCATCATGCCTTAGCTTGACACTTACTGGATAATAAAGACTAATTTTTTAGCTGTACAGACACCCGAAATTCGGTAGACTATTTTCAGTTACATGTATTTTACCATTTTTTTTCTTGAGAAACTGTTTATCATGTTTTTTCTCGAATAAAAAATATTCAAACTTTTATTTCACACTAGTTCACTTTGCTCACGAATTAGTCATGAGGTGTTTCATAATATACATGTAGGAAACTTGTGGTTGCTGCTATTGATGCTACTGACAATAGAAATCATTTACAGCCCTATTACGACCATGGCGTCCTGGAGTTCCTTGTTTACCTTCCATTTCACACCCACGTGCTCCTTAATTGTATCTGGTTCTCCTGTTGTAGCTAACACTTGTTTCCATTTGAAAGTGCTGGAAAAGGTGATAAAATTAAATCACTTGTGTGCATGTGATATGTGTACAAAGCTGTGATCAAAAGTTAATGTACATGTACACTTGGACTACAAGTATTTTCTTGTAAATTTTAAGAATGTACAGTACCTATTCTGGGCAAACAACCTTTTCTGTAGCACTGCTGATAACAACACATGTACATGTACGTGTACGTGTGTATTTGCATTTATATAAAGAAGGTAAATAAAGTACTTTATTAATCTGCAAATAAATGTACTGGGTACATTTAAATACATGCATTAAGTTCAAGCCTTAGACTTAACAGGTTGTAATTAATCAATTTCAATCGAAAAACTTGTGTCATATATTATTCAAATGCAATAAAATAAGAAATCATACAGCAACATTCATTCACAGGAAAATCTATGCTACTGATGAAATTCCCAATTCTAACATATCCCCAAAATACTGTTGGTTCAGATGTTACCATACTCGTAAAAATCAAACATTGATTCTAGATAGAATTCATAACATGCCATGGCGTGAAATGTTACCTTTCATGTTGAGGTGGAGTTAAGTTGATCTATATCGCCACCTTCACTAGCACTGTCTGTCTTGTCAGATGATCCTGCTGGGCTAGAAGGTTGATGGCTATCATCGATGATAAGATCTCCTTGCTCAACATCAGACATCTCATGACCAATCTGCTCCTCTTTAGGAAGGGACAGCTTTCCCTCCCTCTCCAAGGTCATCCGATGACCTCTTGACCTCAGGTGCTTTGCTAGATGACCTGGAATCCTGAATGCGATTTGGCATTCCTTGCACTTGAAAGGACGGGGGTCACTCTCAGTGGATGTGGAAGGCAGCTCCACAGCATCTACTTTGGATAGATGCTCTTCTGACCTTTCATGCTTGGCTAGCAGAATCCTTGTGGGGAAAGACAGCATGCATTCTGGGCATGAGAAAGCATTTTCTTCAAGATGGATCCGCATATGAATTCTTAGTTGGCTTGGCTTCATAAATATTTTGCTGCAGCTGGAGCACTTGTGGTTTCCAATATGCGTTGGAGAAGAGACAAGTTCTTCAGCTACCTCTACTGGGATCTGATTCACACTTGGTGACCTATCACAATGCATCTGGGACTGCGGAGGCACAACTTGAAACTGTGACTTGGCTCGTGCAACAGGAGGAACAAATGGCCCAGGGGATTCTTGATGTTCATCTCTTGGAGAGAAACTTGATTGCACGGTTGGAGATCTCACCTGAGACAAAATTGTTGGAGGCAGCTGCATCATTTTTGAAGGGACAATAGGTGAGACTAATGGTGGTTGAAGAGAGCTACTCAATAAGTTGGAGTTGCTCTTTGAGAGTTTTGGAGATGCCAAAGATGGAGGTAGAAAGGGTGAGAAGGGAAACTTGGTACTTTCTTGTGGTAGTGCGATCAGAGACGGTCGAGCTAACAGCAGTTGCTTGATGGCACTTCCTGGCTCTGACATCCAAGATGGCACAGATGATGAAGCATTCCCACATATAACATGACCAGACACCATGATTTTGTTCTGCTCAGTATCAAGTTTCTGTCGTTTCCTGGGGCTGTGTTCCTCTTCATCATCTGATACAGCTTCCACAAAGATCGGTGGTGGTATGCTGTGAGTCACTTCACTTGAGGAAGGGTATGGTGCAACTGAAATTGGATGACTTCTTGGTGAAAACAGTCGCTGTGTTTGAGATGTTGACTGAAGAACTGGTCTGCTGGAATTCAGACTTGGAGAGGCAATTGGCTGTGAGGGGTCTGGGAAAGCATGGAAAAACTGAGGTGACACTGTTCTTGGTAGATGAGGAAATAGGTCAAAGTTAGTTGGATAAGCTCTGGGGCTGGATCCTGCCACTAGTTGAGCGTCACTTGAGACTGCATAGTTTGGAAACACCTCTCTGTTTGAGATTCCATGCACTGGGCTCACACCAACAACTAAAGTGGATTGCCCGGGAGGAACTTTTGCTATTGGAGGAGGTTCTTGATGAGATGGAAACGTAAAAGCCCAGGGAACATTGGTGTCTGCTTGTGAGATGCTCACAGTTGGTATGCTGCTTGGAGTTCTTACAAAACTTGACACATGATCTTTCTGGGATAGTGTCCCTGAGGTAGATTCAGTGGATGCAGCAGGACTATGAAGCTGGGTTTGGATGAAGGTTGATCCTGATGTGAAATATTCTGCACTGTGATGACAAGGTGTTACATTAGCAGTAACCTGCTTATCTATGGTTGTAGAAAGCTGCACAGGGCTGGGCACCGACAAGTGGGTAGCTATGTCTCCACTGCTCGTTCCTCGCTTGTTTCTGGTAGCGAGATTATCCTGAATGGTGGTTGACAGACGATACTGACTGGCCGATGAATTGGACATAGTTAGCACTATGTGGCCATACTTGTCCAGAACAGGTGGTGCTGGAGGTTGCTTATCACTCTTGCTACCATGAGGCTGAATTATATTTGATGGATTCACCGATTGCGGTAGCAAGATACTGGTATGAATTGGTGGCAGTTGTGAAATGTCAAATACTGTACAACTGTCTTGGTCTTTGCTATCTTCAAACTTCCCTGTGGCAGCGGCACTGGCCTTCTGTGCCTTTTCAAGACTTTGCTGATGCCTGTTGGTGAGATGACGACTAAGTTTCCCAACAACTTCAGACCTGGAAAGCTTAACTGGCTGTTTTTCCTCATCCTTTGGTGCTGTTCCACTCTTTGGAGAATCAGAGGATGGAATTGAACTTAAAGAGTCTCTCCTAGTCCTTGTGTCTTGTGTCTCACTCTGCCCTTTCTTGGAATGTCCTGGGTGGTATTGATGCCATATCAAAGGTCGTCCTTGACTATCTATGCTGTCAGGCATATCCTGAATATTGGGTACTGAGCTGTAACGCTCCCTATGAGGGACTATTCCACTGACTGGGACAGCACTTTCAGAACGGGTCTCAGAGATATCATCATCATCCTCATCATCTTCCTCTTCATCAGTGGTGTCGCCATCAGCAGAATCTGTGTCTTCATCATCAGCATCTGAGAATTGATGTTCCATGCAAGATTCATCTGCTGTTGGGATCCCATTTTTGGTGCACTTCTTACTATGTGCTTTCGATTTCATATGTTTAGTCAGGTTTCCCTTTGTCTTAAAGGCAAAATTACAAATCTGGCATTGGTAGGGTCTCATATCTGTGTGCGTCCGGATGTGCTTCTTCAACATGCTTGGCTTTTTGCACCGAATCCCACATTCTTCACAGACATATTTACCACGACCACGACCCCGTACGTAGACATAATCTTCATTTGATTTGTAGCCTCCACTGAATATCTGAATGCGGTTTGGTTCACTGTGATCAGATATTTCCTTCACCTTTTTCTCTTTGGCTTTGAGTGCATCCAATTCAAGCATCGATTTATCAGCTGATCCTATATCTGATGGCTTAGATGCACAAACACTTACTGCCTGCCGTTGCTGGACTTCTGCTGTTGAACTGTCAACTGCTTTGGTAACTGTCTCTGGTTTCCATCCTGCTGACTCTGTTACAATACCACCCTGTGGTGGTGATATACTAGTAGTGACATAGTAAAATCGTGGCTTCTTGTTCCTACTCGTGTCGTATAGTGCAAGATGGGCCTTCCAGGAGATTCCAAGAGGGTTGGGACAGCTTCCTCCAGGTCTCCAGTTAGAATACATGGATATTTTCCGATTATTTCCTTGCTGTACATACATCGGCTGGGGACGCTTCACACAGCAGAATGTTGTCTTAGTGATTTTGAAGTTGCGTGCTGTGCTACGTGACAATTTTGAAAACTTCATTTTCTGTCTTAATGCTGAATTTGTCTTGACCTGTCTCAAGACCTGTTTGTCAAAGGAGCTCTGGCAATCAGGTTTCTGTGGTGGAACACGTTTGTAAGGAGTTGAAGCAACTGTGGACACAACTGCCTCATGACCCTGTGGTTGAGATGTTATTGATGAAGTTGCTAAAGGACTTCTGAGTGGTGAAACCAGTGTTGAAGAAGCGGTGCTGACAGCAGATGGGGAAAATAATGTATTTGGCCCTGGAAAGCCTGATGGAGGTTGAGATGAAGATGGCGAGGGAATGATGAAATACTGTGTTGAACCACTGCCTGAACCTGGTGTGGGAGTGGCAATGGGTCCAATCATCATTGTGCCTTGAGTAGATGTAATCAGACTCTCAACCTTTCCGCCTGCATTGTGAAAAGCATGTGCCATTAATCGTCCCAACTCACGTGCTGATTCCACAGGAGTAATGGGAGTATTTGCCTTCATTGGAGATGCCAGTTTCATCACTGACTCAGCAATTGAGAGCGCTTCAGGTGTGAGGAGACTCTTAGGATCAATCTGCAGAAGTGACTTTTGAGAATCTGCAGCTCCTGGGGATTTCATGCGTGATGTTAGAGGTGACTTTAGGTCAAGTTTCAGATGGTGTCTAGAGGCGGGAACCCGTGGTAATGTAGTAGGACTCTGCCTGCTGTTATCACTCCTCAGAGCTCTAGCATCACACCTAGGAGACTTAGGACTCGCTGAATTTCTTTCCACTTTAACTGTCTTTGGTGAAATGATTTCTCTCTGTTGCTTCATCTCTGGGAGTGATGGTACAGGTTGCACGAGTTGCTCCTGATTTGAAACACTGGTGCCCTCAACATCCCTTTGAAAAGCTGCGGGACTGCTATTGATTGGCTGATCTTGCTGAGTTTGGTCGATTACTTTGGATTCACTTGTTGCCTTGCTTGAGACAAAATCTCTTGGGCTGAGTCTTGGGGCATAAGAAGAGCTTTGAGCAACTGCTGCAAGTAGTTGCATTGCGATAGGGGCTGCATTCTCAGTTTCTTCACTGGGTTTCTGCTTGTCACACTGTCTTGAAGGATCATTTAGCAATGGAGATATCAACTGTTCATTTTTTTTGTCTGCCTGCATCCTCTCTGACAATGAAAAACATTGATTCTGACTGCCCACCAAGGGATAAGTAGGCAAATCTGGAGTCTTAGAAGCTACTGCCAACAGATGTAGACCCTGGCTGGCAGGTGAAGGAACTCCTGCACTCTGCGTTGACACAGGGTATCTGTAGGGCCATGAGTAGCCCGTAAAGGCATCATCTCTGGCTTGGCCTACTTCTAGTTTCAACTCCTTATTGGTTGGCTCACTTTTGCCCTGCATTCTGGTATGCTGGATAACAGACACCTCTGACAAGACTGGCTGGGATTGTGTGTAGACACTACTAACAGGACTTGGATGAACAGCAGTCTGATGTGGCAGGTGAGTTGGTGTTCCTTGCAATGAATATGTACACGTACTCTGAACAACAGAAGACATCATTTGCCCAGGCTGCGATGAAATAAGGCTTGATACTGATGTGAGAGGACCCACGTAGTGTTGCATTGGACTATGTGTCATCAAGTGACTTGAACTTGGTGACAGTACACTTGACACTGATGCTGTCTGACTTGACAGTGACAAGACACCTGATGCTGATGTCATGTGGCTCGGCACTGGTATCAAGGGAGTCCGCACTGTTGTTACTTGACTTTGTATTGGTGGAACATGACTCTGAATTGGTGTCATGTGATTCAGTACCAGGGCCATGTGACCAGGGGTATTGCCAGCTGTTTGGCTTGTGTGAACGGTTGAGTAACCAGAGTTTGGGGTCAAGGGTGTTGAATATGTAGTGAAGTGAGTTGATGGAGATGTAAGTGGATATGGCAGTGAAGAAACATGGCCAGGAAAGGAAGTAAAATGGCCAAGAGGACTGACAGGTTTCAAGCCTACACCTTTTTGAAGCTCAGTGAGAGTTCTAGATGGTGTAAGACTTGATGCCTGATGTTGAACACTGCTTGTAGCAAGAGGAGAAACCACAGAAGGAATGTCTTTAATCTTCCTGGCTCGTCTCTTTGGAGAGGAAGGCCCTGCCTGAATTCCATCACCAATGATGTCACTCTCAGATTTGTACTTCCTCCTTCGGCCAGTACCTCTCAATTCAGAGATCCTTTGGGATACATTTACATCCTCTGTTACATTACATGATGAATGACACATCAAATTATGAGCATGTGGTGTTGCTCTGTGCTGCTGCAGTGTGCCTCTCAGCTGATTCATCGCCGAGTCTCCATCTTGGGGTAACAACCAAGGAGATCCTGGGAAAAATCTCATGGTAGGGGACCCTTGTCCCGCTGGAGAATCATCTGGCATTTGTACAGGAGAGTGCTGAGCAATCTGTGCTAATCGATGTGGCCTGTCTTGCATCAAGAGATCTTTGATAGAGTTGCTGTTGTCCCTGGGATTTCCTGTATGCTGCATTGGTACATCAACTTTTGTTGCAGGCAAATCCCGTGTTGGAAGTTGTATTTCCTTGTTAGCCACAGAGGTTCCTTTCAAAGTGCTCTGCTGCTGGGACTTCAAGACACGCTCCAGAAGGTTTCCTTCACCAGGAAGGGGATACGCAATCATAGAACCATGGGATACAGAAGGCGAGTGCTGCGCTTCTGGCAAGGAGTTCCTCCTGTAACGCATTTGAGGGTTCACAACCTCATGGTAACCTGATGGGTTGACCCCTCTAACTTCTTGAGCACTTACATTATTTGTGGGTTCCACTGACATCTCTACCCTTGGTGAATTATTTTCACTGTCTCTGCGTGAAGCACTGGTACGTCGTGGCTTCACTGATTCAAGCACAGTGTTGTCCACAATCGCACGGTTCTGGGAAATCAAGAGCTGGATTCTCTCCTGGAGACTCTCTTTGGAAACACTCTTGGTGAAACTGGAACTACTGTTTGTGTCATCAGCTACTGAGCCCGACTCTCCATCTAGGCTCATCGTTAAGGAATCTTCAGGGATGCCTTGTACAGGAATCTGGACATGATACTGACCACCAGACTTCACGATATTGAACCCTGTGAGAGGGATAAGCAGTTGGCCAGAATTTGATGAAGCTTCATTGGCTGTAGGCATTGCTCCTGGTGTTCCAACCTGAGGATTCAAGACGGGAATGGCCCGTCTAGTTTCCATGTCAATGCGGAATCCAGCTAGCTCTCCAGGAAGTATAGACTTCAACAGCTGGCTTGAAGAGGCTCCAGATGCTGACATTACTACTTCTTCATCGTGTCGGCTTTCTGATGTGACATGCCTATCTTTCTGGCTAGAGTTGGACTTGGAGATTGTTACAGCAGATACCGAGGGTGCTGAAGAGGGTCTATCAACTAATTTGATATCAGTTGACTTTGGTGATTTTGTGGGGAGTAGTGTACTCAGTAATGGCATATCCATTTTGATATTACATGTATTTGTTGGTAGTACTGAAGTTTGGGTAGGGACCCAGCTGGAATGTCTTGAGACGGTTTCCTGGTTACTTTGGCTGTCTGCCTGCTGCTGGGGAATATTTGGTATTGCAACAAGGCTCCTAGGTACTTGTAACATGGGAATGTTAGATGGTTTAGTATTTCTCTCCTCTTGTGAGGCTTTTGATATTGGCTCTGTCTCCGAACGTGGTGTGGAGCCACCATGCGAAGGGGCAATACTCTCTGACAATTTTTCAGTTCGTTCCATTTGGCACGTTGTGGCATCACATGTTGTTATCTCATCTTCACTCTCTGTCTCTTCAGAGTCATCTTCATCTAGATCCGGCAAAGCTAGCTTTGCAAGATCCTCTGAGTTGGGTGTGAGTCCTGCCTTGATGGCATGTGCATGAGTCTTGCAGTGTTTGTAAAGATTGCTCTTAGTTTTAAATGAGAATCCACAAGGTGAACATGGGTAAGGACGTTCTCCAGTGTGAGAACGGATATGCTTTTTCAAAACACTTGGCTTTGTGCAACGACGTCCACAAAACTGACAGACATGTCGTCCAGGTTTTTTACAGCATTTTTGTGAGTCTTTGGCAGTGGGGTCTTCAGCTGAATCAGATGCATTACTTCTTGTGCTGTTCTTGCGTGGGCGATAGGCGCTGTAGCTCATTTGTTCCTGGTTTGTTTGTCCAATGGCAGGTGCTGTATACACAAGTTTCAAACCTTGCTCTTCCAGTGAGTCAGACAGCAGTTGGTATTTCACAACTCCTTTATCGGACTCACTGATTTTTACCATGCTCCCAATGTTTGTATCAGTGAGTGACGTCTGCGATGCAAGAGGAGCTGAGTTTGTCATTGTAACCATAGTTGGCCCTGTTTCTTCCCGTAAACGTGCAGGCACTTTGCTCATTGTGTGCAATTCGACACCAGTTATCTGAAGCAAAGCCTCCAACGCTTGCTGTTTGGACAGTGCCTCCTGAGGAGTTAGCATCCCCTCAGAAACACAGCGTTTTCGGCCTTTCACAATGTTCTTCGTATAACTTAGTGTGCTTCCACGGTTGAATAGTCCACTCTCCCTCTCTGTTGATTTCCTTTGTAAATTTGAGTGCCTTGGTTTGGGTGATATCTGTTCGACTGATGCTTCAAATTTTGTTGGACTTCTCTGCATGTGACTTTCTGGCTCCTTTACAGATGAAATTGGGGCTTTGTTTGGACTTTCTAATCCCTTTTTAGGGCTACCTTCAATGCCTTTAGCTCTATCATTGTCTGAAACAGTCTGTTTGACCTTGGTGGCCCGCTTAAGGCTTCTCTCTTTGATCATGTCATACTTGTCCTTGAAAATGTCAACATCTGATACATAGCTATCAGAGGCTGCTTCCGATCCCAATTCTGTCACCACATTTTGAGAATCCACTTCTGGAAGTTCAGTTACTGGCTTCTCATTACTGTTTGGATTCAAACAGGAGATTCTGTCACTAGCATTGGCATTTTCACTAACAGGACTCGCTTTTGCTTGAAGAGCCTTCGTGATGCGCTTGTTCCGTACCCTCTTAACTATCTTCACTTTCATGGCATTCTTGTGCCGATGTCGCCTCTTCCCCTTTCCAGCAGATGAAAGGACAGCAGATTGCCTTGAAGACTTGACAGATGAATCTACATTTAAACATGAAGAAAAAATATTGCAAGTTAAAAACATATTCCTAGTTACCAACATACATGTACATGTATACATGTTTGTATTCCATGTTCCAAGTACAGTAGCTGTACTTGTACATGTCTGTTTGCAGTCACATACAGTGTACATGTTTAAGATGAACTTTTGAGAGAAATTCAGGACAGTACACCTCATAGCGGATCAATAATACCCATACAAGTAAAAAAAAAGTACATGAATACTCGTACATGAACCATGGGCAAACTGGAATGCCTAATAAAGAGTTCGAAAATTTTAAAGTGCACTCAAGAACTCCTGATAATTTTCACTCGTTAGCTGTTTAAAATACATGTGTCTGTACCCCCAAACATCTGCTTTTACCAGTACAAATATAAATAGTACCCATACATGTCCAGCTTGTACAGTGTCCATGCACATACTGTACATGGACATGACCACAAAGACCATGTACATGGATATGTACATGTATACAGGTATGGGTTATATGGTTGTACGCGTCTTAAAGACTGCATGAAACCTCAGAAAAGGTTTAGTATTACATGTAAGTCTCAGGTTACAATGTTCTGAGACTATGTACGTACTGATGTATTCATACATTGTATGTACTGTTTGTTAGATCACTTCTCGTGTTAGTGCACCCTCTCTTGCCCGCGAAAACCTGCAGGGCATACATGTATATGATAGGTTGGTGATGCAGCACGTACATGGCGCCAGAAAACTGACCAAAATCTCGACCCAGATCTGCCATATTTGGGCCCCAGTGCCAGAAGAAACTTTCGCGGTCAGGTGTCGCAGCTGGCTGGTGAGCTTACAGTTGTATTTGTTATATTTTCTGTTCTAAATAGAGTAGAGTTTTTGTACATGTAGTTATACGCGTTGAAATTTATAACCTTGCCACATGGAATCTGCCACGTTACACACGACTGTGGGGACGCCATATTTAGACCGCACAGCTTATGCAATCCATTTTGATATTAGTACAGTGTCTATTTAGCTCATATTTAAATACATGTGCATGTACATGTATCACATCTCTGCTTGGAGAAACTCATAGTATTAACCCGTAAAGAGAACCTTGTTAGTGCCAAAACAATTTTGGGCATTCATGGGAGAAATTTAAGCCACAATTCTCACCATTTATAATTTATAGAGAGTTCTCAATTAAAAGTAAGAATTGCAGAAAGTGAACAATATTTCATGTTTTCAGTTTGGCTCGGAAGTCACAGCTTGGATTGTAACATGAGTGAAATATTAATATTTCGGAGTCCATAACTACACTTGGAGCATTTCCTCCTTACTGTGTACAATGCATGTACGAGACAACCTAATCTTTGTTTCAGGTGATAAGTTCATTCCCTTTTTTGACATTTATGTTACCTTGGTAATTTTGTGCTTGCATTAATTAACTTTTAACTATTTGGATACAGTTGCAGACAGCAAAGTCAGCAAAGGGCCCAAATGTCCTAGTTTGAGGCGTAGAGCAGTTACATCACGTGAGCACCCTTATAAATGTTCTTCTCTAATTAATAGTGGTATTTCTCGACAAATTTCCAAATCTGTTGTTGAACTTGCCGTACTTTAATTGTTGGTAAACTTTATTATGGCTGTATAATTGTTTAAGTTTAGATTTCCCGAAACTGTGACAACGCACATAAAACCTTTGCCGATTCGAACCAGTTTGTATTTTTCCCTTATTTATTTTTTTTTTTTGAGTCACCAGAGGATAAACAGGTAGTCACCCACACATGATTGGGACAAATAAACGTTGATGCTCCAATTGATGGTCAAATGTTGCCTGTTTCTGTATCTGTGTGAAGTGGCTTAAACCACTCCCCATAACAGGCCTTTGGAGCAGTTAACACTGTTAGACTTACATACATGTACATGTACTGGTACCTACATGTACTACTAGCCCTAACCCCACATACATGTAATACTACAAATTATTACTTGTAGTAAAATGTAGTAATCAGTGCTGCCGCTTGTAAGAGGACATGACTGTATTGTTCTCTGAAGCCATAAAATACAACAGAAAAGACAATGTACGGTGCCATTGTTCTCTGTCATGTCTGTATGAGTAACAATGGAAGTAACCTAGCCAGAAGAAGTGTAATTTGTAGCACTACATGTAGGTCCTTCAGGCTCAGGCTATTACTTAGTACCGGTATTTTGTAGTACTGAGTACTGTAAGCCAAACAATATGCTTGGCAGTTAGAGCTAGAGTACAGTGTCAAGTAACGGTATGTACATGTATATTTACGGTACCATTACTTGTGTGCTTACAGTACACCCGGTTCATTGTACATTTTTTGTTTTTTCCCCATTGTAAAGAAAAAGTTGCTCATTGCAAATGGATTATCTGAATGACAAAGCAGCATTTAAAGAGCTTATTATACAATGATACACTGCACAGTTTGTACAATGACAGAGCAGTATGAATCATTTCCATTGTCATTAATCCAAACAGAGACAAGTCAGGAAATACCAATACATGTACATGTACCACTGGTCAAAGACAGTAACAAACATGCCGAATCTGCTGTAGAATGTACAAGTACATGTGACTGAACACAGGTTTTTTAGCCTATGTAGTCCACTTACAAATACATGTACAGTACAGTACTGTACATGCACATGTACCGGTACATGTACACACATGTACGTATGTACATGTACCCGTGCATACATGTACATTGTACATACAATGTACATGTACATGTACTAGTACATTTCAGTCCACACATGCTCTATTTCTAGAGCACCTTACCTTACATGTACATGTAAGATCATGTACCTGTATGTGCATGTATACGATACTTGTACGGTACTTGTACATGTACATGTATTTGTACGTAAATGTACCATGTACAATCAGCGAGTATACAGTACTTACACCGTACATGTTACTGAACATGTGCAATAAGTTGTTATACTGGTACATATACAATGTAGTACATGTGTACCACAGTCACAGATACTGCATTTTTATTGGTCGCAAATTGATCACATGATATGCTACAAACCTGCATGTATCATTCACGCGTTGAACGCACTGGCAGTGTTGCCAGGCCACAAAAAGGTATGGTTCCCACAGTTGATGTTTCATGTCTACTGCATTGTAATTGTGTAAACTTGGGTACGAGGGTGGATAACTGCGGTGCAATGTTGTAGTCAAGGCCACAACCTCCGAGGTCGAGGCCAAGACAGAGGCCACCCCCCTCCAAGACCCCGCCATAACCCTGAGGCCAAGGCCACAGCTACATATGTACATGTACCAAGGCTGAGGTCGGGACCTAGCTACTGGTATACATGTATATCCTAAAACAAATCAAATCGATTACTCAAAACCAGGTCAAGATTTTGTTAGATTTATCACTTGCTGAATGGCAGGTTACTGATGAGAGACTTAAAGAAAATGCTTGTTACATCTTAAAAACATTAAGGTCTCTAACATCTCCTGAAAAAGCCGCGACACTCACTCATGGCAAAGTGGCAGACGGGGGACCAGACTATGGTGTGGGTTAGGCTGGTTCTAGAACAACAAGGTGCTACATGTGCAGCGGCGGCTGTGAACGTCACACGGAAGTTACAGAACGTGCGCACATTACATGATTTGGGTTCTCCGAGGAAAAAAAAACACACAAGGAACCCAAGAAAATTATGTTGCCACTTGCAACTTGACATGGATGACGCTGCTTTTGTGTTCATATACCTTAATGAAGGTCAGTAACTGTAAGAATGATAAGAAAAAATCCACATTTTTCGATTGAAAAAACATGTTGAATTGAAGGGAAAATTGGGCAGCCTCAAGCCTTGATTGGTTCGTCGAGGCCGGAGATCTCAGAGTCCCAGTCCAAGGCCGAGGCATCGCCCTTCGAGGCCAAGGCCGAGGCCATAAAAATTGGCCTCGAGGCCGGTCTCGAGGCCAACACCAGCCTTGAGTCAACACTGCTGCGGTGGTACTACACACATGTACACATACACGCCAATTACAGTATTGTAGGAGATGTTCACTGTGAGGGGACATTGAAGCACTGTATCTGTTTGCATACATGTACATATGGTATGTACATGTACATGTGCTACTCTCTTCACTCTGACCATGATAGAGACCTGCAGATACATGTAATTAAACTTCTGTTCATGCATCCAGCTACCGGTATGCTAGTGGAACACGATCACTGTTTCTGCTGCGATTGCCATTGCTGTTTATATAAAATGCTCATGCCATTGTCTTCTCATCTGCTCTACAATACATGTACATGTACCGGTACTTTTTAACAGAATTTGATGTGAATAATGTCTTGAAATTAAACCACTTGACGAAACTCCCAGTGCATTATGAATCCCAGGTTTCTCTATTAAACAAGTTTGTTATAAATCCTAGATTTCTCCCTCCCTCCCACCCCCCCCTCAAAAAATAAGTCAACAAAGGAGATTAAAATCAATAGTTTTCCTCGAACTTTAATAATATCTAATTTACTGTTCAACTGTTTTAATTTATCTTGCAATAAAATATGCACATAGTACACATAAGACTGTTACAGTGTAATCGATGACCATGGTATAACGAAACAACTGTTGCTGTGGCCGGTACATGGGTTTCGCCTGGAGTGCATTTGCCCCCTTGGGTACACAAAACACCATGGACCCTGCACCACAGGCAACAATTGTTAAATGTACATGTACATGCATACATTTGTAACTCGTATCTACATGTACCATGGTACACTGTACAAGTACCGGTAGAAAGGACATTTTGTACACAGTAACATAAAAGGACTCATCAGCGTAAGCTCCAAGGTTCATTTCAGATTTTCTGTTTCAATTTTTCAATTCAATTGACATTTATTCCAATAGTGCATTTATAGGCATTCAAGTTTTATGCATGTTTACAATTAATGAAGGACAAAGAAAATAATACAAACAGCAGTAACTACAGTACATGTAAGATGACATTTGCACTACCGAGGCATAATGAAAAGCCAAGGGCTCGTACTGAAATGCCTTGAAAACAGACGGACAACAGATCACAGGACTAACAAACAGATAAGAAACAAAAAGATGACAACAGAAAAAGACGGATTCAGTTCAGACATGGTTTGGAATTTTTGCCAAACATCTGTTCGGTTAGGGTCCAGACATACATGTATGTGTACTACAATGCACATTGAAATGCCTTGCTAAGAACATGCAATACTACATGTACATGTATACAATAGATTATTCTCTTCACACCCCCATCCATGAGATACATGTAATGAACATGTACCAGTGCATGTACTAATTTTGTACTTTGTCCGAGCAAGTTACGGGTGGACATCCCGTGTACAAACTTCCAACCACTTATCACAGAGCCCCTCCCCCCAAAAAAGGCAAACAAGTTTGGCAGTTCATTTATTACACTGAGTGAATGCACAGAGGAAGTATACAGATGGAGTTGCACTTCAAAATGTTCAAATGATCGTCGCCACAGAGTCAGACCAATAAAGTACTGCCTGCATCTTAGCCCGACAAGCAGGGCCAATACTATCCTAGCAAAAGTCATAGTTTTTGTTTGGAATTGAAAACAAATTATTGCTGTGACCAGGACATAGAGAAAAATCCCTGATATTAGACCTGCTTTTGCCATCATGAATGAACTTTTTGAATTTTGATGCACTGTCTGTTATCCATGATGTAAAATTTGTAACTTTATTCTCCTCCCTCCAATACATCAGTTTTCAAAGACTTGATACGAATTTGGCTAAGACTGGCCAACAAAATGTAGACTACAGTACTGCTGGACATCTACATGTGAGTTCATAAGGAACAAAATGCATTATTTCATCACAGGGATTATGGAATCTCATAAAATACGCTTTTGTACAAATGCCATAATAAAAATGATTCAAACAAAACACAACATCTTTTGAACGACGGAGCAAAGGATGCAGATTACCAGCGAATAATTGCGATGGCAATGGTACAAAGGAGTTTCGTGGTTGTGAAACAGATGGTGTGTAGCAGGCGCTCACTGCGCTCTGGCTACGGAAATACCAGGCATGCTAGAAAGTGGTAATTGGCCAGATGTTACAACCTGCGTAGTTCAAACTCAAGTATCCTTCCTCTATGGTACATGTATGTATGTGTACTGGTACATACATGTACATGTATCAGTACATTTACTTAGATGAATGAGGAATCAAAGTAACTGACTACGGAAACAGACAAGTTCTGTTGATTTGACATGTTTGAGAGTGGACATACTTCTAAGGTCCTACTCAGCCTATCCTACTCAGCCTAAGACATATCTCATGGTATGTCAAACATAGTACATGTAAGCTACTGGTGCAGAATGACGTGTATCGTGAGATACAGTGTACATGTATGTACATGTATGTCTTAGGCTGAGTAGGACCTTACCGGTATGTCCACTCTCAAACAGACAGACTGGTTCTGTTGACTTGCACATAGCCTTGTGGCTTAACCACTACCAGCCGGGGACTCCGGGATCGGAGCCGTATGGTTTATATGTGTGGCCGGGGTCTCCGAACTCGGACAAAGGAAACAGGGCCCTGTAACAAAAGACCGTACTCCGAACAAAAGACCAGGCTGCTGGGCATGACCGGTATTTTTCACTCTCAAAAGTGGTGATAATCCAGCGTTATTTTGAAACCGTATACCACGGTTTGGGGTATTTTGAGCAAGCGGATTACCACCGGGGACAAAAGCTCTCCACCACTGCAGCGATGAGCCACACAGCACCGCTGCATGCTAATCTGGCCCCTATTGAAAAGAGGTCAGCAGTGCACTGAGCCAGGTTCGTGAACAAAAGACAGCTGTATAACACCGCACAATCTGGGCTCTGTTTACAAGGCTGCAGGCCTGGCTGAAATATTCGGGCGTCAATGAAGGTCACCTGTCAACTTAGAGTAGTGCCTGAAGATTACTCCGTGCCGCTATAAACGACTGTTAAATGGAATGATGAATTGTTGAAGGATTTTGAAAACGGAAAAAATGATAGTCATGCCGGCCCAGCATCCTCAACGTTGAAAAATGCCCCGGTCCAAAGTGGTTAACTTAACCTGAATCACTGATTCAGATGTTTTTCATCTGCAGTGTGTTATCACGTGTTTCCCGAAATACGTTACTAAAATAGGTTTCTTCTTTTCTTGTAATTTACCTACTGCAGTAGCTACAATATACACGTACATGTAAGCAGGAACTAGAAGAGAGATACATCAATTTGCATTTAGAAACAGTCAGTGTTGCACATTATACATGTAAATGTAGTTGTTCATCACAAGTCCTTTCGAAAGACCAAGTCCAGTTTGAAGTAACAGGGTGAACAACGACCAAAGAATGCTCTTCTCATGGTTCAGTTGAAATGGAAAACCCTGTGACTTGGCCTAAGCTCAGATGACTTGTCATGAACTTATCATGGACTTGAAGGAATTAGTGATCGACTCAACTTTAGACAGCGATGAGAAATTGACATGGATTCCCCTTCCAATTTTTACAAGTAAAATTTTAATAGTCCCATTAATTTGACAGCTTTTGAAGTCATGAAGCTACATGTACTAATAAGAGTTCATTTCCGTTCATTCAGCCACCTGTACAAAAGTAGTTTGGCCAGGAACTGACCTAAAACATCATGGGGGAAATAACAAAAGCATATGTGCTTGTATGACAAAACCACAAATGTACAGGTATGTAGCGTATACATGTACTCTACATGTACATGTACTGTTACATACACTGGTACGGTACATGGAAACATCATGTCTTGTGCATGTACATGTAAAAGGTATACAATGAACAGTACAACCTGTACACATACTGTACATATACATGTACAAAAAGATGCCGCTGATGGGGAACCACTTCATATTGGAAAATCAAGGGGTTTTTGTACAAGGGCACTGAACAAAACTAAGTAGAAGGTACCGGTACATGTACAGTCTGTGATTGTACAAATTACAATAAAAAAAGTTCCCTAAATTGCCAGGGAAATTTAAGTTAACAGCAAAGATTTGCTTAATTGTAATTTTTAATTATTACCCTAGAGTACTGGTGATTTCACAGATTTTCCTGCAAGTGGGAAAAGATAATCACAGATTTTCCCACACATACATGTACATGTATAACTGGGGAAACATTTTCAAACAAGTGGGAAATTACATGTACAGTACATACTACATGTACATGATTTTCACGCCTTGTTAAATGTGAGTGTGAATGTGAAATTGAATTCTTTTCACAACTTTTTTATTCACAAGGTTAACATCAATCACCCCTACATGTACATGTACATGTAAGTTCAAAGATACTGAATGAACACATTCAAACAGTTCATCAGTGAATTGTATTAAAGAGTACAGTACATGTATCTTTAGCTGCAATCAATTTGTTTTAATACAAACCTTCAAATATCACTTTTTTGTCTCAGTCTAATTTTCAAATTTTGTTTCACTATAGACCTTCACTAATAAATTCATAAGTATGCAAGCATGGGCAAGAAAGGCCTTGGTGTGAGGGCGCCATTGAAAACGTACAGGAGTACGTTTTCTCTCAGGTTTTCTGTCTTTGTTCAGTATTGCACATGGACAATTTAACTTACTGGCGCATGTACTTGCACATGGACAATTTAACTTACTTGTGCGTGTACCTGCACATGGACAATTTAACTTACTTGTGCGTGTACATGTACCTGCACATGGACAATTTAACTTACTGGCGCATGTACCTGCACATGGACAATTTAACGTACTTCTGCATGTCCAGATATGCACGTACAGATATACATGTACATAATAAAGAGTTAAGAGTGGGCTGCTATGGAGGTGCGCTCACCTTGCTTTTTTGGGTCAGACGTCCCACCATCCCGTATCAGCTGCTCCACTTCCTCACGTTGCTCTACAAAAAAGAAAACAAAAAATTCCCTAAATCATGGTAATAAAATACATGTATGTCCACAACATGGTTCTGAGCTTGTAATCCAACAAGTACTCACTGTACATGTACCTTAGTACACATTCATGTACATATGTGTATACACATGTACATTTACATACATCGTTACTTGATCCCTGTATTTTGCTTCTACTACTAGTACACATGTACCTGTTCTCATTCTCAGGACAATTCATGTACCTTTACACTTACTCTACATCTGAGTGAACATGTACAAAACTAAAATTCTTCAATAGGGGAATAATAAGCTACCGGTCAGTGCCGGTCTTAACGGTGCAGGAGAATAGACACTCTTGTGGCTCGGGCATTATCAGCATTCAGACACCTGAGCCACCCATTCATAAATACCTTTTTAATCAGAGAGTCAAAGGAAGTCAATATATGATGGATTTCCAGCGACTGTGTTCTGGAATTTACTTTCCTTTTTCCCAACACCCTTGTCCATTTGCAAATTGTTCAATTGGCGCACACATGGGGAGCCACATGCACACAGACTCTTGACCAATCAGAATTGATTTAACTGTCTGGTATACAGGCGCCAGAGCATGATTTAAGCAGCGGGCATTATCACTTCTCAGCACACATTATCAAATACAGAGTATTGATACACGGTCAAGTTGCACGTTGTTGAATAGGGAGACTGTCTGAGGTAATTATGAATTCATAAAAAAATACATTTGCGGGATACATTGTATGTACATGTCCAGTCCAGTACTTACAATAAACTTACACGTATTTTTCCTTTAAACTGACCCTTCCAAATCACGAATCACATACACTGTACATGTACTACTCCTGCAGAGAAATGAGTAACCTTAAAAACACAACTTACTTAGACTGATACCCTTTCATGTATTTCAACAGTGGTACGGTGAGAAATTCTTTAAGATGAACAGCACACATCTCCCAGACTCCCACACTACTTGGAGTAAAAAGTTTCAGAATCATTGACTCAGAGACAAGTCAGACGATAGACAACGGCATTCCTCTCCAAGAACAGCAAAGTAAATTATACCACCAATAGAAGCCCCATCACTGTTCAACAACACTCGCAATCAAACACTACATGTTGCTTGCCACTTCCACTCCTGAATGAGAAGCAGGGCGTTCAGAGGCTCAAATGTCAAATCAGTGAAAGCCAGACAGGTTTCCCTGTTCTGGGAAGTTGCCCAGTGAATTCATTACTGAACTGGGTTAGCTTGGGCTAGTTACGCTGTTATCATTACAGGGGGATTGTGCAACACGTACATACATGTACATGTACACTTCTAAAACTCATCATCCCTCATGTACATGAACATGAATGGGGGGATAGGCTGATCCATTCACAGGTACATGTAGATGTACATGTACCAGTACATGTAGATGTACCAGTACATGTAGATGTACCAGTTCATGTAGATGTACCAGTACATGTAGATGTACCAGTACATGTAGATGTACCAGTACATGTAGATGTACCAGTTCATGTAGATGTACCAGTACATGTAGATGTACCAGTACATGTAGATGTACCAGTACATGTAGATGTACCAGTACATGTAGATGTACCAGTACATGTAGATGTACCAGTTCATGTAGATGTACCAGTTCATGTAGATGTACCAGTTCATGTAGATGTACCAGTTCATGTAGATGTACCAGTTCATGTAGATGTACCAGTACATGTAGATGTACCAGTACATGTAGATGTACCAGTACATGTAGATGTACCAGTACATGTAGATGTACCAGTACATGTAGATGTACCGGTACATGTCAATGGATCAGCCTATTATCCCTCCCACACACACACACTTTTTTTACACCCGGACAGGTGAACTACATGTAGCGGTTGGCTTGATGATCTACAGTATGTACATGTACCCCCAAAAAACAAATACAAATTTTAAAAGTGTTCAATATTCAAATGAAAGTACATGTCCTGTACCTGAAATAGGGAATTTTTATATTGTCTCTCTGAGCAATTTCTTTCAAAATGTACATGCACGAGTGTGTGTGTAAAGTACATGTATACTGTGTACTATACTAGTACACAATGTACATGTACATATCAGGACATGTTGGCGGTTCCCAGTCCTTTTTGGTGAAGTTCTAACTTTGCCTGCCCTGCCTGCTGTTGAAGGCCCAGATGAGGAGATACATGTACAGTCACAGATCGCAGAACAAAAACATTCAATCTTCTCTGCAAAGGTTTCTCACTTCCTCTGAATGCTTTTGTTTAACTTGAAACCTAAAATTTTTCACTCTGTTCAAATACAGAAATGAGTCACTAAGGTACATGTACGGTACAAATGTACAACTGTGGCACTACGGTAGGCTACATGTACTGTACATTTCAAACTTGTTACACACAAGAACAAAAGCAACGATCTGTACTAAGATTTTGGACAGACCATACATGCACATGTTAAAGTCTGTACATTCATCAACACTTAGGCATCTGTTTCAAAATTAATGCCTGGGACTTGTCCTTCCACAATGACTTAATTACCGGAACCTCTTCAAATTCATACAGTTAGGGCATACATGAAAGCCTCTCAGGTCTCAACCTTAGATACCCCCTCCGGTAATTGCAAAGCCTGGAATCCCCAGAAGAGCAGGCTGTCTGTGCTTACTGAGGAAGCCTGCGGGTCAGCTATGACAAGCCTGGTTTCCTATTGATAATCTACAACTACATGTACTGCAGCACTATAAATAGTCTGTTAGCAGCATGGTCACTCCTCAACTCATCATCCTGATTCTATGTACTGGTACATGTACATACACATGTACAGTATATCAGTACATACGAGTACTACTGTAGACTACAGTGTAGTGTACACGTGTATAAATTGCATGTACAGTACACCTTTACATGTACATGTACGTGTACGTGTACATGTACGTGTACATGTACGTACCATGGAGCTACATGTACGCGTACATGTATACCACTAGCTGTACAAATACATACAGTTACATATAACATACATGTGCTTGAACTTTCTTCCTAAAACTGGACTTTGCAAGTACATGTATGCAGTTGTTTTGATTCAAAAACATGTACATGTATGTACATGTACATTTACACTCTACATGTACATGTAGTATCCATCTGGGGAAACAAAAATTTTTAAATACAAGTACACGTACCATAATTATAAAATGGCCCATCTTTTTGGGGGGGAAATCCAACTGATATTTTTCACTTGATGTACTACATAAAAACTTTAATGAAACGGTAACTTTGAGTAAACCTGCAAGTTAAAGTTAAAGTCCATAACATACCACTGGCACTACACGTGTATGTATCTTTGGTCACTAAAGAATACACATCCATTCATTTGTTTAGCCAACTTGTTTTAATTCAAATTCTTCCTTAACTTTCTGAAAAAACTCTGTGAACCCTACAACATGTATGTCTGTACTGTACATTGTACATGTAAATGTCACAAGGAAATGGACACACTATAGGGGATATTCCGTCACATCCAGTTTTGAAGGGAAAGCCTGTATTATATCCGGATTAATCCAAATACTTGGCTTGCAGTCAACAAGGCCTGGGACCTCAGCACATTACTCTTGGCAATGTTCCATCAGCATCAGACTGAAGCCTAGCCCTTCGTAGCTAGGCCTACATGTATCGACTGACTGCTAAAATATCACTGGATACTGTTTGGTCAACAGATGGCGCTGTTCATGTACATGTACAGCTGCATGATGTCCAGGGAAAATTCCTGTGCCGCCAACTACACTAGACTGCTTCAATATACATGTAAAATGTACGTGTACAGTGTACATCCTGAAATAATTTCACTGATGTAAATACATGTATTTGTAAATATACATGTACATGTACACATACATGTTTGTAATTAAGAAATAAGTCACTCAGACTGTACTGCACTCTATTCGAAATTCCTATACAGGTGCGGTATATACTGGTTCATACATGTACAGGTACGATAGCTGTGTGTCCAAAGCTTATCACATGGGTAGTACCGGTACTGACCAATAAAACATCGCTGATATCAGTTTGGCTCCTCCCACTAGCTTAGCCAGAATCCGAACTGTACTGTTTATGTACTGGTACATGTATGTACATGGGTTGTTATAACCCCCCCCCACACGCTCGACCCCATGACCCCCTCGACTTACGGTACATTCAAATCCTTCACAACACAGATTACTAGGAGCCTGAACCCATGGAATGTGTGGTTTCATCAAACAGAGAATTCGAAGAACTGTGTTACGCATTGTTTCCACAGTTTGAGAAACATCAAGGTTTAATATTAAAAAAACAATGCATGCATGCGGGTCACGGAAACACGTATCTGAACGCACATATGTATGTGAACGTGCATCATTAATGTACTGATGAATGTGCTGATGACGATCATGCCGGTCTGGTCGTGGCCCAAATAAGAATGAAGGCCGTGTGGTGTTAGAAGATGGGTTAGGGTAATCAACAAGATTATAAAATGTGCGTACTCGTATCTGCACCATTGCATATGAGTATTTTTCATAGAAAGGTTGGGGCAATTATCAAAAATGGAGTGGAGGAACTTTAAAGTAAAATACAAAACAAAATTGCTTTCTTGGCCGAGTTGCACGGCAGCTCAGAAGATTGCTAGACTTACTGTATAAGCGGCAAGGCATGGATTCGAGTCTACGTGAATGCAGAACTTTATGATTTTTTTAAGGGAGGAATTGGTTGGAGGATGTTTTTATAATAGGAAAGTAAAGCCTGACATTTAAACGTACATGTACATGTACCTTAGAACTTTATTTTCTTTACTGAATACATTTCCACAAAATGTATTGGACTCACAGTTAACCATATATCAGTCACCATGATAATTTCCCCTAACCCTCCAAGAAAAAATTACCGTAAGGTAATGTTCCCCACACAGATACTGTACATGTATCAATGCGCGAGTACCTGTGGGAAGAGTCCTGTTTTTTATGTGATCCCATTCGTGATCAGTGGCAAGTATATGTACCGTACATGTATTACGGTGCATGGGCACAAGTGAAATTGTCAGTTGAACATGTTGAAGGGGTCGAGGGGGTTTTGGATCTACCAGTATGTATGTATCTCATCTTTGCCAAATAAATTGCTCAGTGCAACCACATTAGCAATGCCATACAATAATTTATTTATTTATTTATTTAGAATGGCTTAGTTATTTATTTAACTGTATTCCTCGCCGCCTGGGGCAGAATTGTGAATACAGTTTACATGTACATTAAAACAAATAAATATACAATAATATGTACAATAACAAAAGAAAAAGGTATTAAAAAGCTAAAAGCCTTAACTTTCTACAAAGCCTTGGACTTGGAGTAAACAGGAACATTATGATCAATAATACATTCTAAAAGGGTTAAAATTAAAATTACAAAAAATTGAATCAACGGAAATCAAAATTTGTTTACAAACATTAACAATGTACTTGGACAAAGGGGTGAAAATACAGAAAGGGAAGAGGAAACAAAACATATAGGGCTAAGGAGGGTCAAAAAGGGGGAGGGGGTAAGGGGTAGGGGGTCAGGGGTCAGGAGGAAGAGCGGTCAAAAGGAAGAGGAGGGGGATCAAAACACACAATATTACAAAGGGAACATTAGATAGGGAGGACAATTACGACGCAGGAACCACATTATCATTTGTATTGAAAGCATTAAAAAATGAACCAGAGCAAGTAAACGATAAGGTCTGATTCTATTATTGGTAGGGCAAATAAACTCAACATGGAGCTAATAGGTTTAGTCAGACACACTGTTAAGCAGCTTTATCAATCCTACAAAAGGGCTGTTCTGATACCTCCTTGTACGACAGAAAGGCACTGTTATAGTTGTAAAATTTCTTAACTGACGACCATGTGACAGATGACGAGTCAGAGGAATCCAAGTACTAAAATGCTTTGAGGTGAGCAGAGACTGACCAAACTTAATGCACAATTGGTTTCGCCTTTGACTGAGAGTGAGCATGCCACACGAAACAAGTGCCTCATCATAACCATTGTATTCATTGCCAAGGATAATTTTGCAAACCCTTTTCTGGAAATTTTCCAGAGCTGTAACATGTTTCAACGTGAGGCTAAAATTCCATACTGGAGTGGCATATTCTAACAATGGCCTAATATAGCCAAGATAAATGGAGACCAAATCATTTACAGGTAGGCAAAAAGGCTTCAGTGTCTTTAACATATACAGTCTTTTGTTGGCAGGAGATATTATATTCTGGATGTGGGCATCCCATTTAAGGTCTGCCTGCACTATAACACCCAGGATGCGATGGGATGCGTTTTCTTGTAGAACTGTGTCCGCGATATGGAGTTGCTCCAGTCTATGTGGTTGTCTCGTAAAGCTGACAGTCATGGCGCTGCACTATATGAGGACTGTACAAAGATTGTACTGTACATGTTACCTGTACAGACAAAATTCATCTGCATTCATACATGTATGCTCTCATTTAATGTCGTCTGCAATGTGGGATGAGTTTGGAATTGTGCCAAACAAGATGTATACTTAGGTGCTCCTGCATGGAGAAAGGCAAATGCAGGACATGCCCAAAGGCCACAACCTCCACTTCTACAAATGTACAATGTACAGCAAGCAGCTGGATTTGAACCCCTGACCCTCTTATCACCAGTCATGAACCATGACATAGGATTACACTTTCCCCTAGATACACAAGTACTGTACATGTACATTGTGCCATTCTCAAACTTCAGTCACTGGGACACAGTTATTTAATGACAGAAATGAGGATATACCAGTACATGTATGTGTACACGTACAACAAATCTGTAGTCCATTTTTCTGTGCTAGCAGTTTAAGTGCCCATCTTTTCTCAGTCCAGAGTCTCATTCAAATTAATAGTTCCAAAGGCCACAGCGTCACCACATTTTGTTGACTTTCCTCTACTAGTGACTACTCTACTCTCTGTTACAGTGACAGGTGCCTACCAATGCTCAACCTGCTAAAAGTTAATATTTAATAAGCAAGCACAGGTAATAACTTAATAAATTAAAGCACAATATTCAATTCAACCATGTACATGCAAACGGTGACAAAATCTATTTCGAAACATTAAATCATTAAACACTCTGTCTCCCCCTCTCATTCATTCTAAGTTTCAACATATGTACCAAAATTCAGCACCCTACAGGTATTCAGTGGACTCTTCCACTACACCAGAAATACACTGTACATGTACATACTGCAAAATTGATGAATGAAATTTTTACTTTGCAAGGAATAAATTCAGGGGAAAGAAAATGACAACCTGCAAACGAGCATGGTACGTAAATGTTCAAGTGTTTCTTTCCATATTCTGTTATCTAAATTTCCCTGTTTTTTCTACAAAATCACAAAACCTTTCTAAAAAATCTGCATATTTACAAAACAAACAAATGACACTTGAAGCATTAACTTCATAAACATTTGCCCTTAATCAAGGCGCCCACGGCAAAACGGATAGTGAAGACCACACGCCGAACTGAATGCAAGTCCAAAATTAACCATGTATGCGCATGCAGTAGCCGAGCTGTCATGGACTGTGCCTGCCGCCGCAAGCGACTTTGGACATGTTGGAGCTTTGTTTCCAGTGGTTTATTTGAATTATTCAATTATTATGCTAATGTTATGAATTATTCACATTTCTCTGAACCAATCGTGTTTTGGGGGCTAAGTAGTCCAAGCATGTCTAGGCTACTTACGTTCATGAAGCCGCTGCAAAACGGCACAGCCTGGTATTTGAAACTTTTGCCATATCCATCTAGTTAGAAGATTGACAAATACGTTTTTACCCTCAAGAACAGCCTTCAGGGCCAACATTTGCTGTGGTTTCAATTTGTCAATTGGAATCCCAAGCTTCGGTGCTGCATATTTGAGGCAATTCTGGAAGAGATTGTGGTCTAGAGCTTACATCATTGCCAGAAAGGACGCCATGTTGAATATGCATGCCATTGTAATGATGAATAATTATTACATACACGATAGAGGTGATCATTTTGATTGGTGGAGACTTCTGCCCATACATATCCTATCTGCTCCAAACCGGTAGCAAATGTAAAGAAAAACATAAACTACATGCAGAACGTGCATGCAGTTCGTTGTGCAGTCTTTCTTCATGCGTTGGTTTGGTGCTTAATCCAGTCTCCTCCAGCTCCTCGTTCTTGAGCGACGATCCATTTCGCCGCGGACACCTTGATCAAAGGCTACATGTACATGTACATAAACACCAGTACTTTGGCTTGGCAATCAGTTGCGAACAAAATTTTAAATTACCGGTAAATTGAAACTGCCTTCCCTGTTGCACATGATACAAAAACAGGGAATGCTACATGTATAAATGGGTACAAATGTATGTGCTCTGTAACATAATGTTACAGACCACATAGATGTACATTTACTTACACGTATGTCAGTATGTATGTGAAGTGACAAGCAAACAACTCGAATACCTAATTTGTTAAAATCAATTTACATGTACAATTCAGTTGACTTGTTAGCATTCATGGTCAGATGATCTGCAATTCAGCTACACATAGCAGTAAGTAGTAAAAGTGAAACTGTACAGTTAAACAGTTAACACAATGATGAGTAATATCGGAGGGTAACACACAGAATACAGATTTCTCACGGGCACACATGTGAGTACACATACATGTACATATACGATGAAGTCACAGGCTTCATTTACACTGCCATATTGTATCTGTACCACCAGAAGGGTTAGTTGTCCCTTCACTGTTTGTCTTGTGAATCCACATTGGTTCTATTTTTAGGTGAGTGTGTCATCATCCAGTGAAATCAAGCTTTCCGATTCATTAACATCCAGTCACATGACCCATATAGCCTGTATAGTTGGCTTGTACATACATGTACATGTATGCAGAGATACACGTGTATGAACATGTATGTACAGTATCATAACTACATGTACATGTACCTCAGCATCATATTGTACCATGAAATATAAACATGTACGTGAACCAGGCAGCTCAATGGTAACAGTGCATGACTGGAAATTCTTTGAAGATACATGTACATGTATGAGAATTGTATCACAGAAAAAAATTCCTAATCATACCCGGTACATGTAGCATCATGCAATAAGGTTTCTTGTAAATTTCACACAAACTTCATTTTAAAAATTACAAATTAGTCAAATTGTCACAATGTAAAGCAAAACAGAGAGCTACATGTAACATCCAGGACAACTGACTCTACATGTACACGTACCAGTATGCTGCTCGTACATGTATACTGTATATCACATGTACATTTACAGTAGCTCCACAATTAATTTTTAAAAAAAAAAAAAGTCAGGGTGTATTTTTTCAGAAAATTCATTTACAGTAAGTATCATAAATACAAGTACATGTACATGTATGTATAACAAATTATAAACAATGGCCAAAAAAGCCAAAGAAAGTGTACATGTATACATAATGGGGCCATGAGTCCATACAGTACATACATGTACATGTACAATGTATACATCATGTATACATGTTTACATAATGGGGCCATGAGTCCATAAACGTATACATGTAAATCAAATCATTGTGGCCAGGGGATACTACTGACATCTAGCAGAAAGAAATGTATAAAACTGTACCAGTTCTTGATGTACAGTAGATGTTAAATTTACAGGCATCATGTCTGTAAGCAAGGTCTACATACAGGTACAGTTCTTGTTTGTAATGAAAATGTATGCATTGATCAATGACACTTGTACATGTACATATACAATGTACAATTTACTGTTCATGAACCTACATGTACACCATACAATGCTCTCCACACATAATTCTGCGGTGAACAGAACTACCAGTACATGTAAAGTACATGAAAAAAACTAAATGAGGGTTGATTCTGAGTCATACATTTAACACTTTGTCCTTAGATCTAAACTGGGGTTCATTTAAGGGGGCACACAGCGTGAAATTACCATCAGACGTCTGCCATTTTCTGACCACTTCTCTTATTTGCCCCACCAAAGAAGAAGTGGTTGGACAAAATCTGAAGGAAATGCAAAGGTAAAAGTCCCAAATTAAAAATCTTCTTTTTTTTTAATCTGTGTTTGTGCTTAACATGGAAATTAAACTATAGTCCTAAGAGTGTGCTATCATGTGACCTTATCATCCTATCACATTGATCATGTAAATATTGGTTGGCCTAATTTCATGCACTGTGCACAATCTCTCGGTATCAAACACCTTTCAACCTACTTGAAAAGAAATCATGGGGAAAACACAAAACAAACTAAATAGGGAAAATTACATGTTAATGTATGGCTACAAAATAAAACAAAACAGAATATTTCATGAATATTCATTTAAGAAATACTACATACATGTATACTCCAGGTACAAGTACATGTACTGTACACACGTACATGTACGTGTATGTATGTACATTATATTACATATACTTGTAGCATGTGTCACAGCCATGGCACTATATGTACATGTATCATGAAAACCTGGCCCACTCTTAATTTTAATACATCATGAGTAAGAACTGATGAATTCAAATAATTCAATAGGTGTACTGTGTCTAATGCTTGTGATGTGAGATATTAGGGTTTTGGATCAAAACTAATGATGGCCACTTGCACTGCAACACAAACAGCTGAGCGTTTTATTGTTAAAAAATATCCCTCTCACTATTCTATAGCAAATAAGAGGCTCAAAATTTTAGAAAACAAAACTGTCTTTGACTGCATTCACTTGCAATATTCACACCAAAACCTGAATATTCAGCAGCTGATCAAATATTCAAATTAAGAAAGATTGCTTTTGGTAAACTGATATTCTGATAGTATACAAATGTGGAGGTAAAAAAACCCCCTACATTTCTTCATTAGATGTGCACTTTCACATAGTGACTTGGTGTATGTTGGTCCGATCAGCTCATGTACAATCTGTACCTGTATTTTAATTCCCATGCAGTGGCTTATCAGCCATCAGAAAGTGATATTACACATGTCAATGCAGCAGGAAAAATAATGAAGCATTTTCAGACTAAGGCTCAGGATATTTGTAATTGTACACAGACTTAAGTGATGTATGGATATCATGGACTCTTTCCTAATGTTTTTTGCCTCATTAAATACATGTACATGTATGTGCCTATCTAAAACTGTGAATGGCATCCTTCCTCTTTGGAAAGACTGAACAAACGTACAGAGATCTGCCGACAAGCAGCAAATATACAGTACATTGTAAACCAGCTCCTTGCTGCTGTACATCTACTTACATGTACAGCACATGTACTGTACATGTACATGTAGGTACCGATTATTCTACTACCAGTGCTACTGTAAATGTACTACTAAGTACATGTACTGTACATGTACTAGGCCAGGGTCCATGATGCCTAAACATCACGCGCCTGTACCAGTCAATGAAACAGCATTCCTTACAGCGTCTCTAGTGAAAGCTTATAGCTGTAAACACGCCCCCTCGGTCGGGCCGAAAACACACAGTCAAAAACCGGTTTTAAATTTTCCAAACCAACACAAAATGTACATGAACCCCTAGAAATGAACATGAATAATGGTGACATCACTAGAATGCTTGGGATTCCAGAAGAATATTGGCAGGTTTCACAGAAATAGCGGTCGTGATTCACGTCCGCGCAGTGACCTCCGGAGGGATGACGCGTCATGGTGGGAATGTCGCAATAGCTAATGAGGGAACCCCAACTCTAACGCGAGAGGTATTTCCCCGAATTCTTCCCCAGATTCAGAGCGGAACACGACATATTTAACCCTGAAATAAGCTAATAACACTGTAACAATATTATTCATCAACACTCTATTACATTATCATGTGTATAATGTGAAAATTTAAGGCTTTAAGAATGAAATAAACGGAAAACTTACGTTTAAGCGCCTTCGGTTTAGATTGTTTTTGACGTGGCATGATGTACACACTCTGTAGTACCGACACTCAATTTTCATTCGCCATTGGCTCCGAACGCCGGGATTTCCCGCCCATATCTCAGTCAGCTCTACCTTTCCTTCGACGCCAACTCAAGTAATACTACCGCAAATATTCAACAGTTATCTTAGTACTGAAGTCAATTCCAAATATTCGATGAAATTTCGAAATCGGCGGTGTTTTCTCCTTTAGATTTGTGTAGTATTACCACAGCGTGTTGGTGACTCGGTTGTGTTATGAGATTTGGTGACGTCATCGACGGGTCTCCACCAACGCGCCACGCCCCAGAGCGAGGCTGCTTTCAGCTTGGCGCGGATTTTCCCAACTAGTCTGCTCACACCGGGTTAATTCTATCGTAACACAAAAATCATACGCCGAGTCGCTAATCGGGGACTGCACAGGAAATTTTTGATATATATTTTAGCTTGGCGATGATTATCATTTTCGTATTAAATTCAGTGTACTGCTCAAATTCCTTCAATAGTAGTATTAATCTAATAACTCAGTGAAGTTGCCTTTATATGTAATACGTAAAATTATCATTTCAATCATAAATTGGAAACCACACAATTTGAGTTGCAATATTACGGTAAGCCTGCAAGAACTATAATGTTTGACTGATATCCCATATGGCAATTACGGGCTGGTAGGACGTCAGTGAGTGCCTACACCATACCGTTATGCGAATCACCACTAGATTTGCCAACAAAAGTTGAAAATCCAGAAATTCTTGAAAGATTTAAAGTTCTGACAGAAAGGTTTTGTGGTACATCTGGTAAAGACGGGCACCCATGTTCTCACTCTTCATGAACTCATCCCGCCGTTCGACGATGCGAGGTTTGTGTTATTTTATAGTATGATAATTGCATCATCAGAGATTAAATGAACAAGTGGCTGTGATATGACGTCAGACGGTTTTAAGACACAAAAAATGGAAAAAAAAATCAAACAATTAACATTTCAAAAAAGAACACAAGTTGAAAATTATTCCAAAATGTGTTGATTAATAAAAATCAAGTGAAACATACTGCTATATGTTTCGGTCTTAGTGTTCAAAAGCTCTAAGTTCCAAAGCCGGACCATGGCTGGGGACGGGGGCAACGAAAAAGGAGCCAATTTCTTAATAAAAAATCGATTTGCTTGGTGTATTGCATTTCTCCCTTCCAAAAACATGTAAAAGTGTTTCAAAACTAGCCTCCCCTTAACAAAAGGTCATAAAAGGTTACATAAAAAAATTGGCAAATTTTGACCAGCCCCACCAAAAATAACTGAAAGCCTCTTCCTCCATAAAGGTTGTTCTGGATCCTTCCTTGCTTGTCGTGTTGGATGTTGTTGATATTATACGCATGTGTCTGGAGCTGTGTATGCTTACAGGCTTCCTGGCCAACGAATTTCACACAAACTGAATTGCAAAGGTCAGGGAGATCGGGTATTTTGCTTTCACTTTCGATCTGAAAACCAGTTGGGCATAATCCTGACGGAAAGCGACGATATTGGGTCACCACTGAGACAGTATAAGTCTAGATGCAGATCACAGGAAGATGGGGATATATCAGAGTTTTTGAAAATGGCCATTGGCCATGCCCCCTCCCCTTTTGCCTGTCCCCACTGTGATATCCAGAGTCGGACCCCCATTCGAGACCACCAACCCCAGGCTCCCATATCAGTAGCGCACAGTTCGCTCGTCGCCAGCGCCCGAACAGGGCGGGGGGGGGGCTGATGCCTTGTATAGATTTTGTAAAGGAAATAAATCACACTGGGTCACAGCTAAGCGCAGAGCATTGTGGGTAATTTTTGGCAGCTAAATATGGCGGTTATCAATTTGCTTTCTGTTCTTTTTCTTCCTCGTCACTGAAAATATTCTCACTACACTTGATTCGTTCAATTGATAAAGATAACCAATGATTTGAAATATATCGCCAAAAGACACGTGATTAGCGATACTTGGTAAGAAGATAAATTACTGTGACTGTACCTAGGCAATGTTTTTATGATATAAGCCGACACTTTCGTCTGAGCTGCGCATTCAAAGCATTGCCATTGGCTTGCCAAAAACTTCAAATAACACTTCGCTAACGGGAAGTGATAACCTCGCGGTCGGAGGTGGTGCACACAGCAAAGCCGTCAGCCCTCAGGGTGCACTGAACTAATTCAAGCTCCATTGAAAATAGTGTAAAATCAACCAAGTTTGGAGCCCCATGGCAGGCAACTGAAGTCCCTGAGGCCTCTCAAACAAAAATCAATGTGTTGTTTGGTCCTTCAGGTTTCATTTTATTTTCAATTTTTAGTAGGTTAACCAATGAATTTTTTAATTATCCGCCCAAAACAAACTCCCCCCCAAAAAGTGAATGTTGCCAAGCCCTCCCAGCGGCCATTTTTCAAATGACATCCCTCACCTTACGGGGGCTCTTCTGACTAATTTTCAATCCCATTTTTGTCTGTTTGCCCCCAGATGGGTGCCCCTGAATCTACAGAGATGATCCTGGGCCATACTGACACAATTCCACCATTTCCTGGCCCAAACAGACCCCTCTTTTCGAAACAATCTCTGGGGGGTACTTTTTGTGCGCCTCCGCCTGGCGGAGAATTTTCCTTGAATTGGGACACTGCACCCCTCAGCGCCCTGTACGGGCTGGCGCACGGAAGTGTCAGAAAACGTCGGTCATGTCACAAGAGGGCGCTTTTTAAGTCACAAAACTTAACGATATTGGTTTGCAAAACTCGCTAATCGTGTTGGGCCCCGGCACCCTGTCAATGTTGGGTGTGGATGCGCGGCCTGCGCTCCAGCACGAGTTGACAACATTGAAGTTGGGATTGGGGGACCTGGGGAGGGTTATTTATTGACACGTGTCCCAACAATTTTTGCCATGATTGTAGAACATCATCATTCTGATCTATGGTATGGACTGTAAAAAAGTGACTGATGAGAAAATGCAAGTATTAAAAAAGAAACACACTGACGTATTCACATCAACATTTCACACAACTAAAAATACATCGGTCTAAAAATGTTGGAAATGAATTATACTATGACAGGAAGCGCTTGTTCAACCACGTCTTTAAAAGAAGGAATTTGCTGTAAAGGGACTCTCTACCCAGTGACAATGCACATGTCTGAAGAGCTATACACCACATATCAGATTCTCCACATAGCACATTATTATACCAGGCAAGATATGGGACGGAGGGGTCCCCCCACCTGTCCAATCCGTATACACACTGTAGACAATTGTTACTTAACACATTCCCCCTAGAATTCTATAAATAATTCCTGAGATTCCAATCAAACAATGACCAACACAAAGGCGGGGGGGTTCTCTCCATCCCATATCTTGCTATCTTACTTCCCCACCCCACCCTGCACACCTCTACCCCCCCCCGACAACCTCCTTCTGGTGGTCTTCGGTATGGGATTGCTTCATGGTGGCTGATTTCTCGAATTGTCTCTTCCTGCCGTGGGCTTTGTGTTTAATGAGTCTGGTAAGTAGGTTTCTGCCGATCTCGCCAAAATACACTATGGAGAGATCTTGTACACATTCCTGGCATGTGCTGTTAGGCCTGTCCTTGTTGGGGGTTAGCAGGTTCTGCATCTCCAGGGGGCCGGGGCTGTATACACTCGAATACCGTGCTAGTGTAGAATACGCTGGATTTGGTGGGAAGTACATGTACTGCCTATAGGAAAGGAGGGGTAATAGAACTAGGGGTCCTTACTAGTTGGCTTTGGGTATAGGTGACTCTTCGGCGGGGTGAATCTTTGATCTTGCGGTCTGGCTTTTCTGGACTTGTATCTGTTCCCATGCAACGCTATGGTGACGCGACAGAGTTCTTGGGTGAGATGTTCCTCGCTGCAAACATTTCTATGCTCTACGAACAAGGGCCAGATTGACAGAAGACTTGATGTTGGGGTGATGGAAGGAAGCGATGTGGAGGTAAATCTATCTGTTTGGGTATGAATTTATTTGAAAATGATTGTTTTATTGGAACATGCAGAACAGAAGGAAAGACCCATTTAGGCCTACTTAGAACTCGGTCGTTCTTTCAACTACAGTAATTTACCATCTTTGTGCACTTGGCCCAAAGAGCGAAAGCCCCACCTATTAGGTGTATCTTCAATTTGGCCCGTCCAATTTCCTTGATCTAAAATTCTTAGGAAAGCTTAAGCAATGGCAAAGATGATTACTGAAAAACCGTAGCCTTATTCAGATATTTCTCACGGTGAAATAGTCAATCGGAGCATAGGGGGCACTACCATATAACCCTCTTTCTAATTCACGTTTATGAAGGATTGTTTAGAAAAGAGAAGTTCTTAAGTTGAAGATTTCAGACAGGATCGACCAATAGCGCAGAGCGATAGGGTGATTGTGCACCTGGCTGCCGAGAGCGCCCAGAATGAATAGTCATGTAATCGGACAGAAGTCTCAGGTCTAGCTCGTCTTTTCTATGTCTTTTCTTTGGGATTCAATTTGAAATCACTTTGGTCTTGAATCCATCATCATTGTGATCATGACTCTGCCATTTGTTCTCAAGTGCATTGTGCAAGTTGAAGAATTTGTCCGACATGCAAAAGCCTTGAAATTTCTCCAGCTTCGCTTCGACAGGAAGTAGGCGACTTGTGATGCATTTGCAAACGTTAATCTGCATCGCGCCTAGCGCGGGTAAAAACGTCGACTGCCGGCGAGTGATTTTTTAACACAACATGCTGGGGAAACTCGTCTTCAAAAAAAGGGTTACAATTTTGGTTCTGGGGGATTTTTTACAAGGGGAAGTGAAGCCTGACATTTCAACAGGAGAAGGGTCCTCGAGCTGCGAAGACTAGTCCTTTTCACAATTCTCACTGTCTGGAAATAAAACCTTTTCCCCATAGGAAAGTATGAAATTCCATATCTGCCGTCGCCCGTCATTCGTCGCATTTTGCTTTTTGTTGTGTCGCAATTCTGCCATTTACCAGTTCCAAACATGCCATTTTTCCGTCGTGCGTCGCCCATCAAATTGGTTGCATAGGACCTGCAAAAGCCGGGGGTTAACAAATGACAATGTGATGATTCCATTCACTTATAAAGATCTTTTCCGAATAAGGCAAGTACAAATCCCACCTGCAAAGCATATACTAGTCACATAATTAATTCCAATAATGCGAGACTACCCCTGCCCTTTGACCAGAAGATATCGCCTCTCTGAGAATTCAACCAAGTGTTTTTTGGGGAAAAACATTTTCAGCAAAAATATTCCGGCCAACTTATCCACAGTGTTATTCTAATTTACATATTGTAAAAATGTGCCGACTTGGTTTCATCAAATTCCAGGAAGAAATCTGCCAACCGATACAGATATTCCATCTTGCCCTCTCAATTTCACCTTGAAATCCAGAAATACTAGACGTGCTGTGGATAACAAACTGTTTATTAAATGTATTTTTAGGGGGCAATTACCATTTGGTTTAAGTTTCAGAAAATATGACGTATCGGTTTTTGTGGGTGTGTATGCCATGGTAGATGTACCAATGAGAACAGGTTGTCCAGCCCATCAGCACTATTTATGGGGCTAACAAGTAACGTTACTGTTTAAAAGACTTCTGTGAGCCAACCTGCAACTAAAGTCGTGTCTTATTTGGAGTATACAGCAGATTTCATCATAGGCATACCCGCCCTCAAAATAACGTTGAATCAGTTCGTCTCTTATGACAACTATTAAGGAATCAAACATTGTAAATAATCTATTATTTACATTCCGTTCCGTGGGATGTCGTGCAGGCACAGACAGAAATATTACATAGGCTATAGACCTAAAGTCAGGCTGTTAACGATCAAGGGTCAAATTAGAAGATACCACTGCGCAATCGTGACAAAAAAACACGGGCGACGCACGACGGGCGACGCACGACAGAGGGCGCACGACGGACAACGCGTGACACACGACGGCAGATATGGACAGTTTTGTAATAAAGAGATTTTAAAAAGTATGTCTCCAGCAATACATATCAAAATCTCTCAGGGATTAAGATCAAGCAAGGCATTACGGGAACCAACTTAGTGCGCCGCAAGTTCGTACCCATGGGAATGAGATCATTGCCCAGCGCTCGAAGAGGGCGCTGGGAAAGGCTGATGGCGTTGCACATATTTTAGTGAAGGAAATATGTCACGCAGGGTCACAGCTAACGACGTGCAGAGCATTGTGGGTAAGTTTCTGGCAGGCGCGCGAGCTCGCTAAATGTGACGGTAATCATTTCAATGCTTTTTCTTTTTCTTCCTCATTTCTGAGAAAGACACGTGATCACTGATACTTATTGAGAAGATGTGATTGTACCAAGGCCGTGTTTTTTATATATAGGCCGAAACTTTCGTCTGTGTCAAAGCATTGCCATTGGCTAATCATAAAACCCAATAAACGCTTCGCTAACGGTCGTGTATAAAATAGCCTATCACAATGCAATGCCACCAGCCCTTCCCGGCGCCCTAGCTGTTCGGGTGGTGAGTGACGAGCGGACGAATGTACTTGTCTTGATTGACAGCACAGCCATCTTTACCGTGTGGTTTTCCTTTCAAGTTACTCGAAGGAATATGTTGCACACTCACTTTACACGGATTCTGTTGGTCACTTTATACAAGCCAAACTTTGTCTCCAAGATGGTGATAAAGTTAGTAGAATTGTGGGCTTCAAGAACGACACCCAAAATACCCAAAGCTCATGAGAATGGAGCAGAATCCTGATACACCGACACATGTAGTTTAGGGATTTGTTAAGTACCTCGTCGCTAGTGAGAAAAAATAAGGGGTTGTATAACTCCTTGATGGAAGCACACTTCATAATCCGAAACTAATAAAAGCGCACACAGAAAATAATACATGTATTCATGCAATCTAAGTGAAATATAATTGGTGAAGATTTTAGTTCACCTGCTAAAATACGCCCGATTTGTGTTCCTCTCCTCCCACCCCTTTGTATGTTTAAAAGAAAGGAACGTTTAAGTTTTATCTTGAATTTTTCCGCTCTCCCAAAATGCCAAGTTTCACGCTATATTCATCATCCATAAAAATATGGCTGAATGTTACAGTGCTTGGACTTATGAGCGGACAGCCATGGCAACGTGTGCATTGTAACGCGTCTGCACTGTATGTCCCACTGTACTGCATCATATATCTCCCGCGGCATTTGGAGTTGGGTCCTTTATACCCATACACTGAACGCTCCATGTATTACGGAACTTATGGGATATCATGGCGCCATCTCCTTTTATTTTGTTAACCATTCACTTGGGTATTGTCTGCTTCTATGTTTCAGTCTTCGCCTTTGACATCAACGTATCGACACCACGCTTCATGAAGAGCAGACTCATACACACGGAAACAGTCAAGAAATTCGGGACTTCGTATCTACTGCACAAATCACAGGCGCTAACATACTGGGACATGGTAAATGTAACATAGTTTCGCCATCGATATACCCTACACGTGCTTGGTCTTATTAAGTTAGTTACTCATTATAGTTGTAATTACTAATCAGTAAACATGACATACGTTCTATTTTATAGCTGCATTTTCTGACAGTGACACTACACATGCATGACGTTAATTTTTGAGGCTTATAAAAGACCCTGCAAAATGCAGCTAGTGGCTCAACCGTCTCGGGAATGCATGAAGCATGGCATGCATTTACATTCCTTTTTACATGCTCGTATTTGGGTATGAACTCGCAGTTTGTAGGCTATCTACTCCGCGTTTAATGAGGAAAATGTATTTCAGTTCTGATTTTATTGACTTTTTTGGTGGATCGATATAGTAAACAAGTTTGTCTGCATCACGATTTGGAATGCGGTAAGATTAACCACTCAATCATCTAATTCTTGCCTCTGGCTGCGAGGTCTGTACCTGTCCGTTTCTTTGATGGCGTACTTCTTTTCCAGTGTGGGCCATTCTTTTTGCGAAATTTGTGTTTAGTTTTGTACACAGTGTTTTGTTTTAAAGCCCAGTTCCGTGAGCTTATTGTTTAAATTGTTCCGTGTGTCTTGGTTTCAATATTTGTCCCTTTGAATTTTCGATTATTTTTTAAAGTCTCGTTCAAGGAATATATACAGATTTAAACCTCAATGAGCAATTCACGATACGCACATGATTTTGAAGGCAACATTTCCTTTATTGTCATGGATTAGATGCATTAAGGCTCGAAATTAATGTGAGACCGATTAATGAATAAATGCCATAAGATCTTTATCACGCATGGCAGTACATTGTTGGCCATTTAGGTCATGAGTACATAGTCCATCTTGCCAAATCCCAGGCCTTGACAATTCTAGAGTAAAAACAAATCCATTGGGATGTTGACAATGCGTACCACGTAATATCAAATTGATCAAGCACTGGTTCCCATTATCGATCACCTTCTATGCCAAACTATTGGAAACAGTGACCGAATATCCCGGTCTTAGAGTATATTATAGGCGAACCAATGTAAGTATTGGTTCCCATACTTACGTGTATAGGTCCCCTTGTTCAATTCAGCCTCAGTTAGTCAGTATCTTTAGATACATATAGTTCACACTTTAACTTTGAATGTATTTTTGTTTCTCGTCAACGGCATCTACATCGAGAAAACAGTACTGATAAAAATAGCGATACGTACTTTGATTAAGCGTATGCCTTCGTCCATTACGCAACAAGTCATTGTGCTCCAGCAATAACACCATAAGCCTATAATCCAGAATTATGCATTTGATAAACTTAAAAGGGTAGTTACAGAGCCGATGAGAGCTGTATAAAACAACGGGGAACTCTGGAACCCAGTTGGATCCAAATTTTGGACATTCCCTTCATGGTAACAGAATCATGGCAAAAGCCAAGTTTAACAGCTATCGAGCCCATCATTTCACACTGCAATGTTTGTACCATTTCACAGTATTTTTGCTCGAATTATTCGCTGCTGGCTATGATGTGGCAATGGCCAGCCCTGCATTCATCAAAAGCAAGTACATCAACCCTAAAATCGCCTTCTTCAGTGATGGATCAGTACTCAGATATAAGACTTTGCACCTTACAGCATGGTGTGCGGTAAGATTATTTTTTAGGTTATTATTTTTAGTCAAAGTGAAGATTTAGGTCATGTTTTGCAGCTTAATTAAATCGTTACAGCAACTTGCTGACAAGCAATTCTGTGTCCACCATGAGCTCCACCTGCGCCTGTGCAGAGTCCAAACTTTATTCTCACCAAGCCATTACTTCCAAATCATTGTACAGAAGGGAACCAGTTGAAAAGGAGGTCGGTTGACTATAATCGTTTGTTTGTTTGTAGTTGATTGTGAAGGTTGGTTTATCTTGAATCGTTTGAACGTGACTGTAACGACATCACTTTGTATTTGGATAAGGTCTAAAAGCCTTCATACATGATTATAGTTTGCCCCAAAGACTCCGTAGTGGGTCCTCAGAACTAGTGTCACTGACGGGAAATGATAGAGTGATTTTTGTCTTGCTGCTGGAATTCAGAACATCAACGATGAAGAGATCAAGACAAACCTCCCACTTTGTTTGTGTACCGACAACTCCAAGACACGGCAAGATCGTTGTGCAATTGGTGAATGTATTTCATCTATTTGCATTCTTGTTGTATTTCTACGAAATAAGATTCGATGTCACCGTCACTAGTCCCGCTTTCATAAAGAGCAAATACATGGATCTTAAAATTATCGAGTTCTTCAGAGGATCGGCAGTTTATAAGTGTTTGTATCTCACTAGCTGGTGTGCGGTAAGTTACCGTTTGAAAATATTTTGATTCTCTATGCTTGGGAATCTGAATGACACCTTTGTCCTAGTGAAAACTTATTCCTTTCCTTGTTTATACTGAAATTATAATAATATGACAGGCAGACCAATATGGAACTAAATCAAAAGATTATTAATTGCGTGCTTTAGCGATAGCAAGTAGCACAAACGGACCGAAGATTTTCGGGCGTCTGTACACTCACCGATACTTGCTAATAGAGGGCGCTCAATCAAGTGACCGCCAGCTGCTAGCTGTGCATGAGGCAAGCGAGCTACACATGGATAAAGTTAATACCTCAATTTTGGAACATCACTCGCCCCGCACGGAGTAGAAAAGGCCATCAATATTTCACTCAGAGCAATGATGTGTTTCCAGCCATAGATTTATTATTAATTCAATTGAAGTTATTTTGGAAACCTTATGGTCGGGTCAGAATGGTCATACTGCACACATAGGCGAGATAAGTATTTCGATAACGACGGCTCAGATACAGCAATTGATACTGAAAACCCGACGCGCGGAAATAAGTAGACATGGAACACTATAAATTTGGATAAATTGATTGTTTTCAATTTGTTCCAAATTATTTTGTCCTGTATTTCCATTCGAGTTGTTTCAGCAATCGTGTTTGACATCAGATGAAAAAAGACAAGAAGTGTCATACGTGCTATAACAGTTTGCTCCGAGCGGATTTAAATCAAAATAGAGCCTGAAAGTAAAAGGTCACGCAGCGAGCTTCCGGAACCCTCGCGCGGTCCTCCTATGGGGATTTTACGTTGGGCCGTCCTATCACATTCGATAATTTTTGGAAGAATATTTCCTGACTGAAACACTCATGTTGGAATTTTACCTTTGTCTTCCTCAAGTAATATTTAGGAAAATTTACACGGAAATGGGTAAAAATAAATTTGCTTAACAGCCTTTCACGTCTGGCGATATCGTTTGTTTTTACTGCCCGGCTTACGTGAAACGTTCCAAAGATTTACCTATTTATTATGACGGTTTTGCCCTTACCCAACGTATATATTTAATTAACACTGTGTCCTCAGTGCTTGTCCGAGAGCTTGCGAAAAAAAGTCATAAGCTCACTCAGGTGGGACTCGAACCCATGACCTCCTGCTTACTAGCGCTGACGTCTTAACCACTCGACCACCGAGCTTGCTGAGGTCGATTGGCCTGTCAGAGTCATATAAAGCAGCGGATACCACGAACTATTTTCAAGATGTATTTTTTGCGTTCGGGAGATGTTAATCTATATGACGGGTTTTGCTCTTACCCAACGTATATATCAATAAACATTGTATGCTCAGTGCTTGCCTGAGAGCTTGCGAAAAAAGTCACAGGTATCCGCTACTTTTCCTGACTCGGACCATGGAGGTAGATGCTCGGACCGGCCAGTTGACTTCAGCAAGCTCGGTGGTCGAGTGGTTAAGACGTCCGCGCTAGTAAACAGTAGGTTGGGGGCTGGAGTCCCCCGAAATATACTAGCAAATATTTTCCAAAGCCCCTTTTCTGAGTTGGATTTTTGAAGAAGTAACTGAACCAAAAAATATTACAAATTCTAAAATCTTGCGCGTTATTTTTCCTATCCAAGGACCAAGGGTTTCAGAAGCGCGCCATCCCATATCGGGGGTCAAATTTCAGGCAAGTCGAAGCGATATATATGCCTATCGTTAATCATGGCGAGCGCAGGTGCCACTCTCGTGCTGAGGACAATTTTCAGTTTTCTGGGCCTTGCTCTCTATACATTTGGAATATTTTACAACAATGTCGTAGTGAATCCCGCATTAGATGACTATCTTAAGAATATTGGTGTATCCAATCCCAGAAAAGATCGGTATGGGATGTCTAAATTTTTAACGATGTGGAACATGGTGAGTTTGGCCTATAGTGCACGATGTGGGCTGAGGCCCCTACACCATGTGTACACATAGGGGGCCTAGTAGGATCATCATGTACTGATATATATATCAAGTTGTAGGCCTCCTGTAGTCTTGGTCCTGCCTACATGTATGTAGGTATTTGACCCCAAAAAATGAAAATTATTTTATCTACTTGAATTTGGTACAAGGCCTATTGTATACTTAATGTATATAAAATGTAGTATTCAACTTCCTATACATGTAGGCTTAGCCCTAGGTTAAATTTCAAGTGTGATTATTTTTAAAATGGAATTGGGAATAAAATTTTGGCCCCTATAAAAATTAAAGAAAACCTATAAAAACAGTGACCATTTTCCAGCTGAAAAGATCAGCCAACAGAACTTTTTGAGCAATTTTGAACTGTCATGATTCTCATGGTAGCATGCGTCAAACACCATGTTTGATCAACTGCTGGTGCCAACGTATTGCATGACCTCATTTTGCGGCATGTGGATCACAGTTCAAAGTGTGCGAGTCTTCGGATTCCTTCAAATTTCAAAGTACAGAAAAATATATAAACCAAAAGTTCCATGTGTGTTTAAGAAGAGTGTTGTACTGTGAGTTTGGGTGAAAATATGCTGATTTGTTGACTGATATTTTTGATCGCCCAAAAAGTTCACTTGGGTACTTTGCACAAAAAACAACCACACCATATTGAATCATGAATGGCAGATTTTCCTGTGCCACATATAGAACCGTGTGTTTCAATTAGGTCCCCGATTAACTGGTACCTGGCAATTAAAAAACACTACGGCGCATGCACGAAAAAATTGGAAACACGCAACATGTCTGCAATCAATGCACAGTGTCCAAGATCGTGCAATGTCATGTACCTAACGTATGTAGTGTCTGTAGCCTAAGTCATATGATGTACATGTAGGCCTACCAGGTTAAGTGAACCACAGACAGGTCCATACTTTATGCATACATGTACATGTACCATGTTTACATCAGTGTACATGTAGGCATGGCCTTATACAGGCCCAGCCCCTGTGGTGCATTGTACCTGGTAACCAAAGATCGTATAATGCCGAGGGCGCAAGATGAATAACTCTGCCCAAAAGGTGTATTTTATCATGGGCGCCATTTGAGCAAGCGATACGCCTGTGCAGTTTACAGTAATGCGTAGGCGCAGGCTCACCAGGTGTACGTGCCTGCCGCGGCGCCTGCGCCCATGCATTAATGTGCATTGCGCAGGCGTATCGCTTGCTCAAATAGCGCCCATGCAATTACAACGTTTTACGTGTATTCATGGTGAAGTTCACCATCTTGCGCCACTATGCGGTGGTATACGATCTTAGCTGGTGACTGCTGCTTCTGTTGCATCATATTTTCCTCCGTGGTTGGATGTATTCTACGTACGTACCAAGGTTCAAACACATTCCTCCATTAACTCACCTTAATGGATCAACCATTATTCCATGGTTTGAGCAAGTCACCGGCTTCATCTGGTGATGTACTTTATCATGCACAGGCAGGATGTATGTATGCCTACAACGTGTGTATTGTGAGTGAAGTGTAGAAATCATATCATGTAATTGTAGTACTAGCACTGGGGCCTAGCGTCATAAAGCACCATGCTTTTAATGTGTAATGGACGATTGCCTCATCCAGCGGATGATACATGTTCATGTACCTACCGTTTGCTATGAGTACATTGCCCATGTACATGCAACTAACAACAGAAAACAGTCATGCATAGCAAAAGGAAGCCGTGATTGAAAAGCACACTCTGGACTCACATGTACATGTGCTTGTATGACGTGTGATAATGATAGCAAGGTCAAGTAGGGTCATGACTTGGACACACAGCTTCATTCAGATTTGCAGTGACCATGGTAACCCATTCAGTTTTGAACATACATGTAGTCATGAGGTACAGATAACACAGTAACTGTTGCTATGAGAGTCCTTCCAATTTAGTAGAAAATCACTTTTCATTTACATCCTACTGGTAAGTACATGTAAAGCCAAATGCCTGCAACATACATGTATTTACATGTATGTAATTCTTAACGTCTAGATGTACCTGTACATTAGGTGGCATACAGCATACATTGTTTTGTTTGCTGCCTCCAACTATCATCAACATACTTGTACATGTGTTGTTATCTTTTTTATTGTACATGTAGGTTTTCCAGTTGACGTATTTCTTCTTATGCTGTGTTAGTGATTTGGTGACTAGCTCTGGAGCTCACAGTCCACTAACCAGGAAGATTGTTGCGTTCAGAGATTGGTTCCTTGCTGCAGTAGCATTTCCCATTGGAACTGTGAGTAGCAGCAACAGAAGTTTTGTAATTTTTCCAAAATGTACTTCTGTGTCTCAGTTAACTTCTTCAGTGTTGCATTGTCTGCGATATCTATTAAAGGGTATTTGGCTGCCCTCTTGGGTTTTATGCTGATGAGATTTCTGTGTATCCATGAGCAAAATTTTAATGTCATCTCAAGAAAAAAAAATCCAATCAGTGTCAATGTCATAGTGGCTTTTGCACAAAAGTGCTGCATTTTTTCAGATTTTGTTGGCAATAAATTTGGTTTCCATTGGGGATTCATCATGTATTTTGTATTTAAGCAATAAGCAAGAAAGCAACTCGTTCTCAGAAATGTTTTCATGAGCTAATTCTGGATTTACAATCTAGATAAGAAACCTACTTGTGTGTACGTATACATGTACAGTATTTCTTCCTTGGATGACATCACAGCAACAGTGCCCTCAGTTGACTGCCGCGAATGATTTCCACAGGGCATTCCCATGTGCCAAGGATTGTATGCATGGGCACATATTTAATAGATACCTTCCAAGGCATCGGTGTACACAAAGCACAGAGGCCTCTGAAGCCAACGGGGCTGCTGCCATTCAGGCAAAGAAAGAGAGAAGGAAACAGAGTTCCTCTCTTGTGGATTCCTTCCCTTGCAGCATCTGGGGCCAGTTGTGTGCATCACGAATCAGTCTTCATTCTCATGTGAATGCAAATGACCTGTCTGCCTATTCCTCTGTCGTATTGACTGAAGAGTCCACTTCAGGTGTCTAGTTGAACATGAGCAGTTTACAGATGTACATGTCCTTACACTGCCAGCAGCGTATTTGTCGTGTTCTTCGGTGATGCCAGTGTATACTCAATTTACGTTACAATAACTATATAATTTCATTTCCTGTGAGTATACTCGTAATGACAGAATCCAGAACACCATACACCTGTTACTACGAGTACTGTACACTTGTAGTCAGCAGTCAACAAGTTAACCCTGAAAGAGCTGGAACAGGGTAAAATCTGCCTCCCTCAACATTTTTCCCAGTATTGCTCTAGTGCATTTTTTCACAAGCTGAGCCTTCACTACATGTACATGTACACGAACAATGTAGCTCTTGAAGTTAGTTTGACACCAGTTTCATAAATATCGAACAAACTGTTCTTACACAGCACCCATTTCTCTGAGACAGGTCAGCCAAAATGTGTACTTCTCCACTGCTGTGCGCAATTGCATGCGGGCTGACATGCGTGTAGCCTTGAACTTCAAATAAAAGTAATCATGATTCCAAAACCATACATGTACATGTATGTTGGATTGAGTCCAGTCTTCACATTTGTACTGATAAAAATCGTCTTACCAAATTTTTAAAAAATGGGCATGGGACAGGGTTGGATTCCCCCCCCCCACACCAGCAGTGGGATGATCCAAAAATTAACCTGGCTCAAAAGTGCACTTTTCAGTGTGTTTAACCCAATAGGGATGTGCAGTTGTTTTCATACATGAAAGAAGTTGCAGAAAATTGTATCAAGAAAAAATTTATCGCAGGTACATTTGTACGCTTTAACTTACCAGCGATTCAAACACTTTCTTGTAATAAGCACCAGTATGAACCTTCTTCATTAAAAGCATTTCAAATTGATGACATTTATGTTTTGATTTTGCAATCAGTGGAGTATCAGAAAATAATTCTCTATAAATATGTAAAACGTTGGTTGCAGCATGGAGCTATTATACACAAGGAGTAAGCACATAGAGATCTAAGGGGTCAGTGATGGCCACCACAAGCACTGCACATGCTGCATGGGCAAAACAAATTACGCGTCACTTGTGGGCTATATGGAATGGTCAGAGCTGCATTCGCAAAGAATTTTGGGTACCGCGCATGCGTGACCGTAACACTTCCTCATGTTCAACATGGCTGCCTTGAGACAGAAACCACCGTCATCTGAGACTTAAATTTCACTAATTTTAGTGATTGTTCTGATATTCCGATGACAATGAGAGTCTGGTTACATGTACGTCTTTACATTCCCAAAACGTCTCTCTTAATAGTAAACAGAATTACTAACTAATACAAATTCTCAAAAAATACGCACAAGAAAACTGAAAGAATGTACATGTGGCTGGTCCAGAGGAAAATAAAAGACACACAAAAACACGGGGAGATGCGTTGTCAATTTTGTCATTATCCACTACTGTCTCGGCATGAAACCTCGCCACGTTGTTAAATGCATTTCTGCAGCGTGTTTCCACCTTCTTTTAATCATAGGAACCACTAGGATTGTGACTTATGATATAAATATCGCAGTTCATATTTGGGGTATTTGTTCTCTCTCGCCAGAACTGTAAATTGTCATAACTGACTTTAAAAACGTCCGAATTTTTCCCAAATAACCACAGCCGATTCAGAATTTTCTAGCCCATCTGTGGGGTTCACTCACTAACTCCTGAGGACTACAGAAGAGAACTAGGCATCTTCTTTGTGCATCATTTCGACCTTTTATTTACTTCAGTATGCCGCAGTGAAACACAGAAATTATGTGGGTTACCAGTTACCTGGCGGTGGCGATCATTGTGTGATCAAAGAATGTCTAAGTGTCTTCAACACTGGGGCTGGTAACCGCGCCTTGCCTGTGGAGCAGACCAGAGCAGTTAATCGGATTACGATCTGTAGGGGCTTTGTTCTAACTCCTTGTGTTTAATAGCTCCATGGTTACAGTGATAGTGTAATATTTCTGGTAATTGCTTCCTATTTCATCCTTCAGCTTGTCGTAACAGTGTTTTGGCTTATTTGGGCAGTGGACCGAGAGCTTATATTTCCCAAAGTATTGGATGACTTTTTCCCTGCTTGGCTAAATCATGTCATGGTAAGCACTACTTGTAGTACATGTACATGAATTATAACATTTCAGATGATCCTTTTTCTCAGTATTGTTTTACTATCGTTTTAATTGTGGGGTTTCAACCTTTTATGATGATACCTCTACAAACTGACAAAGAACTGTACCCTTTTTGTTAGGTTGAAATAGTTTCCATTCATGTTGTTACTTTGCAAAAAACTACTGTACTGAATAAACATACATGTAAGCCGTGTTCCCACTGGACTCTTTTGGTTAACTTAGTCTTACTGCGACTTTCCTGTAGAATTACAAAATTAAATCCAATGGGAACACATGATAAACTAACATCCCTGTCAAGTTACCGCAATCATGATGTAAAACTAACAGGCTGAAAAGGGTCGCGGAAGATTTCCACGCAGCCACGGTAAGTTAGCAGGGGCACAAAAAAGTTCAATGGGAACAGTTTCCGCACAATATACAGTAGATTGACCACGGCCACCCTAAACCTACGAACCAGACTACTGCTACACAGAGATCGATAGTGGGCACGCAAAACTGGTTGTATCATTCCCAGTCTCCAACTCTGCGCATACATTGTAGCAGCATACTGTGCACACAGTGAAGCGTGCCCGGATAAAGCTACATGTATATTGTTGTGCTCAAAATTATTCATACCCTTTGGAAAATAACATACTTTTCTAAATTCTTCATTTGTAAAAACTATTACGTTGGTACTTCCACTATATCTTTTGTCTGTTGCAATACACAAACGCACATGCGTTATGGCTGAACTTCAGTTGCATACATGAAATACTCTGTAATACGTGTAGATATGGTCCAGGTTTCTTTTTGGCTCCTTTCATTCATATTGCTTATTTTTACCTACTATGACTGCAAGAATCTTTGGCATGAAGCTATTTCAAGATGTTCCAATAGGAAAACCTGTAAATACCTTCTTTTGATGACTTTGTGTTCAAGATTCTGATGAAATGCCCCAAAGAGTATAAAAAGAAGAAAAGTTTTCAGATTATTCTCAGTGACTTGTCACCATGGCCAAGAAGACGGAACTCACTGAGGATGTACGCCAGCGTATCGTGAATACCCATAAAGAAAGCAAAGGCTACAAGGCAATTTCCAAGCAATATGAGGTCCCTGTTCCAACTGTTCAGAGTATCATTAACCCTAACCCTCCTCAATCCTCCAACAGGTCAAGGATTGAGGAGGGTTAGGGTTAAGAAGCATAAGAGGTTCAAACACAGTGAAAAACCTCAATGGGCATGGCAGGAAGTGCAAAGTATCTCCCAGACTTGCCAGAAAAATCTGCCGGGAGGCTAACAACCACCCATGGATCACCACCAAGGCCCCAATTGATACCCTTGACAAGGCAGGGACGAAGGTGTCACGGGCAACCACCCAGCAAGTATTGCACAAAGGAGGTTTCCGCGGACGCAGGCCCAGGAAGACGCCATTACTCAGGAAGAAACATCAGGAAGCTAGTCTGGCATTTGCAAGATCTGAACCAAGATCCTACCTTTTGAACATCAGTCCTGCGGTCTGATGAGACAAAGATGGAGTTATTTGGCCACATGGATATTGCCTACGTCTGGGGGGAGCAAGGAGGAGTGTACAAGCCGAAAAACACAGTCCCAACTGCAAAGCATGGTTGTGGCAACATAATGCTATGGGGTTGCTTCTTTGCTAGTGGCACCAGGAACCTCATTAAGAATGAAAAAGGAGAATTATATCATGATCCTAGATAAAAATGTGGAAGCATCTGCTGAGAAACTCCAGCTTGAACCTGATTGAACGTACCAGCAGGAAAATGACCCTAATACATGTAAGCACACCGTCAAGGTAGTAAAGCAGTGGTTCAAGGACAATGGTGTCCATGTACTGGAATGGTTAAGTCAAAGTCCTGACTAAATCCAATCTGAAAATCTGTGGAGGCAGCTGAAGACCAGAGTGATGGCCAGGGAACCATCCAACCTGACCCAGCTGGAGGCTTTTGTCAAGGAAGAGTGTGCCAATATCCCACAGGAGACATGCAGAAAGCTTGTGAACACTTGTAGGAACCGTCTTAAGGCAATCATCAAGAACATACATGTAAGTCAGGCTATTGACTATTAAGAAGAGACTTTGGACTATGTAAACCTGGGTATGACCAATTTTAACCAGGAGCAAGAAAGAAACCCAGTCCGTATTTATTATTATGCAAATGAAGATTAGCCAACATACATGTGGGTTTATGTATTGCAACTAACAGACAAAAGATGTAGTGGAAGTAAATGCACCAACATACATGTTATAGCTTTTACAAATGGAGAATTCAGAAAAGGATGTTATTTTCCAAAGCATTTAATTATTTTGAGCACAACTGCACACACATTGTGTACAGGGCTTTTCCTGTACCGGCTCATCTTACATGTGGCAGATTTAGTCAAATTTGTCTGATATTGTCATTTTTCTGCTCAGATTTTGTCGCTTTTTTCATGTCTTGTACATACATGTAGCTGCGAAGATGAGCCTGTGTCACACGAACTTTAGAACGTTTCCAAAAATTCAAACCATATGATGCAGTAATGAGTACAATGTAACACTAAGAACCTTCAAATGTAAACCACCCTAATCATAATAACAGAGTAAATACATTAAACAAGAGTTTACATGCTGAATGCATATCATGTAGAGCAACTATTCTAATATGAAGTCTAAAATGCAAGTGTGGATTGAATGTAAATCGATCAATCTGGCAATAACAAAGAAAACAAATCTCAACTCACACTGTTGCGCGTCCAGTTTGATAAAATTACTGGAATCTTTGGTCTCACTCAGTTAGAAGCAAGAAATATGCAGTCTCTAGATCAATGTCATTATCTCTAATAATCTGCAAATCCATACTCTAACTATTGATGACAAAAATGGAGGAAATTCTCCATCAAGCTCTGAAAAATTCTCTTCAATGCGCAATTTGTCACATGGAAATTATGATAGTAAAGTACCTTTACTGCATAACATTAAACTAGCCATTGGTGAAAGTGGAACTAGACTTTATAACATCTAAGTAAAGAGGGTGCTATACATACAAGAAGGTTCAGGAGGTTGAGACAAAGGACATAAGTTTATCGATAAATCTTACAATAGAAAATGTAATGCGGCAATGTAAATGTAATCAGCTGGTGTTATGAGGCCTAAAACAGTGAATAAACATTCCATTACAGTAAAAAAATGTGCGTTAGATTGACATGAATGAATGCTGCAGTGTTTCCACATACATGTACATGTACCTGCTGAAGAAAAAGTCCCATGGGAACACGGCTAGAGGTTTGTGTATATACTGTGGTTGCATGACACCATCAGTCAGTATACAGTTCATGTATTTATAAATTTTCACTATTCAATTGCTTTCACATATGCAGCACACAACAGTTGTTCCAATTCTACTGTTGGATATGTTCCTTGTCAGGCACCGGTATCCCTCCAAGTTCAGTGGAATACTTGGCCTAGTCATTGTAGCCTTGTCCTATCTGTCATGGTGAGTTCTTAGCGTAGTCATTGTAGCCTTACCCTACCTGTCATGGTGAGTTCTTAGCCTAGTCATTTTAGCCTTGTCCTACCTGTGTCATGGTGAGTTCTTAGCCTAGTCATTGTAGCCTGGTCCTACCTGTCATGATGAATTCTTAGCTTGGTTATTGTAGCCTTTCCCTACCTGTCAAGGTGAGTTCTTAACCTAGTCATTTTAGCCTTGTCCTACATGTACCTATAGTGTGTCATGGTGAGTTCTTAGCCAAGTAATTGTAGCGTAGTCCTACCTGTCCTACCTGCAGCAGACAGCCCAGTGCATCACGGTACATTGTGCATACACACATTGGCCGCTCACGCGTGCACCATACCAGCAATGAAATCAAGGTGCAAACAAGTTTTTACTCACATATGACTGTTGCACTCGTGGGGCATTTAGTCTTTATATCTGCATGGACTCATTGAGACAAGGCTAGTACCACATGGCGAAACGATGAAACCGCAACAGCAAAACGGTAGACTTATTACACATTTCTTGAATTAAAGGAAACCTAGTAAGCTTGGTGTACCATAGCAGAATGGGCCCTGGGAAGTGTTCAATAAAGGGTGAAGTTTTCAGTCCCAAATATACGTTATAAGGCTCAGCTTCAGTGTTAACTTTCTGAATTTTTGTCGCACTACTGCCAAATAAAATGGCCGGTCGATGTCCAACATTCCCATATTGTGATCAGTGACTGTTACGTGCAAGACCTGCTCTGTGACTTCACTGTACGTGTACATTGTACATGTATGTTCTGATTTCATACACGAGGAGTGTCACATGAATTGTCCGTTGATTAAATTAATCGTAGCAAGTTTTTGGCGATTGCGCGCTGGTGGGAAATCAAGGGTTTGGGGTATGCTGTATTTATTGTCTGGAGTTTTTTTTTTATTTTTCACTCCAGAAATTATAAAAAAAGTTGGAAACATTGCAGAGTATTTCCAAACAATATTGTTGTTATTTTTGTTTCCTTTCTTTTTTTGGGGGGTGATGTGGTCGGGCAAATGGTTTCCATGCATAGTTTAAAACTTGCTCTCGTATTTCATGCTTACAAAGGTATAAAATGGAATTTGAAATTCTGAAGCGAAATTTGGGATTTGGCGAAATGGAAAATACCTATTTTTGAAACAGAAAATCATTGGCTCTGCATACACACCTTCTGTATGTAAATATCATTTGAATATTTTAATGCATGAACATTTCAGTGCAATGTGTAAGACATTTTAAGTACATGTACCTGTAAATGTCATCAGTAGATGTCATTATTGTTGCTAGTATTTTGCTTTTCATTTTGCAGGATTTTGTGGCTAGGATTTGTTGCAGACATCTGGGTCTACCCTTTTCTCAAAGTCTTACATGGGACAGCCTTCATTGGCTTTATTGTAGTGTCTGCTCTTGCTCTTCTTGTCATCTATCTTGTGGGTGAGAAGGTCTCTAAAGTCTTTTGGCGTAAGTATCTATTTCTAAAGAGCTTCATACATGTACCAGCCCCTCTAATTTTAAGTTCACTGCAATTTCTTTTTAATGAAGACTGGGAGACGGTTCTGAATTTAGTCATGCTGCAATACTAACGCAAACACCTGTGCATGAGCACAGTATGAACGAGTTCCACAGGTAACCTAAAACTGCACTGTGCAGACATACATAAATATGTACAAGTACGGGTGTGCAGGTGAAAAAGCAGCATACAGTGCCCATGCAGCTGGTTCACAAACATAGACTGGTTCTCGCCATGCACTATCAACATCCTTCGGGCAGCAAAGATAGGTCAGAACTGTGGAACAAGACTAGCAAGACTGTTATGCTGAACTGGCAACTTCACTACGGTGATTTTTGGCATAACATGATTAATCTTAAACTTCAAACTGGGATATGACTTTCTCAGTTTCTACACCCAAGTATTGTTGGATCTGTCTTCTGAAAAAAAATGTGAGAATTTAAATGGAAACGTAAAAAAATGTATGAAGATACAGTATGAGATTGAGACATACACATGTGCACTGCCTAGCCATGTCACAAACCAAAATGGGCTTCCAAAACCATTGCTAGTGACTACGGCATTTGTCAGTGTGCCCTTGTACATTTGCAATGTACAAAGGCCTAGACCTAACCATAGCTTTAGGATCCTCCTGCAGCACATGTACAGATTGTTGGCTGGCTTGCAATACGTGTTTTGCATGCAGTGTCCGTGATCAATCATGTTGACATTGTCCTGAATGATTAAGTTACCAATCAGAAGGAGTGTAACTGCCGGAAATTTAATGGTCTCTTTGATGCAAGGAATATTTTTTAGCTTGAAACTTATGAAATTTGCACTTTGACATTCTTGTTACAAACTTTTTCCACAGAGGAGTTGAATTGGGGACTTTAACATTTTCATTATTTGCACTTAAAAATAACCGAGGATGAAAACGTTTATTCTCCAAGATTAAGTGCACACTACACAGTTTGCTATTGAGTGTATTCCACTACAAAAGAAAATTGATGTCCAATACAATATATTGTCCCAGTTGTCAAATAAACTTGAACCCCTTGTGCTAATTCAAATGTTCAAGTTATATTTCACGATGTGTTAGGGTATTTCTTGTGTGTCAGTGTCTGTGAGAACACTAGGCCCCCAATTAGAGATTCATAAAAGGACTCGGACTTGCCCTCGGACACAAGAACTCGACTTGAACTTGAACACTGAAAGTTAGGACTTGGTCTTGGACTCGGACTCAGATGGCATGGACTCGGACTTTGACTCTCGCATCCAGGACCCGACTACAGCTCTGGAAACAAAGTTGTACATTTTTGTTAAGGTCAGCAGCGATAAGCCTTAAACTTAACGCAGTGAGTTAGTCAAATACATCATTTTCACTGTGTTTAGCGCAACTTACATGTACATGTACACCACCTAAAAATGATTACATAAGTAATGCTATAATTTGTAACACAAATTGCAGACTTCGCGGTGCATATGTTTTACAAAATTTCTCATAGTTTGTTGCGCAACTTACGCAATTAAATGAACCATTTTCTTGAAATCGGCTGCTGGTCAGGTTGGTCACTTGAGAATGAACAGATGGCATCCTGAAACAGTGTCTTGTGTGTCAAACCAGGATTTACCAATTTTAATCACCTTGTTGGAAATCACAAAATCAAATCAAACAATTTTTTTATCACTGATGTATTTCAATTAATTTTATTTTGGAAAAGGACTAAATGTTGTATTTTTTTTTGCATTTTGTAAAACTAATTGGCCATTTTTCCAGGTTTTTCACATTTCAAATTGTAAAATCAGTGAACCCTACAGTACCTTAAACGAAGTATGGGTGCTTGTGTTACACACAGCATGCACAAGCTTGGTCGGCAGAATTTTTTCCCATTCAAGTGACTTGTTTTTTAAATCAGTTTTTGGATTCAGTGCATAAGTTAAATGACTCATAATCTTTATTTAATGTCACTTGATGCTGAGTGTCTACATCTGAGTTGAACATGGTCAATTATCAGTGTGCTGTGACATGGACATGTACATCTGTCTTTAATCTGTGTAAGGAATTTATTTGGATTAGAAAATGTTGGTCCTTATGCAGTAAAGTCAAAAGCAGTAACAAAATAGTCTTTATAAAATGAGTTTTAAACAAAACATTCAAACAAGCCTGACTCCCTAGTCCCTACTTACCTAATCAAAAAGGAGCTGGATCACAAACAAACCTATTGTAATGAGACTGCTTTTAGTTAACATTAAAACAAGGTTTTTTTTTGGTTAAAATACGTATGAACAATAGCCTGATTTAAAACCTGACACTTTACAGTTCTAAAGGAACTTGGTACAAGTGTATGCATGTAAACATGTGGGTTACTACATGTAATTCACCGGGGTGTAGGCAACATTGAAGGGGATTATCGTCAGTGCTTAGTGTGTGATTTTAATCAAAGTGCTTTATTTATATATCTTCATTTAAATCCCAAATTCTTAAATTTTCTAACAAAGGAAATATAGAAAAAATGACACCCATACAGCTGAATTTGCTTCCTCTGCAGTAGATAAGTAACAAAAGACTAACTTTTTCCCATTCCCAACTGGCTTTCAAAATTGATTGAGATTTGAAAATAATCTGATCAAAACAAATCAGATTTTTAAATTAAAAAAACCTTACAGTACATAATGTACTTACATCAATCCTTTCTTTATGCGAAAACTTAGCATACTGTTAAAGATATTAGTACTAAGTAAACACAGAAGGGAAAAAAGAAAAGTACATGTAACAAGTGCCCTCACTTTACCGGAGAACTCCAGATAGTTATTGAACTTCTCATGCTGCTTTCTGTTTGGCCTTCTCTAAAATAAAATCACAAGTTTACTTGGGTGGGACTTGAACCCATGACCTCCTGCTTACTAGTGCAGATGTCTCAACCACTTGACTACTTTCGGGTGGTCTGAGTCAGATGGTAGCAGTGGGTACTACATGCTATTGCCAAATATGTACTTGCCTGGTATACTCACTGCAACATCTGACTTAGACCAGCCAGTTGACGTTTTCAAGTTTGGTGGTTGAGTGGTTAAAATACATGTACAGTGTATGTGCACTAGTTACTAAGCAGCAGGTTGTGGGTTCGAGTCCCATGGTTTACATGAGCTCTCTTACAGCACTAAGCATACAGTGCTATGAATACATACATCAGTATCAGGGTGAACTTACAAGTTAAAATTAACATGTTGCTGACACTCTCTGATACCTTAATACTAAATATAGAATTAAATCACAAAATTATCCAATTGATATGTGTACGCTATATGCATGTAGATGATGAAGTTCTCATTTTCTGTTTCCATTTGCTACAGGTGGTTACACAGATTATGATTTTGAGATGGCTAAACTAGACTAATAGTCATCTTTCTGCAGTGATCATCCTGCAAGGTTTCTGCAGTAATCCGCCTACAAAGTTCCTTGCTGAAAGCATTCTTTTTTGTCCACTTTGAAGAAGTAAAAATTTCCTTTCAATATAGAAGAATTATGAATTTGATGTACATGTATGCACTTTTATCTAATATTCTTATTGACTGAATTGTACAAAATCATAATAATGTAATTTGACATTTTTTATTATGGAAAACTATGAAATTGTTTATAAATCCTGGAAATGTCACACAATCATCATTCAAAAATTGTTTCAATTGTGGAAATAATTCTTGTACGGATTACGGAGCTTATATTTGCTTCTGTTTGTTCTGCTTTGAATGTGCTGCAAACGTTCAGTGTATGTGCACAGGCATCCATATATTTGGCATCCATTTTTATTTTTGGGTTTTTTTTTTAGATCAAGAAAAATCAACAGCTTTACTATCCATACGAAAATCCTCAAGAAAGGCCATGTGAGGATTGTTGAGTCATTTGTCATTGATGTTTCTCATAACAGAAATTGATGAAGACGTAGCAGTTGTGGCTGTTAGATCTCTGTAGCATAGCGTGATGTATTGCAACATTGAATAAAACACTAGGGTTGAATGAGCGAAGCTTATTAATTTTTTCAGTTAATTGGAAAGCGCATACCTATAGGTAATGTAAACTCTTCAGGTGTTTGGGAAATTTTTACTTTCCTTCCATTGAAATTGACAGACAGTCTATCCTCATGAGGGCTTGAGTTTGATATTACCAGGCTTTTAAAATGTTGGTATATGTGTCTGGGTCAGGGAAAGGTCAACATTTAAGATATTGTTGATTTTTGGATTTCGAAACCAGATCGGTGCCCATATAAATTACATATACCTGCTTTTTCATGTGTTTCATAAAGTTTTCTTATTATCATTACGATGGAGTTAATCCTCATATCCTTTTTCTTTCATTTCTAAGTCAACATGCAGGATGCTCAAAAATATTTCGGCCAAGTTAATCAGTAAATATAATAATGCACGCATCAGAATTGGAAAAAAAGTATTACTCCATACGAAATGTCACATATCGGTTGTCAGATTACGTTCAAAGACAAGTACACTGTACATGTAATTTTGTTATAAAGCTGACATAATGAGCTCAAACTGTGTGCTGAAATATAATTATTCAATATTGGCTTAGCGACCGTCGTAACACCCATGGAATGTGTTGTGTTCGTGCTGCCTAGAATAACTCACCAGCAGTGCATGCAACTCAGAAGATTCGGTCATGTGACTCAAAAAAGACCAATGACTTTGCAACAACCAATCCGTCTCGAACAGAAGCACCCCCTCATCGATTTAAAAGAGTCATGTTGGTCGGAAGTGTTCATTTTGCTGGTAGCGATGCGCACGCATCGTAAGCATCTCATTGTCGTTTGTGAACTAGCGAAATTCAGTTTCAACCAAAGGAGCCTCCGTTAATAAGAAAACAGCACCTTCTCTTGGTCCAGTTCCAGACAGCATTGTCCTCTCCGAGTTCCTTGGTTGTCATCGTTAATAGTAAATACATCATTTTCTCTTTGAACCAGTGATAGAGCACGGATCACCAACCAAATTGTACGCGAAACACTTACGCGAGGAAGACATACTAACCTTGATCTGTGGATTCGGCGGTCAGCTGAATAAAAGCGTAAATATGAGCACATGGAAATTGACTGAGGATCGCAGAAACTGTCACATTTGATTTTGTGAAATAAGCAACATTAAGTCGCAGCATGCGTTATTGCTGCAAGTGACACATTGTCAAGTCGCTGCTTCAGATGAAACTCCAAAATAATTAAATTGCCAAAACAAATGCACTTTGTTTTGTTACTTGTGGTCGACTGAGGGTGATTTTGTCATACTACTGTTGAGTTGATGTCTTATAAATTTGTTGTGTAGATGGTCGTGGTCACTGGCCTTTTTATGTTGCCGTTCAACACGTTATTTTCCAGCTTTATTCGTTATTAATATCCATTACTATAGAGTTTGAAATGTCACGAATATATAAGAAATATTAATATAAGACAGAACCTCTTTTTTACTCTGTTGGTTTGTATTTTTCATAGTTTTAATTATTGACAAGCTTAAAGTAAAACCACAATGGACTTTCACACTTCACAATTACGCACATAGGCCTACAGCACACATCTTAAAACGTGTCATAATACTAGTAGGTTTGAGCACAATTTGGTGTACGGGTTGGTCGGCACACTATAAGTTGTACCTGTACTGCACCTTTGATCATTTTTATGGAAACGGCGCACTATTAAGTTTCAATTTATTATTACTATTATTATTATTACACTTGTTGGTTGGTGCAAGAGGTCCATGTACTAGTTGGACTGCTAAGGCAAACAGCGAGTGTGGAGCTAGCATCCATCTGTGATTGAAAAGTCTTGCCAAAGGGTAGGCCTAATATTATTTAGACCAGCACTGTGTATCGCAAGCCCACCCACACCGACCAGTACCTGGCCTTTGACTCACACCACCCAGTGTCCGTCAAGAGGGGCGTGGCCAAGTGCCTACATGACCGCGCCTCACGCCTGGTTACCAGACCACGCCACACAGCCGCCGAGAGACGCCGAGTCACCGCTGCCCTCAAGGCGAACGGGTATCCAGCGTCCCTCATCCGACAGTCATCGAGACCCAAGACCAGCACCGAAGTGGAGCGATCGGAGTACAAGGCTTTCACCGTTCTTCCCTTTGTGGACGGTATCTCCGGACGGCTGAAGAGGATCCTGGAAGACCACGGCGTCCGCACCGTGTTTCGATCACCCACCACCTGAAGGAGCCAACTCGTGCGCCCTAAGGACCCCATCCCACCCGGAAGACGCGGAGGAGTGGTCTACAAGATACCATGCGGTGACTGTGGCAAGGTATACATCGGCAAAACTGGCAGACCAATCGGCGAGAGAATCAAGGAGCACCAACGCGACGTGAGACTCTCCCGTGTGGAGTCGTCAGCGGTAGCCGAGCACACCTGGGGAGCTGGTCACCACCCCGATTGGGACAGCGTGCAGTGCGTGGACTAAGACCAGCATTGGTACACAAGACGCGTCAAGGAGGCCATCCACATCCGCCTGAATAGACACAACATCAACAGAGACAGCGGCATCGACATCCCCGGTTTCTGGCTCCCCACCATCCGCCAACACAACCACCGGAGCACCGGAGCGCAACGGAGCCATACCGAGGACACGCCCCTTCACGCCCATGAAGTGGAGCGGGCGACGCCCGCTGAGGTCACCTGTACTGCGTCCGCAATACACGGCGGGGGGGACACGCGGAGGACGCGGCCCGGCGGTATATAGCAGACCCTGCAGCATCCAGACTTCAGTTGCCTGATGAAGGCTAGCAGCACTAGCAGCCAAAACGTCACTACCAGCAACACGACACCGCGAGTCATCGATTACCTTTTTACTGTATTTGTCATCCACCGCGGTGATTATGTTTATCTCTTCAATATTATTTTATTAAAAAGTCGGTGAAAGGTGACCCATTAGAGGCTATTGATGTGTGTGATTCCCTCTGTAAATAAATTGCTCACATCTATGATTTTTCGCTTAATATCACTTTGCTGTGTAATTACGTAACATACAAATCATATTTCTGATGGGCCCTCTGACAATAAAGCGGAACACACACAAGAAAGAACCCATATTCTTCCATGTTCCTGTTTTTTTGGGCATTGCCAAATTGTTAATGTCAGCAAATTGTCTCCACTTTATTCATGATTTTGATGTGTGCAAGCCCGTGGAAGATATGTTCATTAATAATTCACTATACTTTGTAGTTGTACTAGTTTTTGAGAATTGCACGATTATGTTTTTTGGAGCATAGTTCAATATTCCTTTTTGTTATAATGTAAGTTTTAAAATGTTTGTCATGCGCAATGAAGCATTAATATCTCCCACAACTAATGATCAAGATCGTAACACTGCCCAAAGTTGAAAATGCTGTTTTGTAGCAACAAAGAATCTTTCTATTCGAGGACCATCCTGCGTTATGTGTGCTCATCCAAATTACACAGTTTCGAACACGTCATTTAAAGGTTTGAAAAGGTTCAGCCTTATGCCAGGATCTATAAGCCAACAGCCTGCAGTGTTACTAGCTGAAGTTCCTCTTTTTATTTTAATGATTATATTATAGACACACTTCCCTGCCCTCTTCGTTTGACATGATTCGAGAAAAATGGCCTTGATTAAACTTCGTAAAATCTAGCAAATCAAAAAATGCGCAGTTGCTCATGCACTAAGGGTTTGAGTAAACGCATAGGATTCAACCTCTAAATGCATGGTAACATTATCAAACATTGTGCACATTTTAATGGGAAACAGTTTGGTAGATACTCGGTACTTGAATTTCGTTTGATTAATATTAAAAAAAATTGAGATAGTTTAGAGTGGTGCTATTTCGTGAAACAAATCTTAAGGCCGGTTCATACTACCAGCGAATGTAAAACCAAAGCAATTCGACGTCAAAAAAGATTTCCAGCGAAATCTCGCTTGAGTTGACCTGGATTCATTTTGAGCTTTTATCCTGCCATCTCACCTTCCTCATCTTTATTGTTCCCCTCGCATTCATACCCAACATTAAATTGCTTACATTGCTCACATTTAAAACTGATTCTTTTAGATGATCCTCCTCAAAGGCAAAGCCCTTTTGAGGTTTACCACTTATACTTTCAGCTTTATGTAATCTCTGATTTCGTACTCTTCTAAGAGCAAGGAGTCACAAGCGAATTCGACGTCACAAAAGATTTACAGCGAAATTTTGCTTGAGTTGAGATTATGTTCAACTTCTGCAAATTATTTGATCTGACGTCACAAATTTGCGCTGTGTGTATTTAATTTGTCTGTTAGTATAACTGACAGAAAACGAATTTCAAGTTTAGTTTGATCAGAAACCAAGGGCAAAGAGGAATATTAACAGGACAAACTATGCTACAGGGTCTTAACTGGCCATATCCGATCTACACTGTTAAAAAAAATACCGTATTTTTACCGGAATGTCTTGGCAGCTGGGACGCCAGTACCGTCCCGTAAAAAAACGGTTATACTGAAATTACGGGACGTTCTGTTAATTAACAAGTTCTATATATATTGTCAATTAACGGTTTGTTCCTTTAAAATAACGGAATCCACCCTGTCATTTTTTTACCATTTCCTGTTTTATAACAGAACACCAAACTGTTATCTAGTGTTATCTATGGTGTTATTTAGCATTTTTTCACGTGACATGCCGTTGATATTCCAGTAAAAGACCGGTATTTACCACGTTATTTTCCATGCACTTCCCGTTTTTATATGCCCAAACCAGTTTTCTCACAGTGTGTATACCGTCATTAAACGGTTCGTCTCTTTCAAAATACAAGTATATTAGTAGAAAATTTTTATCAAACCAGTAATCTTAGAACGAAATCCAGTTTTATGAACATTTTTAACTGTTAAAGCACACGGACAGTTTGTGATAACGCGTCAGTGGTGGTAAATAAACAGACAACAGTTGCTATTTCACAGTCACTGTCTGGTTTATTCTCTCTCACATTGTCGCTCAAGAGGCTGACAAACCTTGAACTGGATGGCTGGCCTATAAATGCTGACATCATGTGGAGCATCTTAAGGCTTGTGAGATTTCCCTTTGTTTAGAAAAGAAAAAAATTTAATTTAAAGTTTGTTAACGGTTTTTTTTAGACAACACCTCACACACATCCTAAACCTGTATATAACACTGAAAAACTATAGCAGTATTTTATGCTTAACACTTGGGAAACCCTGTTTCGTTGAATAATCAACACAAAAATACTAACAAAAATACTTCTCATAAAGTCTGCCTTTTAGCACCATCCAAACTTATAAAAAAATCAATATCTGAATTCAAAAAAGTTAGCAAGTTTTTTACTTTAATCTGACCTTATAATTAGGGCAACATTAATTTAGGAAAGAGTTCCGGTATAGAAGTTCAGATGACTCACTTAGCACAAACTATGTGGCCCTAGTCTGAATAACTGTTGTCAAAATACTTCATTTTTCGTCATACTACATCTGACTTTTGGGACCTGATGTGGGTTTACGGGGGCTAATACACGTTGTGTGGTACAGGAGAAATCTGTTTACATCCAATTTGGAACTCTTTCCGTAATTTACAAAATAGTTGTAGAATGCATAACATGACGATGACAACATCTGCTTGTCATCAGATTAATTTTGCATGGTTTCCTACAAGTAAGTGTCATCAATAATAACAAGAAAAATGGCAATTAAACATAGTCTTTAGTTGGACTTTCTTTTCGATATTTTTCTTGAGATTTAGTGCCATTTAACATCTGGTTTTATTTTTTAAACCACATTTTCAAGCCTTTTGGGCAACTTTAACTGCAACAGTAACCTCACTAACACTGAACTCAAACAAGAAAAGGTGTATGTAGAAGATAATTTGCTTTCTTCATTATTTCAGTATTCCGCACTTTTGATCAGAGACTGCTAGTTTTTTTAAGTGTAAACTTGTTTTTTTCTTTCAATCACACTTCAAGCTTAATGAGCGACTTAATTTGAACAATTGCCTTATTTAATACCGAACTGAGAATAAAGGCAAGGATGGCCAGTTAATCAGTGACAAGGTCGACCAGTTGCAAACCAGAATATGCCTTTAATTGAGAAAATTACTTTTCAAAATTAGGTGTGGTTTTTTTTTATTTGTCAGTTTTACAAATGCAAGTATGCAACGCCTCTTCTTTTTTGAATTAGTTTTTGATTACACATGTTTATTGTCTAGCAACAACAGTTTGATTTACGGTTTGCCTGTCATTGTGGGGGGTCTACACATTCCATTCAAAGGCCTTTAATGCACTGGTTAGCTTCAAGAGCCCGGCATGCACTGCTGTCTTCTTCTTTCCTCCTTTAGTTCCTGCCTGCAGATTGATTCCCACAATGCATCTTTAAAGATGAAAAAAGGAGAAACAACTTTTTAATAGAAATATTAGCTACAGCTCTTACATGTATTTACATCAAAGTGTGGCGAAGAAGACAATTTTAAGCAGGATAAGATAACGGGTTGGTCCCCCAAGATGAAAGCTATATGTTATGCATTTTTCAAACAAAATTGCACTTCTGGGGAAGAATTTCCTAATGAGCTGAAAACTTTCTCTAAATCTGCAAATTTTAAGGTTTTCAATCATGCTTATTTTGCAGAAAAATAAGCTTTGTCCTCGGGAGACCTTCCAGTTGGTTTTTGTAACGCACCATCACTGTACAATTTGTATTCATTTAGACCCTCTGAAGAAGTTCCTCACTCAATTTCAGATGTGTGTCACACTAGTTGGGTGAATCCCTCATGTTGTGGAAAAAAAGGTGATGTAGGTGGGAATGGACCATTGCCTGAATGCTCAAGCTGGAGGCTCCAGTCATTGTATGGCTAGAACTGGACGTTAATGTGCAAGCTGTGGGTTCAGCCAATGGACGTCCCACAGTCAAAATTAAGAGAATGTCACACTAGCGAGTTGGAAACTCTGACACAAATTAGTTAAGCCTGCCAGTGACTGCATCAGAGAATACAGGGATGGGAGAACACATGAACCCCAATCACAAGACCATCACAAGAATGGACACAAAACAACTTGAGACCAGCATGAGACAAGAAAAGTGATAGCTATGCAATGACAATAGAATCCCTTTGTTGCAGTATGTATTTGAATGTAGATTGCAACTTGAATTGAGACTGCTGGTTCTTGTGTTGGTCTCATGTTGGTCATGTGCAGATCTCCAAAACAACAATGGCTTTGATTTGTTTACCTTCACTTTACTAACCTCTGAATGAACTCCATAACTCCCCCTGAGCTTGCTGGGTACTGCAAGTTGAATATGTAGTAGCTGCTAAAAAGCATGCAGAGTGCAGTGATGGGGTTGTTCACATCAGCGACTGTTAATCCTCCAATACAGAGTGACCATTTGGTAGCCTCCAGTAGCTTTCCTGAAAATCAAAATGAAACCAAAACTAATTTTTGATGGGGGTGGGTGTTACATTTTGGGCCGATTTGAAAGGTACACCTGGTGGAGACAGTAACAGGATGTATGGTAACAAGGTGTATGTAGCGTCAGGAGACATTACATTCTTGAAAGTCTGAGTTTGAAAAAATGAAGGGAATCACACTTGATGTTCTGCTCCTTGTCTCCATCAGTATAAAAAAAACCTGAGTGTGTGAAGTGATAAACTAATCTACAGGCCTGTTCTATTGCTGACCAACAAAAGGGAGTTTTGTCGGGGCAGATGTAGCTGTCAGATGCCTTTTGTTTTATTCTTGGACATGATTGGTGGACATTACTGCAGGCGCATACAATTTGCATATGGCTGCCATTTTCCAAGATCAGCTGCTGTAAATTACTTGGAAACAAAGAAGTGTGGAAACTTTTCTTGGTGTCAAATTTAATACTACATATTTTCAGCACCAGACAATAACCATCTGATTCCTTGGCCCTATAAACCTACATGATATTTGACATAATAACAAACAAACATTACCCTTGTTGCCATGTTACTTACGTCAGCTGACAAATGGCCTCCATCTTGGAAAAAGGCGGCCATATTCAAATTGCATGCACCTATGGCAATGTCGTCACAAAGTTTCATGATTCCCCAGAACAAACAATTAATTTTAGACAGGAGGACAAATTTTGAAACTCACATGAGTGGAACAGCTTTACTAGGTATCCAACAGTTGAAATTGGAACCAAAATATACTATCAAATTTTAAAGGTATGTCTTTTTCCAATTCAGGAAGTAACATTTATTTATTTTCTCTGCTGGAAACCTAGAGGAAAAACACTGATAAAATGGTCACCAGTGTACAATACTCAATGATACATCACACAACTAGGAGACAGACTAACACAAACATGCTCTAATGATGAAATACATGTAATCTAGCACTTACCATACACGAGTAAACAGGGGTTACCAGGCAGATCCTCTTTGCTGAAAGCAGCTTTCTCAAGTTCCTGAAAATCAACAATTTGATCGGTATTTTAATTTAACTTTATACTACTGGATTGGGGTATAAAAAAATATGAGTGAAATTTGAGACCTCATGGAAAGAGTTCCATACAGGCATGCCACTTGACACCAAACTCCATGAGACTGGTCCCAGAAATCCAAGTGTACAACGTTTTCATTTTTTGCACTCCTCGAATTGTCTTTAATGACTTTTTCTCTAGGGAATATACATTATTTAAGAGGAAAATTTGCTCTTACTGCTCGTCTTTTCACCTCATAACCTGGATCAGAGTGACATAGATCTTATTTTACTGTGACACCACAAGAGTAACTGCATTGTTTTGTGATGTTGAATGGCCTTTTGAGATCTCCTGATCTTACACCTTGGGATGTTTTCCTGTGGGGTTACTTGAAAGACAAGGCCTTCACCACTCCCCTTATATCCAGAAGTAAAGAAGCAGAATTATGCATGAAGTTGAAATTTGGGATACTTTTTTGTGAACACTCTGTATTTAAAGTTTTAATTGCTTACCTCCGTAGAAAGAACGTAGCATTTCCTGTCCTCACCAAAGTAGGCACACAAAACAGCAATCAAGCCAATCACTTGTGGTGACTTGTTGCCCACAACATCAAAAGCTGCCTCAAGTTGCTGGACTGTATCTTGGAGTTGTCTGTTTCGTAGACAAGGAGGGTGCTGCCTAAGGAATCACAAAATCTTGGGAATTTTGTCCTTGAAGCTTTCTTGTACCTTGTGCATTATGTCAGTACCATATATTGTCTGCATACATATATGGGTCAAATGCCGTTCCATGCTTCACCTTTGCATCATCTGGGAAAAAATTCCCATGAAAAGAATATGCCTGCATTAATTGATGCCTCTCTGACATCAAGGAAGTTACATTTTTGAAATTCTGACTGATCCGAACGCACTTTTTGAAGAAGCCATGCTTACTTTCAAAATGCAATGTCCACACTCTGATTAGTGGACCAAACATCAGTATGAGCCATGGGTAGTGGCAGATAAAGTGATGTTTTGGTCGAAGTTTTTTCTGGGGAAATAACTTCTTTCTCTGCTCCAGATACTCATCAATAATGACCTTGAGATAGGCTACTTGAGATGAATCAACACTAGGTGATACTATTATCTCCACAATCTCCTTCAATTTCATAAGTAACCCCAAGTGGGATTCCCAGTGTCAAGAATGTAGTCATTCATCACAATTAGAAAAAATCGTAGAAACCACCAATTTTGGACAGCATGCCCTCCAACCCTTTCTCCTTTCCTAACAACAAACAACATATTCTTTGAATCACAAGCACTGAATGGAATCCTTGCCAGCTGTGTATTTAAGCATTCGTATGTGAACCAGTTCTTGTCAACAACAAAATGCTGGATATACAGTGCCAAGTCATAGTCTACTACTCCTTCAAAAAGATCATGACCAAGGCATGGAGGTAACCCAGGGTTAATTACATGAAAGAAAGACAGAGAGTTGAAAACTGAATTAAATTTGATGCCTTGCACATGATCAGCATCACCTTCATTCGAAACTTGAATGGAATTATTGTACATCTCTTTAGTTCTGTACAATCCCTCAATGTAAGGTGGGTTATCTGCAATCACTCTTACTTCGGAGACAGTAACGGCAGTAGTAACTTGCACAGAAGCTTTCAGTAAAACCTCCAATATAATGGGATCCTAAATTGTCACCTATTATAGCCAATAAAGTGCCCTTGACAACTTTCCCACCATGTACAGAAATTCCCTCGCATTCTAATTGCTGTATATCTTTAACAAGTCTCGACAATACTGCTTCTGGCCCATATTCCTTGATTGACTTTTCTTTGCACACCATAACCAATTGCATAGTGTCAATCTGTGACCTACATCTAGGATCTATGTTACCGAGCGTGTAATAAATGCCAAGTACCTTGTGTTTACATCTTGCTGATCCAAGTGGGTTCACTATCTCGAAACTGTCCTGAAACAGCAGTATTTGCAAAGCATCAGGATTGCTCTGGAAAAATGCATTCTGTTTGAACACTTTCCCATCATGAATATTATTCAGGCAGTTTCCTTGGTTACTTTCTCTATTTGGCACCCAATGTCTGTGCACTGATGTGTCTTCACACAAAACCCTCAGAGTTTCCAAAATTGGAACATAGTGGCAGATATGTGTTTTGCCCGAGGAATCTATCCCGAGGTTGATTTCTACTGGACTCACAAATTTGAATGTTTTTTTGTAGTAATTCTTCCTGAGATAACTCGAGCGAAGTGTACCACATTGCTGGGACTGAAAGTGGTGTGAATCTTCTGATGGTGCTAAGCTACATCCCAATTCAGCTATGCCATCCAAAATATCATTTGCCACTTTGCATACGACATCACCAGAAACCCCAGCTTTCATGAGTTTACACTTGACATTTTTCTTGGCACTGTCACGAGTAAGTTGTTGCAAAATGTTCATTTCATCTACTATTGTTTGAATAGTTGTTTCCGGAACAAGTGACTTTGAGTGCAACTTCAACAAAAACAATGCTATTGCCTTAGTGTATTCGGCCACACTATCACCTTTTTCATCTGCACATTCATCATCCTCATCAGAACTGTCTTCACAAGCATCAATGCATGGTTCTGTGTTACTTTGTGGATTACTAAAATGACTGTCAATGTCCACATTTGAGCAAAGTAGTGCTGGTCTTAGTGAATGCACTGTATAATGTCTGTGATATCTAGATATGTGTGAAGACAAGGAAGACTTTACATTGAATTGCTTTGTAAAATTTCCAAATGGGCATGCTACAGTCAATCCTTCCTTGATGTGATTCTTCAAGTGTGCCAAAAATTCTTGAATATCAGAACACTGCTGTTGACAAAACTGCATCATGCATTTTACACTAACACCTGCACTCTGATATCTGGCACTAATTCCATCATTGCCATGAGCTATGCCTGTTCCATGATGTCTTGATACATGTGACACCAACCCTTTGTAAGTAAAACATGTTTTCATACATCCTGGGACACAGCAGGGAAAGTGCACATTTCTCTCATGCCTGTGAATTTGATAATGTCTTGTGTATGCCTTTAAATTTTTACACTGAAGGCGTACATTACAAATGTGGCAAACGGGGTGGTTGGACATGTCATTTTCCATCATCTTTTCTCAGAATGAAACTAGCCTTGGCCCAACACCTGATTGTCAGGTTGTACACTTAAAAACACGGAATCCACATAGAAACACAGATATATGACTTCAATCCGATTGCCTCCCTGCAGCTCTGGTTCAATCTTAACACAAATGACGTTAGGATAGGGTTCTAGTACGGTGTGTTAACAGTCATGATAGGCCTAGTTAACGTTACATGAGTCATGTGGACATGTCATGTTATGACATGTTTGTCGCGAAACAGTGGTAAGCAACTGGATCATTTTCTCACGAGATAAAAACGAAACTGCATTTCGCTCTAATGATAACACAGATCAATAAATGGTGATGTAAATACTTACTTAGGCTAGTAACTAGACAAGAACCTAAAAAAAGTACATGTAACGTACATGGGTTCCTTCAGCAGTAAGAATGCTTTTTCCAAATTCAATTTTAACATCCCCGTGAGACAATAGAGAAAAGTATATTACGACCCAGTCGTTAACTTTGGGGTTTTATTTTTGGCAAAGGAAACAAATAGTATTTGAAGGTCCGAGTATACTTCGATTAAAATTAAAGATTCTAAACTACAAATTCAAACGAAGTTTAGAACCCAGGTTTCAACAAGCCTTCATTGAATAGCGACCGGAAGTGGGCATCGGCAGTACCACAATGTTTCAAATGCCTGCTCTTCCCTTCCTGGTATGGGACACAAAGAAATTATTACTGCAGTGGAACAATATTTCGTTTTGATGTGATTCACGAGTTCCTTTAAAATATTTTACAGATTTAAGACGGTAAACTATAATTGAGATTATCGAAATACCGCAAAGATCACTATATACCGTCAAAGAAAAAAATACAATGTAACTGTCAGTCACTCGGAAGAAATGGTTCCCAGACACTTATCTGAATCGTGGTACCCATTTATTTCACGCGGAAATTGTTGGAAGACATTCACATGTCTATTCAGTACTTATGAAATGTCGAAAGGAGAAATAAAATCAATCATACAACACAAATCAAGAACAACGGCAAAATAAATCTCTCCACAAATTACGAAAAAGGTCTTGCGCAATAGTTTCATGCACTGATACATCCTTAGATTTATGCGTTTCAATTAGAAAAAAACACTTCAGCAGGACAGCTATCCATTTTCAGTGAATAAGATTTGTAGTTTCTGCTGTCCTAATGTTAATCTTAATGCTGCAGTTAGCCTAATGTAATTCCATGCTTTGTCGTCATGCAAGTGCATGTACTCCTAACAATGACCACAATAGGGATAATGGTCTCCAAGCTAAGCCGACCTCTGAAAGCCACTATTGTGGACCAGGATTCAGCGACAATTCGTGCAACCTCCTAACAACATGCGCGTAAGCAATGAACACGCGAACCGGTGCGCACACGTGGTGTATATGCACATTGTATTTGTTATTCATGTGCTCAGTCTATAATGGGCAATAATTCTTTAAGGTTACTTAGCTCGCATTTATCACTTTTGGTTTACATTGAAAGCACACCTACGTAAACTTACACAGAATGTACAAATTACACAAGTGAACTCGATTCAATTTTTCATAAAAATACAATACATGACCGAGGCATCAGTGCTGTTTTCATATAAAAATCAATGGTGCTGAACTGCAATTCTCAAAAGAAAGTATTCCTTATTTCGTCATTACAATCATCATTACTTCACAAATTATCAGTTGTTTAAACTGATTATACATAACAATTTGCTCTGCAATAAAATACTTGATTTTAAATTAGTGTTAAGGCAAACTTGACCAAGTGCAATTGTGTAAAACAAAATATTACCAAGTTTGTAATGGTTGAAGATTATCTAAAATCTCCGTCTATATCAAAAAGAATATACAACATAAATGTCAAAAAGAAAACATGTACTTATTGCAAATATTTTAAATCTGCTGAAATCTTTACATCCACATTCAATATTTGTCAAGAGTAATACACTTAAATTCATCACAAAGAGTAATCTTTGTCCTAAAACACTGGTTTCCATAAATTGCATCACAGGCCAAAGTTCGCATTGTTTTTAATCATTCTATATCTTGTCAACTGTAACAACAGGGAAAATTAACCATTCATGCAGACTCAAAAAAAATTACAGTGAAACATCCTAAAATAACACACTGGCTGGATTCATTCAGTGTGTGTATGTGTAAGTGTACTTCTGTTCAGTGGAAGTATCTGCACAGTACACGAAGATTGACTGAAAAGAAATTTCTGACAATGACCTTCAGACTGTATGGATCAATGTGCGAAGTATTCAAGCTAAAGTCACATATATATCAGACAATATGCGCTACTAGAAATGAATAGGTTGGAAAAAAATGAAAGTAATACAATCAGCCAAGTGTCAGTGTTTATTGAAATGGTTAGGAACAGTCTGTAGCCATTAGCTAGTTAATTATGCAATACTAATCTTTTCAATTACGTCCATCATTATTTCTTGATATAGCATTTTCCATCCTAATCAGTACATGTCGCCATGCAATGACTGTTGGGTCAAGATTCTGGCAATGTATAGCCTAGTCGTATGACTTGTGTTGTTATCACCAATTAACAAATAAATGGTCAACTCTATATCTTAGGTTGACAAGGACATCTTCAGCTTGAAATTCTGAATTACAGCATTCTCTCACCATTATTAAGAGCTTGAGAAGTATCTTCGTATGTTTACTCAAGTTGGACTTATTACCACTCCTAAAACATTCCACATATATCCACAAACAAACAATTACTAAAAAGAATTAATCTCAGCTTTGATCATATTTTTAGGCATAATAATATCCTTGGCTATCAGCACTGGGCAGTAATGGAGTGCGATCAGCTTGATTCTGTCTTGGCACTTGGACTTCCGGTGCATTGACTTGGCTTTCTGGTGGTGGTTCAAACACCTTTGGCTCAGCTGGTGGGATGATAGGAGCGCGGTCCTGTTCCTCAAGAAGCTTGGCCTTGTTTATCCCGGGACCTGTCAATGGAAAAGTTTCAACTGCAAAGCTAAGACTGAGCCCATATGTTCTTATCATTCAGTCCTTAAGAATGATCTAAAGATTTCCATCTCCCGACTTCTGCACTTTTTGTTTTAAAACCTCCACAAATTTTCAACACACTGCAGACGTGTCAACTGATTCATTTCTAAGAGGATTAAACCATCTGACAATGAATATGCCACTGAGCTAACTGCACAATAACCTTTAGTGACCTCCTTTGACCATGCGCTGCCCTTTACACTTACCAACAAAGCTCAGCAGGACTGGAAGGAACATTAGACCATGGCTCGCTCCAAATATAACAATGCCAAGGTACATTCGGAAGTAGAATATCTCAAACAACTGAGACTTGGAGAAAGCCAGCACAAAGATACCACAGATCTTGGTGAACGTTATACCACTCAAAACCTGGAGACCAAAATGGGGGTCAAAGGTTAATGAGGTCAAATGGCATTGCAGGTAAACTGAGTTTGAATAGTGTCAGAAAAATAGCACTTTCAGTGGTGACAAAAGTATCAGTGACAACTTCCAGGTATGAGCGAGGTCAGAAGTTGTGAACTTTTAAAAAGGTCATATGTCGTCAGAAGTCACTAGAAAACTACCAGTAGATCAAAGGAAATTTTGATATCAACTTACTGAGCTTCCCATGTGAGTAAGTGCATCTTTGGCTCTCTCTCTCCGATTCTCCTTGGTGCTTATGGCGAAGGCACGAACAATGTGAGAACAGAACTCCACTGAAATACCCACAGACTGCAAAATTTTTAAAAGTGAGTAAGTCTCTTATGAGAGAACACAGAGAATGGCCTGGCAAATGAGTCTAACATTCCAGCAGAAAAATATATAAGCACTTCAGTTCAAACTTACGGATGAAACCTCCACACCACAAGGGTCTTGCAAATGCAATTTTATTCCTGGGAAATGGGATTAACTTACCATGATAAGATTGACCAATGAGACTGCATTCAAATCAATATTCCACAGCACCATCAAGCCCAACAAGTCGATGGTTATCATGGCAATTGTCAAGGCAACAATGAAGGCCGAGAAGAGGTCAAAACCAAGTAGCACAAACGTAATCACAAAGATGGCGCCAAGAACAATGCTCAGACTGATGGCTGAATCATGTGCCATGGTAATGTACTGCTCATAAAATACGTAGAAAACACTAGAAAGAGGTAAACGAAGAAAAATCAAGATTAATAACATCAGGTATATAACTTTCAATATTTCTACCGTACAAGATACAATATACACATATGAACTGGCATTAAGGTCATTAATGCATGTCCATATGCCCCAAGGTACTGTGAGCAAATGGAAAACAATCCTATTTCCATTGTCGTCTTGAACCCGCTTTTGGTCACTTACTGGCCTTGACATGAACATGCATGAGTGAAGGAATCATACTGGTCAATATGTGTTCTATAACACACCTCTGTCCAAAATGTCAATAAGAACAGAAACTTTTTGTGATTAAATTGGGTGTATTATCACACTGTCTGCACTAGTAAGCAGGAAGTCGTGGGTTTGAGTCCCACCCGAGTACGCTTGTGGTTTTTTCACAAGCCTTCAGGGGCAAACACTGAGTATACAGTGTGTTAATACACGTCGGACGGGGCAAAAATCTAAAATTAATCAACATCTCCCCGGTGTAAATCCATCTTTGAAAATAAACTTTTTTCAATGATTAAAGTCAACGATTAAAGGAATTCTTTCCGTTTTCCTAGACTCAGTTCCTGAGTTGCAGTTTACTGTTCTCATCAAGTGAGGGTGCTTTAACCAGTCAAGTATAAGGCCTGAGTGGGCTATACTCCAGACTTCAAGGAAATATGCAAACACGAAGTCTTGGCATGCAAGCCAGTTCACATTGATGCAAATTTCATGCCCTAGTCTATTTTAATGAACATCACGTGACCATGTTTCAGCCAATCAGGATACAGAACCAACAAGAGGTGTTTTTTGAGGGCAATATTCAATGGTTTAATACTCTCACCTGTAAGGGTAAACATCAAATTTAGGATCAGTATCAGGGCCATTCATCATTTTGGTGATATTTGCAGCTGCCTGTCTTGAATGGATTAGAGCATTGGTGAAATCATCAGAATTTCGCAGAACAGTGTGGTAGCTCTGGAAGTAAGATGCTGTGCAATAACAAGAAGACACAAGCAGCTGGTGAGTTACATGGAGCTAGAGAATCAGCAGTGGGCAGTATCTGGTTTGTGTATCAATGGAGTAATCGCTATCCTTTTGGTTGGGTATACTGAATCCACACCCAGATTTGGGCAAATATGGCATGGGATGCACTAAGCAGGGTATTATGTCATCTTGTCTCTCATTACGTAGGTCTTGCATGTACAACGTAGGTTAAAATGTCATCAAGAGTTTAAGTAATCATGAAAATCAAAAACAACAATGGTGTGCTGACAAACACAAATGACCCACCGAGCCCAGGCCTAAAGCTATAACTTTGATTTGGAATCACAAACAAGAATAGTCTTAATTGTTTACCCATTATGACCTTTACGTTTGACCTTTCAGGCTGAAACGCAATACGTTTGATGAGATTACACACACATACAGACAGGACAAGGCAGAAACAGTATGCCCCTCTGACTTCAAAAACAATGAACACATGCAGATAATGCTGAACTCCCTCATACTTGACAGGTTGACATTTGTTTTATAGATTCACAACCTGACTTAATCAGTTCAGAGAGCAGTGAAGATATTTGCATAAACAAACCAACATTGAAAGAAACTGATGCAAAATTGTCTTGATCAATGAAAGAGACAAGTTAATGTAGCTTTACCTTTTACTTGTTTCTTGGTTTTATCTGTGAACTTCACACCTGATCCATATGCTGCATGTCCTCTACAAAATTTAAACAAACCAAAACCATTCAGCAAATTCAGGGTAGATCCAAAGACTGAAACATAAACATCAATTCATCAAATTCAGAGCAGGTCCAAAACACATGAATCATTGTTTATAACTCCTAAATATTTGGCTCTGAAATTCATTTCCCTTTTTATTTCTGCATACATCTAAGTATACAAGGTAATTTAGTTAGGACAGTCTTTCACACATACCCCTTGCTACATTTAAATCCAGGATCATCTTCAAGGAAAAATGGAAGGAACTTTTCAAATTCCTCAGAAGTTGGTCTTGCAAATTGGTGAGCTGAGCTGCGGCATGGCACACAGTTTTCTCTTGGCCCTAAAATGAAAAATTACAATAAAAACCATTACAACAGTCAACAAGGCAAGAAAAAGTGAACTCACAAAAAGATCCTTCAAACAAAGAATGGGCAAAGAACAAAGTTTCTATTTTGAATTCTTATGCTGATTCCCTACAAAGATAATGTGGTTATGTATGTAGCCTTTATTTGTACATGTACCTGTTGAAGGACAAAATGTTCCATTGTCTTTGTAGTACATGCAGCAGGGAAATCCAACTTTAGATGGGGCCAACCACGAGAAAAAATCATCGATCCAAGATGACGCAGGTACAGCAATATAGGAGCTGAAACAAACATCCAAAGAAAAATGTGTTAGAGACACAATCATCCAAAAATCATGTTCTAAAACTTGTGAGTTTACTAAAAGAACTTTTTATTATTCACAGAGCTTGCTTGGAAGAATTACTTGGAATTACTAATGATTTACTTGGAAGAACTATTAAAACCGAACAACCAAACAAAAATACACTCACGCATTTGATATTTGTGATTCAATGTAAATTTGTGATGTCAAGGAGTCTGCATTACAGCCAGAGCCTCCACAAATCTTATTCTGACTCTCCTCACTGGTATAATTAAAACCATCACGAATCACAAAATAAACAGGTGGACCACTGTTGAAATGTGAAGATAGGTTCCCAAAATATGCCAGCATGTAGGAATCCTGCAGAAATTAAAAGCAATTAATAGCATTGTTAATACAAGCTCAAAGGGACTTTCCAAAAAACTTTGTCTTATTGTGAACCTCTTGTTACACAAATTTTGATTATCCCAATCATAGCCTGGCATCATGCAGGAGTAAGTGTAGTATTACACAATGTACTGTACAGGTAATGTGTAAGTAATAGATATAAAATACAACATTTATCTTTTTACTAAATTTTAAAATTATATTAATCAATATGATTTGAATGAATAAAAAAAAGATTTGGAATAGGCCTACACGTTCAATGAAACAATCCGTGGAATGGACCGTCTGCCGAAATGAAGCAACTATAAAGAACAAAGTGTTTGTGTGCTGGCCGCACTGCCATGCAGCAAAACAGTACCTGCAACCAACATGCTTGTAAACTGGTACCCACTGCTGCACGTAATTAAAGGTTTATTCAACTTGAGAACCAGTGATTGCATGTAAGGACTGGATGTAAGAGGGCATTGGAATTGGGGACACTTATTTTTGTTTCTGTTTGTAATTGCAAGACGGGATCTATTCTGTAAAAACGTTCTTTAAATTTACGGAATGGTAACTCTTATTTTTAATTTCATGACTAACTGTGTGAAATGGTTGTGCAAGTTTATTTTGAAACAGGGATGTGGGACAGGGGTTAACTGAAGGAAGGGAACTTAGGAAGGCTTTAATTTCTAAAACATTCAAATTTTCTTTCAATTAACAGGGGTGGGGTGTTTGATGAGATAAGTTAAATATTGAAAGGAGTGCGATAGACATAAGACCACCTGTGAAAAATGCACCTGCTTATATTCCCAAAGAACAAGCTAAAGTGAATACAGCAGGCTCATTTGTACATTTGTTGTCCTTGGTATCTAACTTTTCTCCCATTTATGCTTTTGGAGTCAGGTTTATTCATTTTAAATATAAAACGCATCTTTTGGGCAAGACCCACTGTGATTGAAATTCCTTTGACAGCCTGACTCACAACACACAATGTTGTTTTGAATAAAGCCCCCCCCCCCCGGTACAAAGCACAGAGTTGCCAAGCCTTCAGCAGTAAAACTGCAGCGTGAATTGCCAAACAGATTAGCATTATTTGAGGATTACTGAAGGGCTCCTTCATGATTTACTGGGATTAAGCTTCTGAAGAGGTGTTTTCAGATTGGACTTGTTAGAAAAATGCTGTTGACAATGGGTTTGGACAATTCAAGTTAAGCAAAAGTGCTCATCTAGTCTTAGCACAACTCATATTAGGTAAGTTTTCTCTCACAGGAATGTAAACATTTTGAATGGGACTGAAAAAATATGCTTAAAGTAAGAGTGATTTCGTCTCAAGCGTACTCATGTTAAAAGTGTTCAGCTGTATCACTTATTTCAATCTCCCTGGGTTCCTTACACATTTTGACAGAGAAGAAACCTGTCAACTTACATGAGGCATCGACAGCTTCTGATCCAATCCAATCTTGACTTCAGTAATCAAAAACCCACTCATGAAAGCCATGAATGCAAAGACCATTACCTGGTAAGAAACACAAATTCATTCTGGGATTAGAATACTATAGTAAGTTAGAATTAGGTTACAATTTGGAAGGCAAGTGCTTTCTATCTTGAAGCCTCAAAACTGTGAGTTTGATAGTGATTATGAACACTGATGAAAACAAATCTTTCCCTGTGAATGGAACATTGTGCTACTGTCATTACCTCACGAGATCACAAGTTAAATCCTTTCAAGACAATGAGTGTGTGCTAGGTGACATTCAATATTAAAGCTACATGTATACATAAAATACACAGAACTGATATCATCACACTGTCAACACAAAGCTTAAGTTTCACTCTTGACTAAATCCAACTTGCCAGTGCTTCTACTAAAAAAACTAGAAACTATTACTTACCACAAGTACTCTGATGGGTGTGAACATGAGAAACGGTGCATAGAACTTCTCAAACAATTGGTGCAGCACCCCAGAATGTTTGTGAGATTTGCCAGCACTTTTTAGTTTCACACAACACAAGACATCCAGACGATTTTTCTGCAAGTCATAAAGATCTTCAAACATTAAAACTATTAAAAAAAATTCCTGATACAGTGTTTTTTGACAATTTCAAATGCTATCAAGCCAATATAAATTAATTGTGATTGAATCTACTCTATTAACACCTTCAAGACCCTTCAAAAATTCCAGGTGGATTCTTCAAACTTGAACAGAGCTGGGTTAATGTTCAGGATATACATGTAGGAGCGACAGGGGAACACATACAATATATACAGGTGCTGTTCCTAAAATTTCTTTTCCAAGTCATGATGTCAACAGGTGTAACAGAATTTTCCGAACCATGACTGATTCCACTTAAAATGCTTCTTCCATTATGATCAAGGAAGTAATAATAAGCAAATGACACAGGTAATATACCCTGGCTGATTGCTGTTGGATCAACACTGGATCATTGCATTCGCAGTTTATTTAAGTAAAAACTCAACAGTAATGTAATACGCATCATGAGTTTAGAAAGATCCTTGAAAATGTCTACATCTTCTGAGTGACAACAAACTCACTTCTTCCCTTCCAGCATCTATGGATAGCAAAGCTACGAAGCAGGTGATCTGAAGGAGAAAATCAATCAGGACAGCTACCGCAGCGTAGAGAGAGAATGCTTTGACAGCAGGCATGATGGACAAGGCACCTGTCAAATAGAATGCACGACAGGTTATTGGCTCTGTGGATACTCCAAAACTCCAACTCCCTTTGAATTGGATAGACCAGCAGAATGTCATTCATCATAGATTCTTAGACAACAGATGAGGATGAATCTGCAGATAACATGACACAACAAACTATACATTTGTATATATCCAGGTACGTTTAGGCAGTCATTGTTAACGTCCAAAGCAGTCAGACAGCCCACATCTGACCAAGTCTCCACTTTACTGCAAGGGCAACTACTATGGAAATTCCAACTACCTTTAAAACATCATGGTTACATACCTAAAAAGAATGCAACGGACTCCGAGAGACTAGAAAGTAGCATACTTGGAGCCACCTCACCCAAGACACGCCCAATTTGCTGATATTTCTCCTCAGCAGGAAAACGTACATCCCTCTGTAATATACATATAGAATAAAATTTGTAAGCAAAATTGATCATCAAACAAGGATAAAATCCACAGAAAATTAAACTTTACTTTGGATCATGTGGCCCTTTTTTCGTCACATGACCAATCCGAATCACATGATCTAATACTTGCCTGATACTTTTGGACAAGGATGAAGATGTTATCAACACCCACAGCTAGGACAAGGAAGGGAACAACTTCCATAACAATGAGAGTAGCAGGAACTTGAAGGAAACCCAAAAGACCAATGGAAGAGGAGACTGATCCCAAGACAATTAATACTCCACACAGACCAAGAATAATCTTAGAGTCAATCTGAAAGAAAAATAAATTGTAAGAAATTATATGTACAATGAAAGAAAGTATACAAAATGCTGCTCTACCAACCAGTCAAAAATGCATGATTTCATACAAGTAGATTATAATCCACTGGAGGCAGCATTAACATACTGATCCAGTTAGCCCCACCCACTGGGGTGGCACCGACATACTGATCCAGTTAGCCCCACCCACTGGGGTGGCACCGACATACTGATCCAGTTAGCCCCACCCACTGGGGTGGCACCGACATACTGATCCAGTTAGCCCCACCCACTGCACATGTGGGCACTGAACACATGCTACACTCTCAACATGTATTTCTTCTCTTAAAATGTTGTTATTGCATGTTGCAGCCATGAGCGTGAACACATCAGAGTTTTACGCACAAGTGTCAAATGCATGTCGAACACACAACGAGCATATGTACGACAGCTATGACAGGCAGAATGTTCATCAGTGGGGCTTAATGGCTTGGTCTACACGTACATGTGCACAAGACATGCCTTTGTTTAGCTGGCACCAAATAAAATACAAGTTGATTAATTAGGCAGGTACATGCATTTAATTTGGCGAGTACTTACAAAGAGTCTCTTGATGTTGTATGGGAATTTGCCAAGAACGATAGCCACATATCCAAACATGAGGAGATAACTACCAGCAATTGTAAAAACCTCTGAAAAGCTCTCTCGCTCAATCTCATCCTCAATAGATCTCTGAATCATAGCAAAATATACAAAACAGAATGCTAAATCAACTGGAATACGACACATTAATTTCTTACTCTTTTCATTCTTGTTGCATGACATTTCAGCAAATTGTGTGAAAACTGCATAAATTTATTGGAGACAACTCAGATTGGTAAAATTACAATCTTTTTTAATTTCTTTTTGAAATTCTTCAATAAAGTGTAACAAATCACTCATACTGACCTCAGCTTGATAAGCTATGGTCAGATTTGGATTGCTATAATTCTTCATGAACTCCAAGAAAGCTTTCTCCCAGAGAAGAGCCGGTTCCAAGCGTGGATCACCAGTCTTATAGTTATTGACAGGAAAAGTCAGGGAAAGACTGGTGGCATTGTTGTAAAACAGGCCTGATTGGAGAGATGAAAACAAAGAAAACCAACACCTAAAATAGTTGCTGAATTGAAAAAGTGGTAAACACGAAACTAACTTGCGTTAAAATAACAAATGTTAGCACATACTGCACATGTGTATGTTAAATTCTGAAATCATGCAATATTTGGGTGTTCATGTTTAACATGTTTAATAGCAAACTACACTGTACAAACATGTATGTACATGTACATGTTCATACACCTGTATACCATACCTGTATACTGGATAATTTGGCAGATGATTGCGTATAATACCAGTACATTAATGAAATCACTGTGGACTACATTTCATATCATGATTTGGGGGGCAAACACCATAAGTAAAGATTAGCAATAAACTCAAAGTATAAAGCAATATAACCAGATACATAAACACCGTCCCCGGTACATGTACATGTACATGTATATAAACCTACAAGCAGTCATGGACATAATGAAATACAATGGAGTACACCTGTATGTACATGTACATGAGTACATGTACAATATACATGATGTACAATGTACAGATGGGTACCTGCATCTTACCCTTCTACAGGTACTTCGGGCTGAAGACACCAGTGTCATCAAAACCTTCAATACGTGTACATACAGGTATTTACATAATACTTTCTTTTCTTCTTGACAATAACTATGATAACTGAACCCTACGAACCTGTCTGGTACATGTATATGTACACCAGTAGACGTTGTACAGCACTTTTACTGAAATGAAACAGCTTTAACAGGAAGACACCACACAATGTAAACACAGCAAGAGTACTGGTATTTCTGACTCCTGAATTTCTGGAAATGCCAAATACTTAAATCCCCCCATGTCCATTATTTTATGAAAATTAATACATGTGGTTGTTTTCAAGCATGTCAAATACTGGTACGGTATTTGCTGGTGCATGTGCAAGCACATAAAATTTAGGCATACATGTACTGTACATTGTGTCTGTGTCTCCTAATAATGAACTTGTGTATTCAGATATGGCATACAATATGGACCTTGGTCTGTGGATATGGTATCTGCAGGGATGCCAGTTGAATTCTTGTCTGCCTGACAATAAGGCCAGAGATATTTGTACAAGTACACATGCATGTACATGTTTATGTACCAGTATATATCTCAAGTAGGTCCTGGTAATGTACAATAACCCTTCTCATGACATTCCCTGTCAGAAATTAACTATGAACGATGTGTTTACTTGTCAAAAAAAATTGAAATCCATTTTAAAAATGTATTGAAAAAATCTATGTGACCTCTATCATGCAATACAACTCATGAATAAAAAACAAACTAAGACATTTTTGACTTTTCACCTTCTCATTCTGTTTGCATTGCTATTAACCAATGTACTATTAAACCCAATGCAAACCCAAATACATACATGTATGTTTCTGACAGGTAAAATCTCTCTTATTTTAATCAAAGACCTTGCACTATGGTCTGTTTATCACAGATGAAAAAAGATAAGGCCAGTTTGAAAAAAGTATTAGTTTTATCCATACTTACAAAATCTGGTTTGTGTACTGCAAACAATCAATCCGCAGAGATTGAAGTTTTTATAGATGGATGGATTTGTGATTTCTACATCACAAATTCAATTTTACAAGCAACATCGTTAAAGGAAGTTACTTTTCATGATATTGCCAAAAGACACATTTTTATTTAAGCACTACTAACTGCACGTCAAAACTTCATGAAAAGTCCAAAACCACTAAGACAAACAACAACATTTTTTCTTTAACAGTTTAAAAGGCAGTTGTCCTTTCTAAGTCACATGCAGTTGGGACTCCAAGGGCCAAAGTCTCAGCTACACAATGTACATGTACCGGTATGTAAACTATAAATGCTGACTTTTGCAGCCACTTACATTTTACATGTACATGCAGATATTTATACTATTTGTCATCACCTACTGTACATGTACTGCTCAGGGCTGTGGACAACATTCTAACTATTAACAATTTGGCCCACAAGAGTCTCTACAGTAGAGTTCAAACTTAGAGACTTGGTGTCCCCTCAATACGGTCTAGGTGTCCCCTCAATATGATGTGGGTATCCCCCTCAATATACATGTAGTGTGGGTACCCTGTCAATATGTGGGTGTCTCCTCTGCATGGTAGGGCTCTACCATATTCCTCAACCCAAGGATTCCGGCTCAAACTTTAAATTTTAAGTTCCTTAAATCTATTCCATACTTTAAACTGGCATAAGTAGTATTAATGTCATGTATGCAGTGCATGTGCCTGACACATTCTAAACTTTCACTTTCACTTTATTATTGTGTTTAGTTGAGTTAACTTACCATCATAATTGCCCAGGACAGTCCAGGGGAAAATTGGACCTCCAAAAGTACCCAAACATGGGTAGTGTTGCTTAGTTCCATCATCAACAGAGGCTGGTGCCCTGAAAACAATAATAAAACGAGTAAGTAACCTCAGTACATGTATCAGAATGTTTAAGGTTTTTTTCTCAAAGGATGGGAGATTTATTTGAAAATTCACTGAGAGTTCACCTTACATGTACAAGAAGTAAACAGCTGAGAACATCAGCTTTAGCCTAACTTAATCGCAAGTGTCTCTTGTCCATCAAAATCTATGAACAAGTGGAAATGGATTTTGATAGATTTGGGATAGTCAGGGTTAAGGTTCTAAGCTCAAATAAGGATGCAGTTACATGTAACATAGCTGCTTATACATGTACGTGTCTGTTTATGCTCTCTTAGGGATTCAGTCATAAATACACAGATGATTCATGTGTATCCAGATTAAAAAACATCTATGTGAAGTAAAGGGCACTTACGCTGTACAGGCCAAGAAATGAGTGTGATAGTCAGCATACGTGAAGAACTCATCTTTGATGGAACTGTTGAGTTTCTCAAGATCATTTTGCCAGTAGTTAAGTACACTCAAAATTGTACAATTGGTGTTAGTTGGGGATTCCGGCTTAAAACAGATGTCTTCAAGTCCAACGGTGCGATTTTCTTTCTCATAGTATGCTGTGAGACTTGTAATTTGTTCCTGAAGATCCAGCACCTTTTAAAATCAAGAGAAATTTCACATTTTTTCTTGTTTCGGTACTTTTGTACATGTGGGAAAACCAAGCAACTGATGATTTTGTACAATTAAAAATGCATTTAATTGTAAAGGAATGAAATCAATGTGATCAAGTAAATGATAAGAGCTATGATTTAGATGGCCACTAAACTGAATCTTACTGGCCTTCAGCAGTAACAAACTTAACATACATGTACTATACTTGTCAGGGTGCAATTCAACATTTTATTACACCAACAAACTCCTCAACCCACATGGTTAACTTAATCCTTGACTATTTGTACCTCTATGCAATTTTTATGCTCTTGGAAACAAAATACTTTTGAACTCTGTTTCCATGTGAGGAAAAACAAGTAAAACAAATATATGTTTGTGGCCAACTGCTTCAACAGTGGACACCTTGTATATGCATATATGTCAACCAACCTGTATAAGAACATCCTTGTTTAATACTGGGCCATAGGAAAGATTGGCCTTTCCTAGTCCATATGGTAGGAAATATGTCACATTGTAGCTGGGAGCTGTAATGATGACTTGCTCTGTGCGATAAAATGGTCCAAAGTTTTCATCAAAGTAGCTCTTCTCCTCACGTGAGCGGCTTTCTGGAGGAGACCACAGCTCAACAGGATCTGTTGTTACTTTCAAGAAGGCAATGCCTGAGCTCAACCCACCAACTACCAGGAGACCCAATAAAATCACAGGGACTGGGTAACGAGCACAAATAGTGCCCCACCACTGGAAAACAGCAGACAACTTTCGGTGAAAAGTGGCACCAACTCTTTCCCTACAGCCGACATCTTTTTCAGAGACTTGATGTTGACTAACGGCAGATACTTCGCCATTGATTCTGAGTTCATTGTAATGAGTAACATGTCTTCGTCTCTGAATGAGCCATGTGATTATCACAAACAAGATGAAGATGACAACAAAGACACCATAGGAGCAGATGAGGATGAATAGGATGCCATCCATGCCAAAGATTGTCAACGGGGGGTTATTTATAGTTGTTGGGGGAATCGGTGGACAGGATGGGATGCAATCCTGACAACTACAGGGTTCAGAGTACTCATCAACTTTCTTATTACATGGATAAACAGAAGTGTTAAATGCTTCCATTGGGAGGGGAGCAGATTTGTTACCTCCATCAATTATGAAATTGATGGTAAATGGTGTCTGTCCATTGTCGGTACTACCCATGAAGTCCAACAGTTTTTGGGGGGTGCAGGTACTTGCTGACTGACCACAAAGGAGTGAAAAGATCTTTGAATTTGAACTTGGAAAATTGACATTTTCACAACTATTATACATGCCATCTACAAAGTCGTCTTGAACATGGTAATCAATACTGAGAATGCTATCATTAGTTTTGTAGGTGAGCTTGTTGTCTTCCAAGCCTGCTTGAACTTCTTCATCTAGAGGAGATTCAACAGCCTCCAACTCATTGATGCCATTAGCTTCCTGTTTAAACACACCAGGTTTGATGCTAGTGACATCTACAAACAGGCTGTTACTGGGGTCACAGGTCATGGCGCAGTATAGATTCAGAAAGTTGCGTTGACATGAAGGGCAACGGCTCATCATTTGCCTTGCCTGACTGGTCTGGGTCAGAAATGTTTTCAACTGATTCAAATCACAGCAGGCCAAGGTCTTATTTTTGACAAGATGAGGACACAGTTCATGGAGAATTTCAAGAGCTTCTGGATCATCAAGCTCAGGAGCAGGTTTGTTGTAGAAGCAATTCAACTTATGCTCAGGGATATCACGATATCCACACTGCCCGTACATGATGCAATAGCCCTTCTTGTGTATAGCATCTGAAGCCTGCACAGAGAAAGGGGGGGAAAGCAGAAACTAAATTGAAAGGAAATCCTTTGACTAAAGAGGAAACTTGGAGAAACCCTTTGTATGACTGTTGGCATTGGCACAGCCATCATACACATGCCACACATCAGCACTCGGCAATCAATTCATGTGTAAGTAAGCGTACATGTATGTACATGTAGGTGGTGCCAGATTAAATCCGCATGTTTGCAGATCATCACAATGGATACCTACATGTATTGGGTTGATGCTTTGTACATGTATGCATGACATGACGTGTCATGTCAAGCCAAATTAGGTTCTTCATTTTTGTTTTTCTATACAGCTTGTGTGATGCCTTTGGTTTTTACAGGCATAAAACAGCGAGGATCCAGAGAGGTTTAGGGGTCAAACCCACCCCACCCATTGCCATATTATTTTAAGGGGCCTATATGTGTACACCTCAAGATTGGAAGACATCCTAAAAATAAAACATACATACAGGTACACAATAGGGGCTTATTTTCCATGTATGGTTAGGACAAAATGAAAAGATTAAATGGATTCACCAATGGTCTTATGTACACGTACAGTTAGTACATGTAAGTAACTCCCCGTACATGTGAATACAAATTTCCACACCCCCCTTCCCCCCAGTGAAGGCACGGGGACAAACAGGTACAAAATGTACACGTATGTACAGTACATGTATGACAAAGAGAATGAAGGCCGAGAGTTGAAAGTGGGAACACCCCTCTTTTAGCTTCCAAAAGTCCCCTTCTTTTAAAAAAAAAAAATTCCCCAATCCCAAGCACTCACCCCACCACCCAAACATCCCATAATGCATGTATATTTACATTATATTTCAATTAATATTAGGATACAAAAAAGGCCCAAAAGGTCAAAATTTTCTATTGCAGAACCAGTTACAATGAGACTTTACTGTTTCATGTATGATGCCAGTGCAAAGCTGGCGATTAGAAAAAGGTAGGCAGGTAAGTGAAGACTAGTTTGATAGGCAGGTACCATTACCATGGTTGCATGTAAGACTAGTTTTTAAAATGTTACATCACTATGGACAATTTTTTACTGCAGTGGTAAATTATAAGCCATCAGAAAGCGATAACTTGCCTAAAAATGTCAAATCTAAGATGAAAATACTGAAGTGGTCACTTGAAATATAAATTATTCTGACCAGTATGAGTTTCTAGCAATTTGTGCACAGGGTGTCAAGTGATGTAACATAACTTACGTTACAACATTAGGCCATATGAAAAAAATAATTAGTTTAGCATCAGCCCCCACCTAAAAAAATCTTGCAGCGTGTTTTTTTCTTTAAAAGTTGTCTTTTCCGATGTCCTTAGCTGTCCCCCGTAGTTTCTACAAACCTCGTGCATGCAAAACAACATACAGCCTGAGTACATACACATGTTATGTGCACTTCTGTGCACGAGTCTGAAGTGAACATGGCGCTTTCGTTCCGTGAATGTGGCAGTCCAGATCAGCATGCATACCAAAGTATTAAAAAAAAAAAGCAAATACAACTGATGCTAAACTATCTCTTTTTTCAAGTGGCCTTACTTACTGTACGATTCCAGCGCGAAGCTGGCTATCAGACATGTCAGAAAAATTGTGACAAGTTTAACATATAATAATGAAATATATAGCCTACATGTATGTAACAACTGTTTTGCACCATTCCCAAATGCTATACATCTCATCATGTTGTTATTGTTGAAGCTAAACTGCAGCGGCAAAAGAGGGTGCCAGCAAATCAAGAGGGAAAATAAAACGAACAAGGCAAAAATTAAAAATGAGTCCGGGCTATGGTAAATCTAACAAACTGCAAAGTACATGTAAATGTACCAATATACAGTATCAGTAATTTCATTTCTTGCAGTGAGTCTTCAACAGTTTTGCAGCTAGCTGGCCCTATCATCAATGTAGTCTACTATCTTAGCCCCACTAGGATCACTCCCGATCCATCCTTACTCACTAGTGTGGTATGGACTGTCACTCCCGATCCATCCTTACCCACTAGTGTGGTATGGACTCTCACTCCCGATCCATCCTTACCCACTAGTGTGGTATGGGCTCTCACTCCCGATCCATCCTTACCCACTAGTGTGGCACAGACTGTCACTCCCGATCCATCCTTACCCACTAGTGTGGTATGGACTGTCACTCCCGATCCATCCTTACCCACTAGTGTGGTATGGACTCTCACTCCCGATCCATCCTTACCCACTAGTGTGGTATGGACTGTCACTCCCGATCCATCCTTACTCACTAGTGTGGCACAGACTGTCACTCCCGATCCATCCTTACTCACTAGTGTGGCACGGACTCTCACTCCCGATCCATCCTTACCCACACATCCGTATACGCAATTTCGTGTCGGTGTACTGAAAATTTTCATCGAGGGCACAGTTGCCATCTTTAAAATAACGTCATTGAACATTACGTAACTTGACCCCTCATCGTCTCGACGGCTGTTCCATGTCAAAACATATCTACAAATGTAATACACAGACTGAGTGATAAGATACTACATGTACATGTACCAACGGACTCTTCCAAAACTTGGGCAGCAGATTAGATATGTCTTGGAACAGCCGTCGAGACGATGAGGGGTCAAGTTACGTAATGTTCAATTACCTTATTTTAAAGATGGCGACTGTAAGAGCGAGCCTGTGAGATTGAATGGGTGAAGGCAACAAGACTGGAAAATACCAGAACACCGTAAAAGAAATCATTCAATAAATGGCACTAAGAAAGCAGAGAGGCTAAGGATCATCTTTGTATGCAAAAGAAATTGTGCCCACAATGATAAGTGGGTGCACCGAAAATGTTCAGAACGCCGACATGAAATTGCATATACGAATGTGTGGCTATATATTGCATATACGAATGTGTGGCTATATATTGCATATACGAATGTGTGGCTATATATTGCATATACGAATGTGTGGCTATATATTGCATATACGAATGTGTGGCTATATATTGCATATACGAATGTGGATGGAGCAGGAGTGACAATCCGTGCCACACTAGTCAGTGCAAATAGTGGGGCTATCTACATGTACTAGTACTACAGTAGTACTAGCATACTCTAGGCCTACCCCAGAATGCCCGTTCCCATAAACGGGGTGGTGACGGACCCCACAGTTCTGGAAGTGGGGGTAGAATAGGCCTCCATAATGTAGTTCTGATATAGTTCTAACTTCTACTGTCATGACTGTAAATCATGTACCTGCACAAAAACCGTCACGGACATCAACAAGGTTACCAAGAACAGCCGACGCTCCATATCTTTCGTTGATCTTTGGGCAAAAAGTTCCACTGAAACAGCGTCGTGGCACTCCGATCAGTTGCAGCAATATATAAACTTGAAAACAAAGAGTTAATGGGTCATAAATATGACTTTTAGCAAGATATCTAACACAGGGGTGTGGGCGTGTGTCGACATGTACATGTGGTATGTACATATGCTCATCTAATGATCTATGTTTTCATGTGTTCAGTGCTAGTGGTGTTACGTTTCAACGAAAGCACAATGATTGTATTCAAGTACTGCGGTCTCTATCTATTATGTCTGTAGTCGTGCTGACTCTGTGACTGTTCATGGAACTGAAGACAGGGACCTAGACAAGAGCTAGTTTCCATCAATATAAAAATAGAAATCACTCCAGAAACTTACATGTACCATGCATGGTCGTAAACGTGTCGGCAAAAGTTTCCTGTGAATATGTCGGTCAGTTTTAAGTGTAACAATTTTTTTATATTCCTTTTTTTCACAACTTTTAATCACATTTATTACTCAGCCATAGTTCTATGTATGGGTTTATTGGAGCAAATTTGACTTGTGTAAAGTAACTTAAATTATGGATGACCAGAGCCAATCACAGTAGTGATCGATCCCTTTATTTACAAGAAATCGTCAACCAGCCGCTATCCCAAAGATCAGACCATGTGTCATGTGTGTGGGTGTCATGTGATTAGTCATCGGTGTGCGGCGCGTGCACGTGAGGTGCGGCGCGGCTCACCGGCGCTGTACAGTACAGGTAACCAAGTACATGTAAAATGTAAGATACTGGGTGGGGAGGCAGAAATTTTTGTGACTTACTATAACTTATACTTTGAACTATAATTGAACTCCAGGAAAAACTGTGACATTCTGACTCTCCTTCCACAGTTGTCATGGTTTTGTATGTATGGAGATGTAGGCTAGGCCCCTACAGTACATGTACAGTACACATATGTAGCCTCCACTACCCAGAAGTGGTTCGTCGATCGTGGGAGTGAGAGTGCGGCGGACGATGAACCCCGCAGTTTTGGGAAATTGTTTTGGAACTAATTGCAAAGAAATCTTTATATTTCATTCAAATAAAACAGTTGCATATGTAGCACGGAAAAATGGCACCCTAAACTAAGTCTAAATAAACAAAAAAACAAACCAGAATTTGGGGAACTCGCTAAAAAAAAATTCAAATTGGATCGGGTAGGGAGGAGTCGCAAGGAAAATTAGGTGGAGGCAAACGACCGCAAATTTTAGAGAAAGGAGGAAACAAAACCAAAAAAAGGTAATCCCAAAATTTATTGCTTAGGGGCAATGCTCAACAGAATTCAAACAACGATATAAAAAAAAGGAAACTCAATCAATTTGGTGATTCAAAAAAATTGAAGAACCAGTGTGATGTCTGGACAGAATGGGACTAGATTAAATGAAACTTAATGAAACTACGTCAAACTACAAAAAAATTGGATGCCAATGAAACTTTGCTGGTCAAAAGAAATAGGAGCGTGGATTCAAAAACATTTAAAGTCGAGCACTGAATACAAGCAAAAAAATGAATCTATTTCAACAAAAAAATGAAAAACCTAACCACAAGCAAAACTTAAAGTAACCAAAAGCCAACACAGCATATAAGAGGGTTGCAAAATAATAAACACAACAGCTTTGACAACCGAATAAAACGGCAGACTAAGCGAGGGGCTGAGAACTCATAAAAATGTGGTGTGTGCTCTTCACTGCCAGTCTGCAAACTGCAGGTGGGTCTAGAGGGAATGCTGAGCACATGGTGCTAAATCAAAGGGGCTCTTTGTTCAAGGGTCTAATTACTGTAAGAATGATGTTACCTTACCAGGGGGAGGGTCCAGCTTAAAAAAAAATCATTTTCCAGGGGGAGGGAACTGAAGTTATTGTACATGTAGAAGATTGCAATCATCCTCCTTACACTTACATACGTCCTTTTACCGGGAAAATTTTTTTGGCGGCGATTATGCTTCCTGGCAAAAGGTTGTAAGCGCTTACGATCTTCCGGGCGCACGACGACATGTAGACTTTAAACAAATTCTGCATTACAATGATACAACATCACACAATATGAACAAGGACAGACAAGGAACAGTGTGCCAGCGTGGTAATTGTGGAGTGCAAAATATATAGAAAGATCTATCGACATACAAGTACTGAATTCTGATCTAGGAGAAAGAGAGTTTGTGGGTTCAAGCTTTTAGTTAAATATTGTCTTTGGTTAGACAGGTCAAATTTATAATCCCCACTTGTCTCTTTCCTCCCAGGAGAATGGTAAATACATGTAGTTACATGTACCTCCATTCTTATTGCTACGTGTGGGTACAAAAAGTACATTGGATACACGCTGCATGACATCAGTCAGGACCTTGGTTCAACAGGAAGATGATCAGCTCCCCATTATACAAGATCTCTTTTGATGACCACAGTCAGCCTTTAGTGTTCCATTCAGTCTTTGTTGCCCGCAGCAGAAAATACCAGCAATGGATGACCAGCCCAAGTACTTTGATCGAATCCTTGAATTCGACGGCCAAGATCTAACTATCAAGCAGTGTTACTTTGGTGATGTCGGCTGTGTTGTGTGGGATGCTGCTCTAGTCTTGTTGAAATTCTTAGAGTTGGATTTTTTCAAGCCAAAACGTGACAGTTTGGAGAAGAAACATGTGATTGAGCTTGGTGCAGGCACAGGAGCTGTTGGACTAGCAGCAAGTCTACTTGGGTAGTATTTTACTATTGATAAATAGTTTTTCTTAGAACAGTCATGGCTCGCTAATTTCATCATTAATTTCAGATAGTACTGTCAAGCAAGGAGAGTCAGGTTGGCATAGTGGCTCTTTCCTTGCCTTCCACCTCAGTCTGTGGCCCGGGGTGGAATCCTACAGTGGCCTGGTCCACATTTGGATTGGGTTTTCAGTCCCTACCTGATTCCTTGGGTTTTACCTAGAATATTCCTCTGGGGTTTTCTCCCACCTCTGAAGGCTGTAACTGCTTCTCATTGTCTCTACAGGTTTCTTCGGGCTTACGAGCTGTAGTGCCCAGGGAACCATTGAAGAATCCTTGATGTTATTACCAGAAATTAATAATAATCCTGAGGGTTTGGGAATATATCCCCCTCCCCCAGTTTTTGGATGGGGAATGTGCCATAGGATCATCCCTCCCAGATTTTTGTGCCAAGCAAAACTAAAAATGCTTAGTATCACCCCAATGCTATCAATTAAGAGATGCAAGTAGTAAAGTAACTCAATCGTATCTCAGATTATTTTTTTCAGAGAAGACAGATGGAGAGATACAAGACAAAGTTACTGTGCATGATTTAGATAATTGGATGACTTTGCAGCAATCTGAATTACTTTTGGCCATTTCTCCAGTCTCCATTCTGCACATATGCCTCTACATCCAGGAAAAATATCAGATAAATTTTGACATGTTTATTTAGTTTTGACTATTTTCCATGTTTTCAGAGCTGATGTGACGGTCACAGATCTGGAAGATTTTATACCGTTGATGCAGCTGAATATCGATACCAACAAAAGTGTTATCAGAGGGACCATTACTGCTAAGACTCTTCAATGGTTAGGTCCTTTCATTTTGGAACCAATGAAGGTTTCAGTAACTTGTATAAAGAGAGAAGTCAGGGTTAAAGACTTGAGGTTAGGGTTGTTCAGAGTAGCCAATTTGAAATGGAGTATGAAGATACAAGTCTAGCCTTCCAGCCTCCCGTTGTTCATCTGCCATATATAATGCTTGTAAGATGGCTGAAGTTTCTGGAAAAGGTTTATAAATTTCTTTCTCATTTGTTGACCTGTAGGGGTGCTTCAGTGGCCAACTTCCTCCCTCATCCAGATGTAATTCTGATGTCAGACTGTGTTTACTATTTAGAGGTATGTGTACCATACATAATACCGCTGTTTCTTTCTTCAAATGCCCCCCTCAATTTCATTTGTTTTCTTGAATTATATTAAGTGGAAAGGTTTGCGGTAACGCCATGTGAAGGAATATCTGTTATGAGTATGTATGGTTCTGAAAAGAACTGGGAGAATGCTCAACATTTCAGATTGCGTGCCGCGCTCAGTCCATTGTCAGGAGACTGATGAAACTGTTTATATAAGGTGACTGAATGCAGTGGAGTGTGACGAGAATGCTTGTGGTGGATTCAGCTGGGCACTCATGCGGGACGGGGTCCAGAAGGTCAGTGAGGTGTGTCAGTTGGGCAGTGGTTGGGGCAGGGTGAGGTGGCCGGGGGTATAGGAGAACCATTGGACTGGGAGGTGAGCAGGGGTTGCCAGATGTCACTGATGGAGAAGCCGATGTCTTGGGGAACGGTGTCGTGCTTGGGGATCAGGGTTCTCTGATGGGTCTTGGGTACCAGTGCTCGATGCTGGTGATGAGGTGCACCTGGTCCCATTTGATGCAGTGGTCTTCAGAGTGGGAACGCGTGACTATCACTGACTTCTCATACTCTCCCTTCCTGCCAAGGGTTGGTGTTCTTCGAGTCTGGTGGGGAGGTCCCTTCCATGCAGTCTCGCAAATATACACTTTGCCGCATTGGCAGGGGATCTTGTATACCCCTGGTCAGTATTGCGGATCTTGTCTGTCCTTGTGGGATGTCAGCATGCCGCGGATCTTGAGAGGGGCTGTGTGGAGTACCTTGATGTCATTCTTGCTCAGGATACCTTGGATGTGGTGGGAAGTACAATCTACATGTAGGTAGGGGGCAGTAACAGAACTAGGGGCCTTAGCTAGTTGGCTTTGGGTATAGGAGACCCTTCGGCCGGACTGAGCACACAGTCCAAAACGTTGAGTAGACTCCCAGTTCTTTTCAGAACCACACATGCTCATAAGAGATATATTCCTTTGCATGGTGCTACCGCAAACCTTTCCACGTATTGCTGTCTTTCACCATGAAAAGCCTGAAATTCCATCTTGGATTATATTGTGCCCAATGTTCCAGATGTTTTTATCCTTTTAAAGTGCCAGACTTTTTGCTCTTTGTATGCCTCTGCCATAGGCATGCAGAGCCTCGATCTGGCAGCTTTAAACAATAGACATAGCTGGTTCAGTGATTCGGGTGTATGTTCCTTAGTAATTTTGCGCATGTTGCGTCAGTTCTTATACCATGCGATTGGACAGTATACTTTGCCAGTTTGAGGCTATGCATGCCTATGGCGGCAACATGCAAAGGGGAGCAAATACTTGTTATCTTGGGCCTGGTAGTCTACATTTTGACCCCTCCCTTCTCATCAGCCTTTTGCACTGTTTACACTGGTGTTAATCATGAAGTTTCTTTTAAAGGCTGTTGATGATCTTGTGAAGACAATGAATGAGTTGAGTGGTCCAGAAACAGTCATCCTGTGTAGCTATGAAGAGAGAACCATGGGACAAAACCTCCAATCTCTAGACAGATTCCTTAAGGTGGGTCAAACTCTAGTCTTTTCTTTGAATTAATACTCAGAAATCTGAAAGTACAGACGTTTGACTTTTTCTTTAGACAAGCTCTTGGGCAGGACAGCTGAAATTTAGAGCAAGTTCCATCAAGGACCCGTAAACTTGTGGTTGGTTTGTGATGCACCTAGCATGTGCAGTGAAGCTGACGTGCAAACGACCTCAGTAGGCCAGTTGGGAATAGTCGACTGCATTATAGTCCAGCTATCATTGACTATCAGAGTTAGTTTAACCAAGGTTCACTAATGTCCTTAATCAAACTTGCCCTTATTGACTACTGAGCATGATGTGGCTTGTAATAGACATCAAAACCCATGTTGCAACCCCAAATTGTTCTGACAGTCCTGTGTAATCATGTTGTGTGTACTTTATTCAGAAGCTGTGAATAAATCAATAACCCAAAACAAAGTAATCATACCCAATTTACACCCTGGCTGTAGAAGTGACCTGATTAGTAAGTCTTAAACTACCGGTATTTCTGTGACGACAGTCCATTGTTCAAAGTGTAGATTATTTTTACAAATCTATAGCAAACTGTAGATGGGTCTGTCCTCACTAAAAGACATGTATTTGTATGACATTCAATACAAATTTCCAACTGTAAAATTACTTTTTGCTTCACTGTTTCTAATTGTTGCCACAGTAAGGTAAAGATAAATTCAGCAGTATTTGAGAAATAACAGACGTTTATTCTTGAAGAGATAACGTTTGTCACATGGACAGACACTTTGTTTATTACATATGAAAAATACAAAACGCAATTGAAAATTACCTGCAATGTATTAAACACTCTTTTTGTTTACTTTTAGAAACTTTCATTATCTGATAAAAACAATTCAGTCTTCTCACTTTTATTTCAGCAAAGTGAACAGACTTTTTCTAATGAATGAATTGTTCATTATTTTACTTAATTTTGCTTTGTAATAAATGTACATGTATTTACAAGATACATGTAAGTCTTCAAGAGTTTCACATTTAGAGGGAAAAATTGGTTGTGACAAACATTACAAAATAGTGGACAGACAATTGTAATTCCTCAAACCCAATCTTAATTTTGTCATCTGACAGAAAAAAACACCAAATATGATGTAAACTATAGTCATTTGCAAAAGTTTGGGACCTCCAATAGAAAATGCATTAGCCTGAAGGAAAACCAAACTTAAACCAATCAATCATGGCAACTTATGTTTATTTTCAATGTGTCACCTTGGTACCTTGGTTGAACATTTTTGACTACATTTCCATGATTTGACATGTTAACAGTCTAATATTTAGTGTTCCCTCCTTTATTTCTGATTGCTTAGACTGGCTTTTTTTTCCCAAGCTGCCTTACAGACAAAATGTCATACAAGACCTGCATTTGCAAAAAATTTCATTCAAATGGGTATATACATGTAGCACTACACCGATGTTATGCACCACTGTTAAGTAACCAGTCAATGAGACAAGGTAATGCAGGCCCAGTGACAGAAATACCTATAAAATTCCAGGTGGTTTTAAACTTTTGCAAATGACTGTATTATTGTAAAAAAACTGTTCTCAGGAAGATACATGTTTTTGTTTAGGTTATCTGCTCATGGCCAAATCAACCTGTGTTTGTCACTCTGTGGACAGACACCGTGATACATATCTACATTATTCCTTAATTAGTTGTCCTTAAATTCCTGTTCAAGATAATTTCAAGAAATAAAAAGCCATAGATTTTGACACATTTCTCAAATGTTACACCTGTAGTACCCATCTCCATGAGAGTGGTATTTTTGTTAACCTGAAAAACATGAGTTCACGCAGTTATGCATGTCCCACTGGAATCTGTAAAAATAAGCTGGACATTTTCATAAATATCCTGATTATTTCAATGACCGTTCAAATCCTATTAAACTGTGTAAACCGTATCTCTACAATTATACAACTTAGTAAAATTGTTGAAGTTCATTTCATGACTCAATACTGCTGAAGTACGAGATGATTTTGGTTATGAGCAAATGTATCTTTGAGCATGGACAGACCCAGATTTGTAATGGATCTACAGTTTGCATTAGATTTGTAACGAATCTAGTTGTTGTAGATTTGTACTGATGAGGAAGTTACCCTCGTGTCCCTGTTTTAAGTAGTTGTGACCGGATGGTTGGGGAAGAATATACTAGCACTTTAGCATACTGATTCTACTGGGCCTCGTTACAGGCATAGTGGGAACAGTTAAGGGATACCAGGTACGCTCACACTCTGGCCTTGTGTATGTTTGACTTTCTCCATAGAAAACAATGTACCGGTATGTTTGTTACTTCTTGTGTTTTCAGGATCAATGCTTTTACGATTTGAATTTTCTCTTCAACTTTTAATAAGCAATAAATTTGATGCGTTGTGGCACAATGTGGCTACTTTTCTGTGCCTACGTTTTGCCCAGTCTTTTTTTTATGTGTTGGATTATAGGTTAATTGAATTGACTCAAACTCAGGTACATCTTCTAGTTGTTCCATCATACATGTCATACTGGTTCTGAGGTGATAGATCTGTCTGAATCAATGCTCCCTGAGTGTACTGTGCAGCACATAATTTCTGTTCATTTAAAATGGCAACCAAACATACTTGTATAATCTTGCTTGAAGAGTTAGCCTGTAAATTTTCGTGTCGTTAATTTTTGTAGTGCCATAAGCAATTTTGGTTGATATGTGCCCTTCATAGAAATTCTTAATTTTTATTGTTGAATTTGCATTGTAATTTAAATCCAAGGTTGCTCATTCTGCAAATGAAATAGCAATATGTGGTAAGAAAATAGACTCAGAAATCTAGATTCGTGCAAGAATGGGCTCGGCGAACAGCACCAATCTACAGTTCCACTCCATCCTCCTTAACCAAATTGTTTGAGTATGGGGGGTTTCATTATTTTAACATACATGTATGTACAAAAAAACTACAAAAATGGTTGTTCTATTTGTCTACAGCTTGTGCATGAAATATTCAGCGTGGAAGAAGTGCCTCTTGACCAGCAAGATCCAGTCTATCGGAGTGAAGATATACACATATTAACCATGAAGAGGACAGCACCAGACTCGAGACAAAATTCTCATGTTGACAAATGAAGGCACTATTTGACTGTAAAAACTGTATTGATTAAAGAGAGGTTCCTCTTGGCATCAGGAAGATTTTGGCAGTGGTGAAGAAAAGGAGTGTCCCCATCTCATTCCTTGCCAGTTGACACATGGAATTAAGCATCACATGCACTGCTTAAAGGTCCCCCAATTAATCAGTGTAAAGATCTAGTACTTCCACTTGGAACACATTCAGTAACGGGTCAATCTATTTCTTTTGTCTCATACAACAGGTTATACTAGGCAAGATATGGGACGGAGGGGTACCCCCCTTACCTGTCCAATCCCTATACACACTCTAGACTATTGTTATCTAACACATCCCCCCAGAAGTCTGTAAAGAATTCCTGAGATTCCGATCGAACAATGGCCAACACAAAGGTTCTCTCTGTCCCATATCTTGCTTCAAATGCAACAGGTCATCGGCACTATTTAAATTGTTTTCTGTAAACATTTAAGTTTGCTTTCAGTTTGAGTATTAAAATCATTTTTTTCAAATAATTACAAGGCCAAATCTGGTGGATTCTCTGTCACCCCCCAAAGGCTGAAGTTCACTTTATAGAGGAGATGCATTGCCATTGTCTCCATGGTGTCTCCATGGTGTCTCAGAAGCTGCTATTGTTATTTTAATTTAGTTACAATGAATACACAGTACGTTCACTTGAGCCTATCCCAGCGACATATAAGTCTTACCCTTTGAGGACGCATTAACCCATTACCTCTACAACTTTATTCTATATGTTCCAAATCCCAATTTCAACATCTCAACTGTACAGTTAATTCATTCTTAACAAAAGGTCTGAAGCAGCCTTGAAATAAGACTAGTCTTTCTCCTTCCATTAAACTCCTCTCTTCTGTCACAGCAAACTGGTTATACAACACCCAGTCTAAACTTGAGTCCTGGTGCAGCTCTGAAGCGGAATGTCCCAACCCAGACTTGATGATCAGTGTCTGTAAAATCCCCTTCACCTTCCATTCTGATAGCCAAATAAAAGAAACAAGGTTTTTGTTTTAGGTTATCTTGATGAACTTTAAAACACTGAAAGAATTCAAATTCTGAAAATCCTGCAAGTCCTGACATATTAATGCTTAGTAAACTTCATCAATCTGAACGAATAAGTCTGTGGACTTCAGGACTTATTGAAAGAAAAGAGAATACATTTCATAATGAAATAATTACAGTACCTTTCTCTGAAAAGCACATCCCATAGTGATAACTAAAAATATTTAATAATTTGTGTAAGTTTTAAACTTTGCGTGCATTCAAACTTCATTGCAGAAAATTGCACACACAAGTTAGAAGAGCACCTCTAAGGAAAGCATGTTTTCTCTGATTTTATCTGTTCAAATAAATATGGAAGCATTCAAATCGAACGCAGTGTCATTTGTTTTTAGAACTCAACTATAACAAGCTAAAAAGGGCTTTTTTCTGTTCATGCCAAGATGCAAATTCTGAATGTAGACTGTCACTCGGAGTGTAGGACAGTTATCCTTGGCTCTATCCAACTCATACGATCATCATAAACAGGACAGAATTCCGTCGTTTGATTGCAGTTTTATTCTGTCTCAATACCAGCACAAAGTTTGACACATGGGTCTTCACATACAATACCGAGTGCATCAATGTAGATTGGTGGATCAGCCCCTCCCTCTCGAATAGCCCTCCCTCGTTAGAGTTGGACTGGTAGACCCAAATTCTGTTTTTGAACCTTGAAAATCCTGCAATTCTGTGCAGTTCGCTGACGTGATTGCGATTGATACCATCGGCCAGCTAATGCGTCACGTTGGGCTGCATTGCACCACGCCCTCTGCCACACTAATTGACTGAAGTGCGCCCTCTGCTGCATGAGATGTACGGTCACAACACAGAGGAAATGAGGGGAACCCTCGCCCTGTGCTCACAGCGGATAAACCCTTAATAGTGGCTACAAACAATGGCTACATGCATGGTTTGGCATGCACAAGGGTTTATCCACTTCAAAGACAGGGCGAGGGTTCCCCTCGTTTTCTGTTTTCTCTGAATGATGCAATCTACATTCAGAATTTGCATCTTGGCATGAACAGAAAAAAGCCCTTTTTAGCTTGTTATAGTTGAGCTCTGAAGACAAATGACACTGCTTTCGATTTGGATACTTCCATATTTATTTGAACAGACAAAATCCTAGAAACATGTCTTCCTTAAGAGGTACTCTTTGATAAACCTGCACAGTAAAAAGACCCATCCAGTAAGCCCGACAATTGCGCATGTGGGCACTTAACACATAACAGGCCACTCTGCACGTTCCAGTCTGTAAATCATATAGGAATGGATGGGTATCAGTGAGTGGTCAGAATACAGTAGGGAAGGGCTTAATGGATCGGTCTACTAGGTGATGCCACATGACCAGTGTTGACTATCGTGGCACTAGGCCAAACTGTGTCAAGTTGTACGCGTTTATTCATTTTCACAAACTAAATTTCCAGCATCCAAGATTTGCTGATGGACCATATGGGAAGTTAACAAATAGGGCTGAGTCAATCAGAATAATTCACTATTCGAATGTTCGACCTTCAATTTGATTGTTATGAACAAACCATATACAACATCAGTTGCTGTAACACTCCCAAAAACAATTTCCATCCAAAAATGTTAGAGGGGGTTAAGGTTAGGATTCTTTTATTCTGAGGGTACTAGTGAATTGCCGGCTACATACAGTGTGTACATGTATAGCTACTTTTGTGAAAGAAGTTGTATATACACTTTCAAGGGTTACAGCCTTGTGCATAAATTCTGACAGGAAATATACACCATGTAGTTTATTGCAACCCCCTGGGTTGCTTGCACTACACTAAATACATCATCATGCACATAGAAAACAATGGAAGTAGTGACAAATAGTGCTGCCAAGTGATACTTGGGAACAGAATGACTGCATGTTTCATTGGAAGGCCAAGATTATGACCACAAGGCCACTTTTCTTTTCACTTTCAAAAATTTTAGTTTTCTCAATCTTAATTTCCTTTATCCTTCCCAATACATATATACCCTTGAAATACTAGACAGACCCCAGGCTCAGGTCGAAGTAAGCCAACAAAATATGAGCAATCTCACACCTTGTGGGCAAGTTTAAACTTGCGCATATTTTGCAGTTTCCATTCAGCAACTCCAAAATACACCCACCTGTTTTCATTGAAGCTTCCTTGATAGACAGCTCCATTGGGCCATGTGTACTTCCCTTTGCCATGGAACTGGTTGCGTACAAATTCTCCTTCATATACGCTACCATTAGGGTGTGTCAGACGACCATGTCCTGTCATTTTATCATGTTCCCAATCCCCTTCATATACTGTACCATTGGCTGTTGTGTGAGTACCCTTTCCAGATCGCTCTAATGCACCATCATCAGTTACTTTATACTCGCCATCTGCAAAGCCAAACAGCAAAAAGTATGTACACAGCAAGGAGAACATGGACATTTAGATGGTTATTTTTTGGCAGAAAGAGAGAGTTATCCTTCATCATACAGAAAACAAAAAGAAAATATCAATTAAGGTGGAGGCTATATAATCCACACCAAATTGAAGTGCACAACGTAAAATGACTGCGTATACTCAGTGTGCCCTGTGCCCAATGTGTATAAACTTGCATGTCCAAACAGTGATCTCGCACCAAAGGACAGCTGTTTCCATGTGAAAACATACTTTCTCTTTTTCCCTCTCGGAGCAGATTGGTACTGATCCCCAACTTTCATAAGGCTACAGAACGACCATCAGCCATGCACACGTTTCAGTAGTTGGAATCTTGTGCATTGTGTTGCAAAGACCTATGCCATTATTGCAAACCTTCCGTAGTTAAGGTATACAAATAGGCCAACATGTATTTGCAAGTATGCCTAATAGCCTAATACAAATTTCTTGAATGTATCCAGTATACTTTATTGACAACAATTATAACATTTATTGGAGGGCCATAGCCAGTACCAACCATATTTATCTCCATTTGGGAAAATGTATACACCATTCAATGGGGCAGCAGGTGCTTCCTCATCCTTCTCTACTTTCTTGGTTTTACCTGAAATATGAGAAAAGACAATACATGGGTAAGGTTACTCCAGTCGAACCTCATTAATAAGAACCATGTTATTATAAGATTCTGCTTACAACAAGGAAATTTTTAGGTCCCACTGCTTGGTTTTACATTGTTTTCATTCCTGATAATACAAGGTTAGTGTTATAACAAGGTAATTTACCAAGTACAAATGACCTATTATTAACCACTTCATGCCGGGGCATTTTTCAATGTTGATAATGCTGGGCCGGCATGACCGTCATTTTTTCCGTTTTCAAAATCCTTCAAAAATTCATTTCATTTAACGGTCGTTTATAGCCACACAAAGTAATCTTTAGGCACTACTCTAAGTTGACAGGTGACTTTCATTGACACCCGAGTATTTTAGCCAGGCCTGCAGCCTTGTAAAAAAAGGCCCAGATCGTGCGGTGTTGTGTAACTTTTGTTCACGAACCTGGCTCAGTGCACTGCTGACCTCTTTTCAATAGGGGCCAGATTAGTGTGCAGCTGTGCTGTGTGGCTCATCGCTGCGGTGGTGGAGCGCTTTTGTCCCTGGTGGTAATCCGCTTGCTCTAAATGCCCCAAACCCTGGTATACAGTTTCAAAATAAGGCCGATTATCACCACTTTTGAGAGTGAAAAATGCCGGTAATGCCCAGCAGCCTGGTCTTTTGTTCGGAGTACGGTCTTTTGTTACAGGGCCATGTTTCCTTTGTCCGAGTTCGGAGACCCTGGCCACGCATAAAAACCATATGTCTCTGATTCCGGAGTCCCCGACAGGAAGTGGTTAATGAGGTTCGACTGTACTCCATTAGCTTGAAGTTCACTGGCATGCAACTTTTCCTCAGATCAGCTGATTTCCTTGTTTATCACTTCACACTCGCGCCATTGGAAATTCCTGCTGTTTATAAATCTTTAATTTACATGCCTGGCCCATAAAACATGGTGAAGTTCCACTGCAATTCTATTTTGACGTGATATTCTGATTTTTATCGGAAGTGCACCACATGTATGAACTCTTATAACGTGTCCAAAAGGTAGAAAAATAATTTTCTCACAAACTTGTAGTTTGGTATGTGAGTAATGATTATCATTCAGAATTTATCAACTGAGGAATTCCATATACGAAGTTCACTGTAATATCGCGTAATTACTACAAAAGTATCCTTACTATGATCGCTGAATGAAGACGATTCCAATAGGCATTGAAGAGCTGAACATCATAGGACAGAAATATGGAGTTTTGGGCACACTTTTGGAGCTACACATGGACCAGGTTTACATCGACAGGCGGCCATCTTTGCTTCTGAAGAACATGGCGAATGCGCACGACGTGTGCGCATGAACCGAATCATATCCGGAAAGAACCATTATGTAATAGGGGTTGGGCTGCCACAAGCATTGAGGTAATTTTATGCATGAATCCGCAACACGAGGAGTGCAGAGGGCCGTCATCTGTCTGGATGGATCTACACAGTTCACGAAATGCTGCGCAATGTGCCCTACTGTACATGTACATGTACATGTACAATTTTTACTTGGGGGAAAATAGTGCGTGTTTTGCGACAATTTTAAAGTTGGACAATTTCTTTAGAAGGAAAAAAGGGGCCCAATTTCTTTTACAGACAGTTTGTAAGTTGGACAATTTGTTTAGAAGGAAAAAAAGGGACAAATTTCTTTTAGAGAGTGCTTGTCAGTTGGAGGAGGTTTTTTCTATATTTATACAGAGGGAAGGGGAAAAGGGAGCTGAAACCTGTCTTTAGATTATTGTGTGGCTATCTGCGCTCTAAAATGTGAGGGGAGGCTTGTACAGGAGAAGAACATCCTTAAGGATTTGATTGAAGTGGTCTACTCCTGCATGTCGGCAGCGCCACATGTATTCGGCCAGGTAGAACCCAAACTGGTCGCTTCCACTGTGTGGATAGTCACCTCTCTCACCAATTGCGCGTAAGACTCCAATTCTCGCTCATAGTGCATGTATTGCTAATGGATGAAGCAAGACTCCACCTAGCCTGAGTTCTTATACAGCATTGGAACGAAATTCCTTCTTTCGTACGGCCGACTGCATTTCTACTTGTTCTTTCTCTTTTGGTTTACATAATACGACAGAGATAACTCACGTCATACAGTCCATTGTGCTCAGACATGTACCTTACCTAGTTGATTTCCTTTGGCACAACCTACTTACATTAACAACGGATAGCCACATTTATTTATATTCAAATATTCTAATTTATACAAATATTCGTGAATAATTACATATTCAGTTTCATAAATATTTAATTTTTTTTAATATTCATCTTGACCTCATCGTGACCTCTCCTTAATTCAACCGTAACTTTATATGGAACATATCGAGTTCCTCCGGCAACAAGCGCTCGTGTGGCGTGGTCAGTTAGACTGCTGTATTTCTATACCTAACAGTTCTCTTCATTGCAGGTTCGCTTCCCCTTTACGACACAATTTGGATTAAATGTATTAAATGTGTATACTAACTGTAATAATCCTTGTACTAATGACAGGAAAACTGTGGAGAAATAAAAGGACGGGATAGTGAAGGAAAAGGAAACGGTAGACGATATAGTAGGGGAAAAAAAGAACGGCAAAAGGACTCACTTTTTTGCCGTTTTATTGCATGGGGCCCCTTCTTTTTAAACCTGTCCCCCTAAGTTACTGAACCCCCTTTCACATCTCTATCCCCCAAAAATAAATGTCGCCCCTTTTTAAATCTGTCCTGGAGCAAAAATTTCTCCTAAAAAGTGAACTTCGTATATGGAATTCTTTCCGAATTCTCTTTTGCTAATATGGAGATTTGTGTTCGAAATACCTTTATTGACATCAAACATTTGTCAATAAGAAACATCAAAGTCCAAAAAGAATTAAAGTTATAAACCCAGGTCGGACAAGTTTACAATTAGACAAATTTCACAGTTTAACAAAAGAGCACCAAGGAAAGATTGTAAAAAGAAGCAATAAGAAGAGAACATTCAACCTAGGACACAGGCAAGAAAGCAAGGGGAGAGCCTTGGACAGGCCTGGCAAGGCATGAACAGAGGACTTACACAACAATCACAAGGTTTCAACAATGACGGTGTCAGTATTCAATTGAATGATTTTAAGGTTTTTCAAAGGAGAAGTTTGGCAACACTGCATGAGGAAAGTTGAGGGAAATGTTGAATACAAAGTTCACCACATTAGGGTTCCTATTGCTCCTGGGTGAAGGCATCAGCTTAGCCCCACAAATACATGTAGGGCTGTGGTGGTGACAGATAAGAGACAGATTGTAAAAGGGAGCCACCACAGCCCTACTTCAAGGCATGTCTTAAATGCCTGAAATCCAAACCGCAGGATTGTCACAAACTTTGAATCCTAATATCTTCCGAAATGAGAGTGACTCGACAATTTTTTTTAATTTTTTTTTTATTTTTGAAAGATTTAGGGTGCTCGTATGAGAGTCCAAACTCTGAGAAATACGCCAGTGTAAGTAAATATGTTGAGTCATTCTCACTTCGGAAGATGGATTCAAAGTTTGTGACAATCCTGCAGTTTAGATTTCAGGCATTTAAGACATGCCTTAAAGTAGGGCTATGGTTGCGACAGATAAGAGACAGATTGTAAAAGAGAGCCACAGCAGCCCTATTTGTGGGGCTGGCATCAGCTGTGCCAGGGGTGTGGGCCACATTCACTGGAGCGATGGCACTGTGTAACCATGGAGGTAGAATCATGGTGTAACTGACACAGTTGTTTCATCACATCACCCTTTCTACAGAAAAGAAGCACACAATTTCATAACAAGCTGCTACAATACCTGGCATTTGTGCTGCAAACTATGTTCGTCAATCAAGCTGGCACTTAACTGATTATATTAAGAAATGTTTGCAGGATACTGTGCATGTATTACCACAACAGCAGCGTCCAGGCGTCTTGCTACTCAGGTAATCCTCGCTATGGAAACGATTTGTGAAGAACGCCCTCAATTGGTAAACTTCCGCATTTTATTTCCTGCTAGCAGTGCGCGGTTGCAACTGAATATCGCCCTCTAGATAGACGGCAGTATACAGCATAGCATAGTGCGTTGTGCGCGCTAATATTGGAGCGAAATTCAACATTAGGTTAGTGGAGTGCAAAATGTATATGTGTACGTGTAGCGCGGCAACAGCTTGACCTTTGGAAGTCTGTCGATTTCACGGTTGCCTTAAAATCTGCAAATGGCCAACTTGGTTGACATCATTGAATTTGTTAGACCACATACCAAGGATAAAAATTTGTACGTGACAGGAGTCTCCAACAGATTACCTGAAGAGAAAGTAACAGTAAGCATTTATATGCTCTACCAGTCAACGTTTGATTCGCAAACAATGGTCGAGTTCGGGTGGTCCGTTCTTGACACAGGTTTCTTGTTCTCGCGCTCGAACGGCGGGAACGCGACTCAAGAACACTGTTCTCGGAACAGGATCACACACCCCCTCCTCGTAAAGATTTTACACAAACACACAGAAAAACTCGTGAGATTTGATTTTTGAACAGCTGCAAAAAGTACCGATATGGCCTTACAAAGCCGAAGACAATGGAAAATTTTTGCAAAATTAACATTATAATTTTCCAAGACAAAAATGAATTTTTTAAATGGAAAAGAAGTAAGCCAAGTTATCCAACATTAACTCTCGAAGAATGCACAAGGACGCTGCCATGTTGCATGTTGCTTGCCACAAATAACTACTAGCGCTGAGAACCGGTTGTACATTCCTGGCGTTCGAGCAACCGACCTACGAACAACAAATCGAGCTGTTCGTGAACAAATGAGAACAAGCCGCCCGAACTCAGCCAATACGGCCGTTTCACAAGAGTTTCACAACACGCTGGCCAATCACAAAGCGCGAAATTTGTCGACCCAATGCGCATTTGGAAAAGGTCGACAAATTTTGCGCGTTATGATTGGTTAAAGTGTTGCAAACTCTTGGTGTGGCGCACTGTTGTGAATCGCCTGTATTGTGGCAGTGTCATCGGTGGCATAGCTTTTTTACCAGTGGGGGCACTAAGGGGACACCAGCATCTTATGGGGGCACCAGCTTTCAGTTGTGGGGTTTTTGGGGGCAAGTTTTCGTTGGCCTTGTTCAATATCCATTCATCCATTTTTTTAGTGGGGGGGCACGGGGTCACCGGGAATTTGTGGGAGGGGGACGTGCCCCCCCCCCCAGTGTGTGCTGAACTATCGGTCGACTCGGACTTGTGGGCAATTCCATTGAAAGGTGGACATGACACTAAAATTTCAAGTTTATCCCACTGCAAAGAAAGTAGTTTATGTTTTACGCATAGGCCTATGTTGAAGTTAAAGAAACAAAAGAATTACATCAATCAGTCCAATATTTTGTAAAATACAGTTATAAATGCTGACGAGATTTCTTTATCATACCTTGACACTGTAAGCAAGATGTTTTCCAAAATAAACACTGTCATCAGTTAAAAAAAGTCATCAAAAAGTGTAACGCGAGTTACCACCACGTAACACGAGTTACCGACTACAAATGCAAGGTTCCACCAGTATGAGCAGTGCTAGACCCTTAACTGGGCTAGGGTGTGCTGAACACAATCAGATGCAATGTTATGCAGACTGTGAGGCCTTGAAACAACAGGGCAGCCTAAATGAACTCTGCATATTGCTCAATATCATGCTGATATTGTGCAAGTTTTTGTCCATCCAATAAAACCAAAAGTTTATCCAGCAAGAAGATAAAAGAGAGTAAGTGTATTTTATTAATTTTTACTCATGTGTATAATCATTGAAACAAAAGAAAAGACTGAAATACTTACAGTAGTCCTACTGTCCTAGGCCTACATGTATGTCAAATAGATGTCAATGGTACATGTACAAGTGTACTTTTCCTGTTATTGGACTTCAGACCTAAATATTTTGTAGTGACTTCACTGCGCTCTGCAAGCAATGTTTTTTCAATCCTACATGCTAATTATGCTCACACAACCATGTAAATTAACACTCTGAACTGCAAGGTATGAATGTGTGCTACCATTAAGCTACATGTAGCTCCATGGTGCTACATACATGTAGGATGCCACATGTGGCATCCCCCCATACAAAAGACATTAGGTCTATACAATGCCAGAGCTGTACTTAGGACTTACACCTTAATTTGTTACAACTGTGAATGAATGAAGTTAAATAATGATTTTGAAAGATTTAATGAAATTAATATGGTTTTTATATTCGACTTTTAAGTTCAACTTGCTTCAATTTTTGCAAACATAAACTGAACCTCGGGTGGAATTTAAAAAAATAAAACTGAAATGTACTGTGAAGATATTTTGTTTTATTTCCCACAGAAAGACAACATGCCTCTAACATCTGCTGAGAAGCAAAAAGATATAGACTATGCCTTATGCCAAAAAGCTACTGGCCAGTAAGATGAGTTCAAAGCACTCAAGGCAGTAGCTTCCAAGAATGGTCATGACATCTTTTTGTGACAAAGGTTTATCAATAACATAATCGTTCTAGATATATTCATTTTACTAAATTTACAAAAGTGTGCATCTGTAAAAATACTTAATACAAGATGCAAAGCTATCCAAAGAGGTAACTGCCCTCGATTTGTGCTAGGCTGTTTGAATGGACATAATATAACGTGAGTTACCGATATGTATAAGCTCCCTGTGTTTTACCTGTACATTGTTTCTCAACTTTGATATTGTTAACTTAACCCATTGTCAATTCAATGTAGGAAGAGTTTTATCCGGATTGCCTAGTGTGAGGAGACTTTACGAAAAGAGGCTTTCACAATATTGACCATGTCCTTTTTTTGTAACGCAATATTGTAACGCGATACCGAAATTAAACGCTTCAAGTAGGCCTAGATTCAAGAATTTTAAAATGAAATGTCGTTAGTTTTTCTTTTTTAATTCATTTAGTTGGTCTCTGGCTACTCTACCCTCAGTGAAAAAAGAAACTTGTAGTTCCTACAAATTACAGAGATATAGCACATTACCCAGTAAATGTACCCATTATTTGTAACCCGAGTTACCATGGAATTGCCGTTGTATCAAATCTGGGACTTTCCCTAACCACATTGCCACTTCGCCCCATTTCCACTTTGCCCCCGTCGGTGCTTTGACTCCCAAAAAATGGGGAGCTCGATTGGAAAGGGGTTCCTGAAAGGGCATACATGTACACATGTATGAAACAACTACATGTAAAGCATTCACTCACTGGTGGCTACATTGGTGAAATGAATAGTTGGACTTGTGTTGGGTTTATTTTTATTTTCCATATCAAAAGGATACAGAATTAAGTGAAGCTGCGAATTTACGTGAAGTTTCATAACTCATGCTGGGGTACCCCAAGTTGTTGACGGTGTTTTCGTATCTGGTTGAATGAATGAATGAAACAAAAATGGGGCAAGCAGAAATGGGGCGAAGTGGTTGGGGCGAAATGGAAACGGGGCAAAGTGACCGACACTCCACATAGCTTCAGTCTTTGGAAAGAGCTCCATTCTTAGACAGCACTTGACACTCTGTGCACAAACCCTATGAAACTGGTTTGAAAAATTGGAAGTGTTTTCTGTTATTAAGTAAATGTACCGGTATGTACACGTACTTCGATACATTCCCTGCTGAGTTTGACTTTTTAGGACATGCTGTCATTTTCTGATGTCTGATATGTCCTTTAGGGAAACAATTGTTCAGTGAGAAAATTCTTCCATAATTTTTCTTTGGCAGGCAAAGCTCCATCAAGTATTCTCCCAATTTGGTCTGCTGTATGAAGTCCAGGTTCTTGGGAGTGGCAGTCAACCTGTGACCTCTGATGATCGCTACCTGTCTGAGCATGGTCATGTGACTGTATGCAGTAATTTTAGACAAGGATTGTATGCCTTTGTCAAATACTACTCTGCTCTAGCTGCCAGCAGAGCAGTGGATGCAATTAATGGAAAGTATATGTTGGATGGTCGTCTCCTTAAGGTAAACATGTGCTTTATTGAAAATTCCAGTGTACATGTACACCGTTATCCAGTTTCAATTCTGACATTAAATATAAAAATTAAGGCATCAGAAACGTTGATAAGTTTTGTTTATAACTCATTCAGTTTAGAAAGTCTTTGTAAGAAATCAAAACTAAACTTACATTTAATTCATGAGTGTTTCATTTATTTTGATATTTTAGGTGAGGTTTGCCAACAGACAGAAACCAATTGAGAACAATGCCCAACTTGGATTCCAGCAGTGTTGTGAGCTTGCCAATCATCACTTTGGTTTCAATGGCTGGACAAGCCAAATAGTAGCTGTAAGTTTCAACAAAAAGAGTTCCTTATTGCACTAAAGAATGCAATAATATGCAAGGCATATTCAAATATGAGCACTGTTTACAAGTAATGTATTGGGCTCTGATTGTCTACAAGCATTTCAGCCCTCCAATTGACAACAAGAGGTTTAGAATAAGGTATGCTAGGTAATTAAATTCAAACCTTTGCATTCGTGCAGCATCTCAACCCAATATGACATTGTTACTATGCTAAGGATTGAAGAGCCATCCCTCACACAATGAGTCCATTGCTCAGTGCATCCGAGAGTACAGTATACTCAAGGATTATCCAAGAATACAAAACGTAATGTGGACTAGATTTGGGCCAGGTTAACAGCCAGTGAACACTTTTCATAAACCATAAATAAATGACAATATGCCACCATTTTCCTGTGTCTCACATTTATTTAGTTGAAGGAGGACAAAAATTGTGAAGCTAATGTCGCCCGCTTTATTGCTGTGGTGAGATTGGACATCAGGCAACATGACATGCATAGTGAAGGAGTAGGGGTCGGAGAGGTGGCTTTCACCACGCAAGGTTAGATGACATTTGGTGAAAGATAAAGAATACCTACGTCAAGCTTTTAGAAAAAACTGTTAAACCTAGTCTTTTACATTCATTTACTTTTAAGATACAAGTGAAAAAACATACTTAAAAAAATTTTTCAAAAACACATTTTCCCCACTGTAGACCCTATGAGTAGAATCACTGCATACCTCAGAGCCAAGAAAATTGCCTTCCAGAGGGCAAGCGAGGACGCCTTCAGAAAACTGATCATTGTTGTCTTACCTAATGGTAAAACTGCTGTGGAAGTCAACTGTACTGCTATTGAAGCTCAACATTATGTTACACAGGAGGAACTAAAGGGCACGGTAAAAGTGAGTTCATATCAAAGTAATTATACACTCTGTCACTAAAGATTTGGGGGGAGGGGTACCACCCTCAAGCCAATGGTACACCACTGCAACTGTAAGTTTTTTTGGACCGATTACCAGTGCCTCCATTTGTCCCCCTTCAAAATATTGCATTTTTCTTTAAGGAAATAAAAGTGTCAGTAACTTCACAAAAAATGCAAGAATAGATAACTTTTGGAGGAACGTGGTTGCTTGAATTAACCAAGTTACCTTGATAACCATAAACCAGTCATTACAAGACTAAAATAACAAAGATTTGTGATTTCAGATTTATTACCAAATTCAGGTAAACTGTATTGAGCAATGTTTCTTAAGTGAATATCTGTTATCATGGTAATTGTTTCATTTTGCTATCATCGTATGAATAAAATCAGAAATCACTATTTATGACAGGTGACACAAGTTGAAGACCCTGCTGAGGTTAATAATCCAGAGGTGAACTCAGAAGTTACTGATGAATCCCAAGATACATTGGATCTTGACTACGTCAATGTGCAGCTGTTAGTTGATTTACAGATGGATATGTAGCATGATAATTATTGGAACAGAGAAAAGCAGATTAGTTGAAAGGTATGGCTCACCATTCACCAACCTTCAGAAACTTTAATTTAATTTTTCATGTAGATACAGTGTATTATAGGTCTGTGTACTATACATTAAGTACTACATGTATACATCTGCTTTCCCCATTAGCATTTTCTTAGCATTGTGTCGTATAGTCCTTGCCTTCAGTGGGCCCTTTCATTGGAAATCGGGGCCTCCACTTCCAATAAAAAGAAACGAAACAGTTTTCGGCTTGGAGTATGTTTTACAATAAAGACACACTAGATTCATATGTCACAAAAAGTATAGGGTTGGCTCTGTTTATTGGCGAGCTGTGAAGCAAATGCAAGTCTTTTGTCCATCTGCCTGTTGAGCCGGCTGTCCACTCAATGTTAAAAGTTTTTACTAGTGGGTATAGCATGTATCATTTGTGTAATTTTATTTCAATCTTGGGTTTATTAGTATCAGATTTTGGTGGGCTCATTGTTATTTACATACATGTACATATTTGATGAATAAATTAAACCCAAAATGTTGAAGTTACATGTACGTGCACACGTAATGTATGCTTATGTGTATGTGTGTACATCTGAATAATGTACACCCCTGTACTGTATGCACACATGTCAAGTACAATGAGTGCCAGATATGTAAAGGGAGACTGGTGTGAATGATTGGGTAAGTGGAAAGAGTAGATAGGATGATGGGATCGGATTGGAGCAGGAAATGGATTGGATGACAGGATGGGGGAGTAGAGGGTGGCTGGGATAATGGCGTGGAGGTGGAGTCAGAGATAGATGATGGGATGGGGGAAGCAGAGATAAATGGGATGGTTGAGTAGAAGATGGCTGGGATAATGGCGTGGAGGCGGAGTCAGAGATAGATGATGGGATGGGGGAAGCAGAGATAAATGGGATGGTTGAGTAGAAGGTGGCTGGGATAATGGCGTGGAGGCGGAGTCAGAGATAGATGATGGGATGGGGGAAGCAGAGATAAATGGGATGGTTGAGTAGAAGATAGCTGGGATAATGGCGTGGAGGCGGAGTCAGAGATAGATGATGGGATGGGGGAAGCAGAGATTAATGGGATGGTTGAGTAGAAGATGGCTGGGATAATGGCGTGGAGGCGGAGTCAGAGATAGATGATGGGATGGGGAGGCAGAGATAAGTGGGATGGTTAAGTAGGATATGGCTGGGATAATGGTGTGGAGGCGGAGTCAGAGATAGATGATGGGATGGGGGAAGCAGAGATAAATGGGATGGTTGAGTAGAAGATGGCTGGGATAATGGAGTGGAGGCGGAGTCAGAGATGGATGATGGGATGAGGGAGGCAGAGATAAATGGGATGGTTGAGTAGAAGATGGCTGGGATAATGGAGTGGAGGCGGAGTCAGAGATAGATGATGGGATGAGGGAAGCAGAGATAAATGGGATGGTTGAGTAGGATATGGCTGGGATAATGGAGTGGAGGTGGAGAGGAGATTGTTGAGATGATTGGATGGGGGAGTAGGAGATGGTGTCAGAGATTCATATGAAGCAGCAAGCCATGGTAGCTTTGTCGTTCTAGTTTTAGTTTGATATCAAGAGAGAATAAGTTGACTAAGTCTGGTGTCCTTGTCACTCAGGCGCGCATTCCTAAGGTTGACGAGCGCGTGATTTTGGTTAGTGTACTCCCATTGGCTGATGAGGAACCATGTGCATCTCGTTTGCTAACGCATGTGGGGACGCCGCAGTAATGGCTCCTGATTCATTCTTGTCACCGTATTGGTCTATAAGGTGGTTCCGAATTACCGCATGTTTGCTGTACTAGAAAATAGGGCAAGGAAGGGTCATTTGTACATAAAATATATTGCTTCATCGTGCGTGAGGGCGCCTTTCTGTGACATGCGTTTGTGTAGTGAATGTCAAGTGCGCAATTCAGTTAGAGCTGCAATTTTTATCAATTCTTTTCAAGTCTTGGGGAAGTCTTTCAATTGATGAAATTCGTCTGTGGACCGTAGCCTGATTGAAAGAGTTTCAATGTTCCACATGCTGTAGTTGGATTATTAAATCAACACTTAATTGAACCTTGATTTATATAAAATTACCTGATACGTGTGGTGTCAACTCGAAATTTCAGGTTTCTTTTTTTTTCAGTTTCATTCTATCTTAAAGATACTGCTTCCCGTGAAGATTTCCTGGAGTGAGTTCATATACAAATGTCACTTGACACCCTGTGCACAAACCCTATAAGCTGGTCTAAAAAATTCTAAGCGTTTTCTGAGAAAATGCTTCGATTTTCTCACTGCTAAATTTGACTTTTTAGGACATAAGATTGCTTTCTGAGGGCTAACAAGGCCTGGCGGGGGAAATTAGTGGTATTTTCATATGGAAATCTTACCAATTTCCTTTTCGTTAAAGTTATAGAAAAGTATTGTGAATTACATTTGGACACTATTCAGTATTATTTCTTAAATGACTGTACGGGATTGCAGGTTACCAGAATGTTCATTCTGTTCTTGGTTCTTCCTTATTTCATCTTCAGCATCTTTCTTATTTCTGCAATTTCTTAAACGATCGCCTGTATCAACAGCTACCCAGTAAATGAATCAATTCGTTTTATGTACAAATGATCTTTGTACAAATATCATTGCTGGCATTAAAAATAAATTAGTTGATAATAGAGGTCATTGGAGCAAATCTATATATAAGCCTATTTTTAGTGCAGTGCCTTGTTGGCAACACTTGTGATCAGAGTGGAAATGAAATACATGTGTTGTCTTCCAGTAAGGTCAGACTGCTCACATGTACACGAAGAAATGAAAACATCCATGTGTATGTTTGGCTTAGTTTGGTTAGTTTTCTCAGTTTAGAGAACAAAAAGGAAGTTTCTCGGTTTTATTGAACAGTGTAATCCTTTGATGCCTGAAATTAAAACCAAACTTTCATTGAACGGGACAGTACCTAACTTTGCCTATTACAGTTAGAGGGAAACCTTCGCAACGATAGTAATCACAACGGAAACCTTTGCTCAAGTTTATTTTTTAAACAGCTTCCTTATTTTGCAAAGCACTTGTAGAAGCTCTTGTAGTAAAGACGTGTTTATGTGTAAAATGCCATGCGTATTATATAACCCTGAAGAGCAATTCTGAAAAAAAGAATACTGCCGCAGAAAGACAGGAACATGCCAAATCAATAATACATGTAGTCAACATTTTCTGTACTTTAATAATTAGTTTTGTTGCACGACGCCGTCTTAAATTATCTTCAGGAACTTCCTCTTTCTCTCCACCTATTTTATGGACACACTAGTACACATGAAATGTATCGCCTAACACGGAAATTTCCAGCTACACATAAACAGTTGGAAGGTTTCGAGTTTTGTTTGCTCATCCTACAGTTGGCCTATTTAAAAGGCGCATTTCGTTGACAGTGCTAGATTCCTTGCAGCATTGGTCGTGTACAATATATCGCTAGATTTACAAGCAGTTCGTCATTATGGATGATATAGGGGATGAAAGTCTGCTGAGAAGCCCCGCTTGGCCTAAGGGTTTGGTGCTATCATGGACTCTTCTGGGAATATTCAAGGGCGACGAAATTGATGCGACCAAACAATGCTTGCTGTGCAATCCAGATAAAATCCGCGAGGACAAATTGGGTGAGTGTTAACGATATTAAGGTACATGATATGCTGTGCCAATATAGTGTTGGGCCTAGTATAGGTTCTGCAGCTACGGTACCGCGTGCATGATTTTCCTGAAATATGTTCTTGAGTTGTACATCAGGTAAAACAGAATGGAACCACGGAGCCGTTCATTGAGATAGGATGGCTATGGGATTTTTCACCCTCAAGCATTGTTCAGCCGATGTGAATTTGTTTCAGGAATTTGTATCTATGTTTTCTACATTGACCAATTAGTACTTGGTGTTTTTATTGGCAAATGCAGGTACCCATTTTCATTCTTTTCACGGATCTCTTAGCTTGATTTAAAAAGGGCTCAAGTAGTTGCTGTATAAGAATTTGAACCCTATCCCCGTGCGAAAAGTATCAGGGTCGGGGGGGGGGGCGGTGTCAAGCCTTAGATATTTGTATGCACGATTGTTACGGACAGGTGGACACACTGGTAAAGCGCTACAGTGTTACAGGTGTACAAATATCAACACATAAGACTTTATTTTTTGTGTTTTATTATTATTTCATTTATTTTTTCTTTATAAAAATGATTGATTCGTGTAAAGCACCAAATGTGTCAAAGCCTGGGCGTCCATCGGTGGGGGACGGGGGACATATCCTCCCACTTTCAGGGGGGGGTAGCATACTGTTTGTCTATACACCCCTCTTTGCCAGCCCCTTAATAAAAAAACACATAGGGGCATTAGGCCTTCATTTATCATTATTATTTATTTGACCTCAGCAACAAAACGGACATCCAAAAAAAAAAAAACACAGCAAAACCCAACCAGAAAAAAGCATAAAAAAACTGTACAAGGTAAACATACATATATAAGGCGCATATACAGGGTAAACAGGCAATATGCACAGGAAAAGATTAGGTGAGGGCAACTAGATGGGGTGTGATAAGAATGAGACGAAGCTTGATGTATGAGAGAGGCACACAGGTATGTGAACCTGGAAATGATCACTTACACCCCTCCCTTTCAGAAGAAAAGACAGAACAAAACGAGAAGGCCTATTCTGCGGGTTAGAGAAGACAAAAGTAAATTTAATTACTGTTGCTCGGAAGCAAGTCATCCCGCACATAGTATAGGAGAGAACAAAACAAAAAAACAGCGTGGGAACAGGGAGAGAGGATTTGATTCATATTTCCGATTAGCTGATTAATGACTCCAAAATTTAAAATTCACTCTTCTGATTTAAGTGAAGGAAATACGTCACACGGGTCTCAGCTGACGACGCGTAAAGCATTGCGGGAAAATTTCTGCCCGGCGCGCGAGCTCGCTAATTGCGTTACACGTAAACAAGCGGCAGTTATCAATTCAATTTTTTCTTTTTCTTCCTCATTGCTGAAAATATTCTCACCACACTTGATTCGTTCATCCAAAACTGATCAGGATAACCAATGATTTGAAACATGTCGACGAAAGACACGTGATCAATGATACTTAGAAGATAAATTACCTGTACCACACTGCGATTGTTGGGCGATGTTTTTACCATATAGCCCAAATTTAAGATAGAAAAATTTGAATGTTGATTCACATACACCGTTTGGTGTTTGGTGCGGTGAATTTATAAGTCAGGAAACTTGAAGCTTAAAACAGATTTATTTACATCTGACGGAGGTTTCTTCTTACACAAAGCGTAAATTTTGGTTGGTTAAGGTTGTCGTGTTAAAAAAAGCTAAATTTTGACAATGCATCCATATAAATGTAGTAATCCGTACTGTGAAATGTGTAATTTCTAACCCGGCGCATGATCTTGATCAACACGGGGTTAGTTGTATTAATGACTGTGATGTGGGGGATGAATCCAACAGCGCATGCGCATGCTTCGTTAACAGCTGCACACAAGGACGCACAATACATGTACACCCAAGCAATACGCGTTTGTACGCAGTACATGTACGCATTAGATTATGTTCTCGTGATGTCATGGTTCGAAAGGAAAGTAGTCTAAGTTTAGGGTGACTGTTTGCACATTTCCCGATAAACAATTTGTTACACGTCGTGTTTAGCAATAATCCTGAAAATGGTAAGTATAAAATAGCTCAATTTGGTTTCAAGGTATGGCCCATAATTGTAGGTGGAATTAGGAAAGTTGACTTGTCCAAGGGGACGTCTTCAGCCCGGGTGAAGTCGATGACCTCTAGAATATGTCAGTCTTAATGTAGTAAAGACCGACGTCCCAACTGAATTAGGTGGTGGTATATTATTTCTAAAATACTGGAACATTCGAAATAAAGGATAACAAGTGACATGCTTCCAAGTGGCATTTTACCCCCCACCCCCGGGGGTGTGCCACTGGACAATATGCAGTAAAACACCTGCTGGACGAAGCCCTAACGATAAGACTATTAGAATCCAAGGGAGGCATGCTGAAGACAGAAAATAACTGAGAGTAGGAAGTTCCAGTGGACAAACCAGCTATGTACGTGGCAGCCTCAATGAGCCATATCTTCAGATTAAATTCAGCTAGACCTACCATTTGCACAGGATTATTGCCAAAAAAATCCCTGTTCATCAACACTAGATAAGGCAAATTGTCTGGAATTCCAGGAAGTAAAAAAAAATTGCCTTTGGTTTAAGTAATAACCTTTATATTTCGTGTCATTTTTATTGAAGCAGATTGAGCGTAAAAATTACCCTTCGTAAAACTTTTATTAAAGGCTTCCAAACATTTTGCCCAATGCTTGAGTAAAATCTAGCACAGCATGTGCGTAAACGCTTTAAAAAGGGGATGGGCGCAAATTATTTTTAAACAGTTTTTGGAGTAAGAAATTTCGAAACTTTCTTGGGGTAAAATAACTAAACAGGCAAAGAGTAAGCTTGTACAAATCATCTGTTGTGTTAAGTTTACCCTTTTAACAACCATGTTCCCTTCTTACTGTCACAAAAGAGTAAATTTTTACGCAATGTTGACTAATGTTTTCTTAGAGTGTAAAAAAATAAAAACTTTCAAGAAAGACCTTGTCTCAGATCGCACCACAGGTCATCTGGAATCCAAAACATTCAGGGGCTCTCAAGCGCCATTAGGGATTCGTGCTCGCATAATTAGACCTACAACATAATAACGTAATGCCGTGTTTACCGCGGTGCACTGTGGGTGGAAGGTGGGGATATTGCAGGAACGCGTCGATGTGACACGTTATGTGTAACATTTATTATGGCGGGTGTATCGACCTGACACGAAAAAAAAGAACGAAAATTCCCGATTATCGTCCAAAATGGTCCATGTGAACTGCTGTGTTCCATTATGTTTCCCAAGCACTCAACGAACGCCAGAGCTGCGTTTTTTAAACTTCCACGGGACCGCAAAAGGCGACAGATTTGGATAATTTCGTAAGAAATAAGGCCATCAAAGCGAAGTCCAAGTGTACCTCTGTATGCAGTCTACATTTTGTAGGCGGAGACAAAACTTAAGATCAGGATTTTTTATATTGTCCCCCCCCCTCCTTTTGAAAAATGATGATGCCCATGCGTCATAGGTTGATACACAAGGCGCTTGCTTCACAAAAAATACAATTCAAACTAATTAAATATGACTTGTAAAGACATCAAAGATTATTTTAAATATAAACATCTCGGCATCTATTATTATGCAAAATTTAATGGTTGTATATAATTAAAAATATTTAAAAGCTAAACTCGCATAGGTTTGCATTAATCAGATTATCAGAAAGGGTATTATTGATCAAGGCGGACATTATCCATGTAGGATCGATATTAATTATTCAGGTTGATAGCTGACAAAACAAAACAGACAATAAAACAAGAGGTACACGGATAGACATGCTGATGGACAAACTGACAAACGTCACACAATGCAAACAGCCACGACAAAGAACGGTTATGGATTTAGAGGTGGGTGCACCACGTATGCCCCCTTTCCTAACTGCCTAAACTTAGCTTCATTGCGTTAACGTTGTGACTATGTACTAAGGGCTTCCAACTGTTCGGTCGCATTTGACCCTTAAAGTCCCCCCCCCTTTTTGATCCACCCCTTGGGAATTATATCGACAGACTGATAGCGACTGACATCATTAATAGGCAAAGATAGTCAAAATCGTTTGGCGATAATAATAATCTACTCAAAGGAAGATAACGGAAGTTACAAGGTCAAGTGAAGGGGAGAATTACATGCCCACTGGCAAGTTAGGGATAAACAATAGAAATAGTACAAAGTTACATTAGGTAAATTGTAAATTTAATTTATAGTTATAAAATATACAAAAGGATTTGCTCGGGTTCGTGTGTATGTGTGTCCATGGAGGATATATCCAGCAAGAAATGACACCAAGGGGTACCACCCCCCAACATGTCCAATTGCTATACACACTCTTGACCATTGTTATTTAACACTCCCCCCCCCCCATATCTGAACAGAATTCCTCAGATTCCAGTGAGACAATGACCAACAAAGCAGGGGGTTTCTCTCCATCTCATATTTAGCCTTGGTCAAGGCGTTGTCATTCGTCACAGCGCAAAAATGGAAAAGTGCATTAAAATCTTTACCAAAAATTATTCACGACGGCAAAAGTATTAAGTCTAATGTATTTTGTCTTTCTATTTCCTGGTCACTGCGAAAATTTGTAGTTAATTGCAAAGAAAACACCACAAATATTGCTACGATGTTACTGGCCCCACCTGTCCGGCTTAGCTGCAGGCAGTAATCAGGCATATTTGGAATGTTTACTATTGTTCGTGGTCTGACCGGGCGGCGATGATCATCGAGCACTTTGATGTGCCAGAGTTGTAACTCCTGTGTCCTTCCTCCACGGTGTGTCAGAGCAGTGGTGCGGTTGACTCCACCCCTGTCCCCACTGGATATGCACCTTGTTAGATACCTCATTTCAAATCGGTTTAGCTCCATTTACAATAAAGTTTAAGCTGTGAAATGCGTAGGAGCTTTTGTAGCTGTTACACAAACGTTTCTTGATGAATGTTTTGCTATGGAAACTATTTGATATTATTCAAGAAATACATCAGTCAGTAACCTAACATTTAAACACGAATATTATGAGAAAATCTACATGTTCCTTTACTTGGACAGACAAATGTGACAAAGATTTGGATGAAAACGCCAATCACTGTACAGAGGACGACATGATGACAATTGGAGAGAGACCTGGCCGTAGATGTGCTGTGTGCTTGAGCCTCTTATGGAATTCGGACAGTATGGTGGTCGGCGATTATTCCACTGCAGGTATGCACATCGAGCATGCATTTAAATAGTGGTTTCTTCTCAAGCTGTAACAGTGGGTTTGTGTGATAACTTCATATTTTCCTGTCGATCAATTGACTTAGTGGCTTTACCGTGCAAATGGTGACTTGTTTGCGTCCAACAATGATTCGTAGAGTGCATTCCGTCGTAACATTTCCAGAGGATCTACGAATGGGTGTAGGTACCGATTATGTTCTTGTCGTTTTATGGGGAGGGGGCCGTCAGCGCAGAAAATGATCAAATTGTTCCTTGCCAAAGTCCACAGACAATTCAATATATTAAACATGTAGGCCTTTATTTGTTAAGATTTTGAAAAGCAGCTGCGATAAACAGAAGTCATAATTAACCATGAGGCGTTTGAGCAGGAAACATATTTTTTCTCTCTTTCTTCCCAGTTCCACGATGGCTGAAAAATCGTCTCTTTGGTATCCTGTCATTCTTGTTTGTTTTCCTGTTCCTGGTGTGTGGCGTAGGCACCATTGGTTGGTATCTGTACGAGTTCTGGGGCCAGCTTAGGGGCGTCACACACTTGGTGTCATTTCTGGCTTACAGTGTTATCCTTGTTGGAGTTGCCTTTGTTTGCATGGCCTCGTGGACCATGCATTACTTCAGTCGGTTACCAGGGAAAGCTGGTCATTGGTACAATATGCTTCATGTTGACTACGTCGCACGGCGACTGCGATGTTTATCTGGTAGCAAGCTTCGGTTACCAGCGTCGTTGTTTCTTACTTTCAGCATGGTATGGGCGGTTGTCAACGTTTTCTTTCAGGTCCTTAATGTTGTCCAATATCTCATTTCGACTGATAACTCAACATCGTCTTGCACAGAGGGGTTGAATAAAGAATCAGCAGGAAATCTCATCGAGTCACCTGATTATCATGGCTTCTTGTTAGTCAAGACCGTTTTGGGCGTGGTTACGGCTGTTCTTTGTCTACCATCATACGCATCGTTTTGGCATTATGTGCTGGTCATCCGTCAAGGTCTTACAGCTGAATTGAACCTTGTGTTGGTTTTTATCAAGCACAATGAGGGCAGATTAGACTGGTGTCGGCGCCGTATCGTTGAGATCCACCGTGAATTAGCAGTTCTCCGCCACGTCATGGCTGGCCTTATGCCTTTTATTGTCGCGTCTGGTGTTTTGGGTGTTACCGTTCACATTAGCTGGAATTACAACGTGTACAGTGACAACAAGAGGTGTTTGGCAGAGGAAAATCTGTTAATCAATATATTCATATTTAGTGAGAAGTTCATGGTCTTGATCTTGCCTCTCGTGGCGGTTGGTGGTCTTAATGTGGATCACATCTGGTTCCAATTTATGTACGCCCTCTCGCGACAGAAGAACACTGACCATGAGGAATTCTGGGACCGCCTGTTGCACTTCACAAAGGAGCTCGACCCAGAACATAACGGCATGGATATTACAGTCCTTCTATCTGTAGTCAGTTTATATCTTGGCCGCAATTTGACAGGACAACAAGTTAACTATTTCGGAGTTGGCGCATGAGTAATATGTGATATGTGAATTTAGTATTATCATCTAAAGCTTTTCAATTTGTTCTTTTCTATCTCCTTTGGGGTATTTCGTTAGCTATACTATTTTCACCTTTATGCAGTACTTTTATTAGCTCAGTAATAGTAATATAAAGCGAAAAAGTGGAGGTCATATACATGTAGTGTGTCAGAGAATACAGAAGATGTTTTGTGAAATGAAAACTGTGATATATATCCAAGGCGCTTTTAAAGAGATCGAAAAGCAAATGTACAGCTTGCGCTAGAACTCGAAGTACTTGAAGGTACTTTGGTCTGATTTAAAGTGTAGCCGCAATGAATTTATGTTAAAACGCCATTTTAGGGCAAGTTCAGTGTATGAAATTTATTTGATATCCCATTCAATTTCGTTTAAATGAATTGAAAAGTGCAAATTTTAAAGCAATAAAAATGCCCACGCTTTCCAAAACAACTTTGGGCGATGTCGCTGTAATGTAATCCAGGAACATGTTTCACTGCATAGGGTTTCTGTTCAAATAGTGAACCCAAACTTAACTCACAGTAAAAATTTCGGAGAACGGATTCATTCTTGCTTATTGCTGGTATTATCACAACAGTGAGTCACCAAAGAAAAAACTGAAGACAGAAAAATCTTGAAAATTCAGCAAGTTCGTGTATAAACCAGTGCAACATTGAGATTGTCTTCCAGTGATAACATCACAGTTATGCTCATGGATATGAAAATATATATTAGCTTAAATACCACCAGTGCAGCAAAATGCCCTTAAAACAGTGAAACAAAAATTGAAAACGGTGTTAACTGAGATGTGAAGGCGCATTTTTGAGGTTTGTATTAAAAACAATTTTTACATTGCAATAGGAGTAGCCTAATGATAATGCTTGGCCGCAGTGGCGTATTCAGCTAGTGGTGGGGGGAAGGTTTCCCCCTGACGGTTTTTTTTATCAAATATTAATAAAAAACATTTTATTGATCAAATATCAGCACCGAAACCCTTAAAAAACAGCACCACGAAATAAAAGCAGGAATTCGGGAACGTAAGGCCATTGATATTTTTCTCCCCCAACATCCTCTTGAGTAAGACCGAAGCTACATTTTGCTTTTGAGTTTGCCCCTCCCTCATCAAAACCTGAATACGCTGCTGCTTGGCCTGTTTTAAACAGATCAGGGAATTGATGTCTGTCTGATGTCCCGGGCCCATGGCAAGGATCAGTGTCCATTCTCCTGAGCCGCTCACTTTACCACCAAGTCAAAACAGGTTTTAAAAATCATACTTTCCATCAATTTTGTTCAACGATTTCACTTCATTTTTTCGAACCCTTTTAATCCATACTATGGTATGTACCTCTTGGGAGTAGTTCTGCATAAATACATGGATATTGGCTTGCGTATGGCTCGCACTGCATGGTGTGGTGTACAGCTACCCGATGCAATACCAACCGTCAAAGCCACATGGTGGCCTCTCGACCAGTAGAAATATGGTTGATAACATTGTGAACAAAATGCATCTATAGTTTATGTGGAATTTGTGGAATTTTTAATTCCAAGTCAAATCACAAGTCACAAGTGTCACATAGTCACTTTTGGTGACTCCTTCGGACAAATGCAAGTTGAATAACTGTGCCATACACAATCATAAATGAAAAAACCACCCGACTTTTGTTTCCTTTAAAAACTTTAATTAAATTAATTCCCCTTCATGAAAGACTTTTTTTAAGCTCAGTTTTCGATAAATTGCAAGGTCTCTTATCTCCGGTACAACTATATTGTTCGAATTATTCAAAACTGAAAACCTTCTACACCAACTTTCTTCATTTCAGACTATTGACAAAACACTTGTTCAAAGCCTTCATTCAGTTAGGTCCACTATTAATTACGGCGTGTTCAAATTCAGATGAACCTCCAACTTTTTCAACTCACAATATTTCGGTTTGCCGTCGCTTCAAGGCAATCTGTATTTCCAGTGCACTTTATGGTATTAACGTATGAATATTTCATCTATAAACACTGTTTTTCAGTTCCCCAGCTGGTGTATAATCTCAACTGGAAACAGTACATAAATGTCATTTCTCCAACGCCAAATTTAATATTCATAACTAGAAATATCTTTCCTTCACAATGCCCTCACTAATTGTCACTCACAACCTTTTGTGACTTTTCACCACTTCAGTATCAGTTGTGCAGGTAGTTGGAACACTCAATATCAATTAGCACTACACATTTCAATTCCTTTAGCGTCTTCCTATCGACTTTTCAATACAATTAACAATTTTCAAAATTCTTACTTTCGATATTACTTAAACGGTATTACCAGTTTACACTTCTCAATACATATGTCTTTTACAACCAAAAATCAAAGTTCCTCGTTAGAATCTGATTTTACACCACTTTTATATGGGACTTAATATTTACCATTTTCATAATGGCATAGCCTAATCTTCCAGCAGTTCATACTTTCAGTGTTTATGATGTCAATGCGCATCACATTCAAAGGTCAGATGATCCTGAGGCATACAAGTTCACAGGGTTTTGCTGAGGTCGATGCTTTCAGAGATCCACCATTGTACGTCACTCCGAGCTCCAAGTCTTGGCCACGACGGAATGGTAACTATAGGCCTCTTTTGACGATTGCCATGGGTCAGGTGAAACAGCAAAAGGATCGAAGTACCCTTTTTTCGTGAAATCCAGCTTCAAACCCAGTTGCTACGTGTCATCTACAATCAGTGTTATAAACCAAAATTGGACTTATTAAAGCAGTCTCTTTTGTCATTTCAATCCTTAAAAAATCGTTCATTTTATCTTAAACACCAGCGTTCACTTGCATGTCTGATATCCAATCAAACAAGCTATACCAAGACCATGAAAGAAATACTAGTCGGTGAAACTTTCAAGAGAATAACATTAGACAAGTTTAACTTACGATTAGAAGCCTTGCAAATAACTGCAGGTAGTTCGGAAGTCTGCTCGTCTCAGGGGTTGATTTAACTCGACAAGCTTTTCTTTTTCCAGATTTTGCCAACAGAGTTGAAAACAACATTTCACATGTTCAGGGGTCTGCAATATTAAACCATGGAGGAAGGACACAGAAGGAGTTACAACTCTGGCATGTCAAAGTGCTCCATGATCATCACCGCCAGGTCAGATAAACATTCCAAAAGTGCCTGATTACTGCCTGCTGCTTAGCTGAACAAGTGGGGCCAGTAATATTCTAGCAATATATTGGGAGTTTACTTTCCAATTAACTGCAACTTGTCGCAGTGACCGGGGAAATAGAAAGAAAATATCTAGCATTAGATTTACTTTTAATAAAGATTTTGATGCACTTTCCATTATCCATGCCATGTTTGTAATTTTATTTTGCCACTCCAAAACATCAGTTTTCAAAGTTTTCCATGAATTTGGCTAAGTCTGGCCAACGATATGTTGACCACCACTGGACAGTTAAGTTCACGAAAAACAAAATGCGCGGTTTCATCACAAGGAGTGGTCATGAAATCTCATAAAAATACCTTTATGTGTAAATTCAGCCATAAAAATGATTGAAATAAAATACAAGATCTCATAAGCAACTTGGCTATTTATTCCAAAAATAAGTCCAGAAGAAAGTGGCAATAACTGCACATAAAAACGGCACACAGCCCAATCCAAGCAACTGTGCAAGCATTAAATTTAAGTGTCAGATCATACCAAGCACCAACGATCGCATGAATATTCAACTCCTATACTCTACTGCACAACTTTTTAAGGATGCAGATTACCAGCGAAAAATTGCGGTGACGATCTTGGGGTGCAAGGGGGGCTTTAATAGTTGTGAAAGAGGTGGTGCGTAGCAAGCATTCGCTGCGCTCTGGCTATGGACATAATGGGAATGACAGGAAGCGGTGATTGGCCAGATGTTGTAGCCCGCGCAGTTCAAACTCATTTTGTGTCCTCCCTCCATGATTAAACCTTCTTCTGCCGGCTCTGCCTCCTGACTGGACGCCAAGAAAAATTGACAAAAATGTTCACACTTGACTTACCATGGCACTGAACAAAAGATGCATTCCCTGGACAGCAGACACACTCATCCACTTTGCATAACTGGCAGGACTTAATAAACTACACTGGGACACAGAGTGAAATCAAGATACACTTAATTTAATATTCATTAGGCTTAAACTGTTTACCAACGAGAGTAAGGGAAATAAAACACACCGAGAGACTGGTTTTTACGGGAAACTTTCTTTACTTGTAAAACAGCATACACAAATCATTCGATAAAAAAGAGGGGAAAAAACAGTTTAAATGTGACAATAAATCAAAGCTGGTATTTACAAGTCAACTCACAAGTACAACTAAAATAGCGACTCGAGTCAGACTCGAGTCCAAGTCACACGACTTTAGTCAACAACTCTGACTTGTATCAGCTACTGCGTTTTTACTCATAAAAATCCCCCCATTGATGTCTGTGAAATAAGCTGATAGACTTGATATCTCAATCATGTTTCATTTCGAAATCAGAGCTCATTAAAACTGTATTTACCAGCAAGAGCTTGCATCTCGCCCAAACCAAAGTGGTCAACTAAATTCTAAATTTGGCAAACTTTGTCGAAACATACGTGCGTTAAAGATTCACACCTGTAAGTTCCAACTTGAAGTTACAGTGCTGCGCAAGTTATGGTGAACGAGTAATTAGCATTTCAAACTGGTACTGAGTTGTTCGTTGATTGTTTACTCCAATTCTAACCAAATACTCATTTAAAAGCGTTTTGGAAACGGACGGTAGGTTATGAATCGCTTGCTTTGGAACATTGTATGGGTAATCTTTGAACAAAATATTGGTACACCAGGGTGGATGTGCATTTTACAGACGAATTTCGTCATATTAATCTATATTTATTGAAACAGTAAATTGAGATAAAATATTAACGCATGCTCAAATGCAAAATGCCATTCGTTTAATCTTTCTTTTACATTTGTGCCGTTTCCTTTACAATTAATGATGAAGAGTACAATATAAATAATGTGTTCCTTTTATTTCAAATTTACCGAAGGTTTCTCTTGAAATTGTGACAAATGGCAAATAATTAATCCCTGCCTTTGAACAATCTTCAATTATAACTTTTACTTACGAATTCTAAATGATCAATCGAGGGAAAACGACGTAGATCAAATTTTGGGGTATTTCCAAGGGCAGAAATTACCTTTGTAAATATTTTCAAGATGTTAAAAAACATTGGTTGCATTTAATTTTACATTAATGGCACTTTAGAAAATCAGCTAAAAGCTCGTTATGACGCTTTGTAACTTGCCAAATGTAGGGCCTACTTTAATTAATTTCATCTTGTTTTACGTCCTTTTGCAAGCTGTTGTTTTAAATTAAGATTTTCGTAAGTGTAACATAAGTGGAATCACATCAGCTCATTTGTACAAGAATATTTCTTATTAGCCCCATTAAAATTTTCTTAAGTGTAACATAACTGGAATCCTGTCACCTCAATTGTAAAGGAATATTTCTTAATAACCCCATTACCTCTTGATGGTTATTGCAATTAGAGAATAAAAGGTCAACTCTCTCGATATCAGCCATTCGTGTTTATTCATTGTATTCACCAATTATTACGATGAGAATGCAAGATTTCCCGACCGTTTACTTCTTGGAACGGACGATAGTTGTCCATCAGTTTAATCTTTGTGAAGTCGTTTACTTCGTTGCCATAGAGGTGGTAGAATACATCCATCTAGTTTCCCAAAAGACAAAGTCAGTTTGTCAGAAAGTGTCAAGCCTCACACAGCCTGTTAAAATGGAGTGTGCAAAATGCTCCACGATTTATTTATTGCTCATAATGTGACCTCGACTAGGCAATTTTGACAGTACTTACATGTACTTACGTACGCAAGATATAAGAAAAAGACTGATACTCCACCTTTGTGCATAGGGTTAGAGATAGGCCCCGCCCCGCCCCTTCTTGTCAACGGGGTTTGGATAGGCCCCGCCCATTTTCAGTTTGATGCGTATCTTTCCAACACGTTTCTCGTAACTGAGTTTGCAAATGAGGGCCAAAAAATCGATCGCATCATAACAAAAATTCCCTTTTTGTTTGCAACTTTTTAAATGAAAATCCCTGGTTTGATTTTACATAACCTTTGACCTGATCTTTGCTTGGGGAAGCAATATGGCCTGTTCCCACACTGTCCAGATCACGTGTTCATCACAATGCGGTGTTGTAAAGGATCCACGATATCGATAAAACCAGTCAATGTTATCAGGGAGAAAGCCCCTCAGACTCTTCAGTTTTGTGGTAGGAAAGATGTACTAATCTCCCGCCAGACAAATTTCAATCTTTTAATGATGTTAACAAACTCCAGAAAAAATATTTTGTGTCTGTAATACTGAGAACGTAACCATATAAAATCTGATTACCTTTAGAGCCTAGGCTCTGTATCCCACTTATAAATTCATCGAACGAGGATCCATCGAAGTTTGGCTTGAGTCCAACCTGTAAAATGTTAATTTAGATATTTCAGATTTCTCTGTGTTAATTAGTGGGAAATGAGAGTGGTTGTAAAAGTTTAACAACGCATGTCGCGTTGTAATTACCAGCCTGTTATCATGATTTCAACTTTTATTTCTTGGCCGTCATCAACGTGGACTCATTTCAGTCAACCTGGAAACTGCTTGAATAATAAGTGGTTTACAAACGAGCAACAAAATATAATGGACACCACTATATACATTGCACTCTGTTTCACTTTTCTTCAGATGACCTAAAATGAATTCAGTTTACGATTTGTTTACACATATCCTTTCCAATTCGGTGGATTGTGTCCCGTCTCACTGCTGCAGTGTAGGCAAGTGCTCACGTAAAACAAACTTGACCTTCTATGTCAAAGTATTACCTGAACCATAGCCGCAAATACCGCAACACCATCAGTGTGGGGTTTTAGCTTCCTTCAAGGACGTGTAGTTGGTGTCATATGTCACAAGATGCATCTGGAAACATTTGTACAATACTGATGTTTATTTCATCTAACAAACACTCCTTCCAAATATGCGTTGGTTTGATAATTAAATGGCAATGTTGCACCGGATATCAAATAACACAGTCGAGCATTACTGGAAGGGCTGCGTAGCACCGTGTCAGAATATCGACGAGAATATAATAAAAAATCAGTACTCTGAAATATGTGATTACCGAGCAATCATCACATATTTCAGAGCACTGATTTGTTATTTCTCGTCAACACAGTCGAGCATGCCGGCTTGCTAGTACTACATGTAATATACTCATATGGACTGACAGTGAGGTCACAAGTGCACGTATGTGCACCCTGAGGGGCTATGAGCGACCAAAAGATGAGGATTCTTCCTGAGGCCGAAGGCCAAGGGAAATAGGAGCCTAATTCTGATCACTCACAGTGGCGACGGGGCCAGACATGGAGACCGAATTATGCCAGTCTACATGTGTTTTTAAGGCTCACTTCCGTCAAAAATGTAAAATAAGAAACTTTTCAAGCATTATAATGAATCAATTAAACTGCTCATTTCTGACTCCTCAGCAATTCACCAACGCGTAGTTTAGGTTTCCTTTGATTCAGCTACTGTTCACTGTTCTCATCATATCAAAGCAATGTAATCAGTCAACATTTGGAGTACAATGCCCTACTGGGCATTGTCTAGCTCTTTCGTAAGTGTGACGTCACTTCTACTACACATTAACCGGTTCGTAAGTGTCACGTCACTTCAGTTTAAACCACACCCACTGCACATGCATTGCACATAGAATTACATGCATTGACCTCCGCTCGCGTTACAAACAAGGAATTCAAAGCCAACGCAATGAAAGAAACTGTGTCTACATTGTTCTCAGTTAAAACTGACTTTTTTTATGACGGAAAGTAGTTATTAAATGTAAATCTTTAAGTCAGGTTGTGAACTCAATTTTTTAAGCTGATTAATAAGTGTCTGTTTTAAAAACGGCAGTAAGTTATTTTGGTCGCTCATTTAAAGCTGCGCTCATCATTTTGCTCTCAAAGAAAAGATTCTCACACTTCCGTATGCTTCATATCGGTTTTTAATAAAAATTACTCAAGATATGAATGAATTTTATTTTGTACAATTTTTCCTGAGAGTGTGTAAAATTAAAATCATTTTATTTATGATTTTTCAGTGTTGGCTCATCGAAACCAGACGGAAAAACACATGGACAGTTTGGACATCATATATACTGACAAAACCTATTACATACATGTCCTGGCGGAATTCTCAAAGAATTACACACTGAACAAACCACGACTGAACCGACCCAAGGTGAAAATATTGCTAAAACGGGACCGTAGACAAAAGGTGTAAAAAAAACCTGAATTAAAAGACACAAACAGGTTAATATCATCGCTTTCGAGTGGGTTAGTTAATAAGAAAATGGTCAGTTGTTTCAAGAAATGATATTCTTGCATTTTCTGTTTATTTTGGCTTGTTTTCGAGAGGGAGGCCGAGGGCTTAGCCATCATCCCATAAGAAAAAAATTATGTTGAACAGAAATGCACAGCGTACAGCATCACACTACCCTCCTGGAGCATTTTGTACACAAACAATGCGCAATGTCCTATCCAGTCTATGGAGTACCGAAGTGAGTACGTCACGCACATAATGGGTGCGTTCGATTGGCTTCCCTGAACACACCAGTGTACACGCAAGGGAAGCCTCAAAATGAGGCGAATCAAACGCTGCAGTGTATTCGCCAAGGCATTCTGGGAAAAAGGTCAAGTCCCCGCCACGTTCCATCATGTCCATGCACGGACAGTCCATCCGTGACGTCATTACACTCGGGCAGCCTCCACATACCCGCTCGCCAGCTGGGGTAGTGGTGGCTCACACCATAGCAGGCAGGAAGATCACGTGATGGCTAAACGAACGCTCTCGTGTAAGTTTGACTTACAAGTGTAAGCTAATCGAACGCACCCAAAGTCGATTATAAACGGTTCGTAAGCTAGACGTCACTTCAGTTTAAACCACGCCCACTGCGAACGAGCGCTGCATATAGGGTTACATGAATTGATCAGCGTTCAAATGGAACCATGGAACCGAAAGTTAAAGCGCAACCTCAGTAATCGTCCAATGGAAGCCTGCAAATCGTGGCGCGTCCGCCTTTGTGACGAAGCCCTTACGAACCGGATTTCTATCTAAATGGCGCCCATGCGATAACTCCGTTTTACACGGTGAAGTTATCCATCTTGCGGTGTTGTACGATCTCTTGGCATAACCCTACAGACATAATTTTAAGTATATAAACGCATACGGCAGCTCATTCATATTTTGTGATCCCACGGTTTTTTTTACAACAAGACATGCCATAATCACGAGGGATCATAGAAATATTTCTATAAAACCCGAATTTGGGACTGATGGTTTCCAGTTCGGTTTTTTTTTCACAAAAAGCCCCAAATTGCAGGTATATTTTGGATAGAGGCGGGTGGCTACATTCAGAGCTGAGCGCATAGTTTTACTACTATTTTAGGGGTATCTTTGGGAAAAGGCGAATAAAAAAGAAATTCGTGGCTACCCCGGCCCCCATAACATGGAAACAAAAAGTTGTCTGCTGGCCATAATCTTGAATTTCAAGTGAAAAAAAACTGAGGCCAACCTCTTAACGAGAGTCAAAAGGCAGCGGTATTTCGGTCCGGTTTTGCACTATTTTCTATGGGCGTGTATTTGGTCAAGTGCAACCATAGATCGCCGGTCTTGTGCATACGATCTTTGGTAAAACTGTGATTTTGAAAAGTATGCGCAAATAATGAGCAAAGTGCTAGCGATGGATGGTAGCGCGTCCAGTGCGCATTACGCGCAACGCACTTACATTGTCTGTATTTGTTTACATGTGCTCCCATTGCGTTCACCTTTTTTGCTCTTTTGTGCTGCTAACTCTTTTTTCAGATGTTGCAACCGCATTGTTTTGAATTCCTGTGGGCTAGATTAAGTAAATAGAGGGTTTTACAATCGGAACATGGCTTCATAGAATTTTAAGACTGGAATTCTTCAACTATGCTTAAATTTCCTATTCTGAGGGGTAGATTTGCCTGTAGTAAGTTAGTCGGGCGCAGCGCAGATCACAAAACCCCCCTGTAGTTTTGGATAGGACCTGGCGGTCTATGCGTTTATTTGTCTGTGACATGACCACACAGGCATAAATTTATGTGTATGGTGACCACGTGTATGCATGCACTGCCGATCTGTCCACAATGAGCTTTCTATTACCTTGTTTCGGCCAACCACGATGGAACCAGCAAGAGGCTGTGATTTTCTATACAAATTCAGGATTTCGGCAAACAGCTACAGGCATTTATCATTCGGCAGATATCATGTACCTACCTCAGCATCATATTTCCGTCCGTTTATAGCATGTTCAGATCCAAGTGCATTAGGGTTACCCCAGTGATAGTGTAGTTGAGCTACTTTGTACTGCTTGCCTGGGAGGCCACCCCCATCGATGAAAAAATCTCCCTCAATATGAAGCTCCACTGTCGTTATATAAAGTTAAAGGGACACTGAAAACTTCTCTGAAACAAAATAATGATCAATGTCGTACACATCAAATATGACATCTCTGCGCAAAGCCAAAAAGTCGACTTCCTATAAGTTTCAGCCCCGGTACGGTTCTTGCTTTATTTTGCCATATGAACAAAAAATAGTAATTACAAACCAAATTTCCAACAATTCCTTTCGTGCATACTTGTTACCAAAGTGACTTTACCCTCGTTTACCGTTTTCAGGGTTTTATTTCTGAGCTCGGTAGTTGAAACGCTGTTTTTAAACCGACCAAACAACATGAGTTGTTCCAGAACTTAAATGAAATACCATAGCAATTATTTATGTATTTATCTCTTTTCATTTTTTTCATATCGTACCGGTGTGACCATTGTTTTCCACGGCCATCGAAACATCTCCCGGCCTGTCATTACTAGAGAAGCCTTGGAGGTTTAAGAAGTCAAAATTAACTTCCTTTGCTTGTTTGGTGTCAATGTTGATCGGTGATTGATGTTAACCAGAGCAGTTATCAGGGAACATGGTCATCCAGTTAAACGGGCTTTTCATGGAAATATCAAAATGAAATCTCTCGGTTTGGTGTGTTCTTTACTTGTTGAAAAAGCAAAGCAACATAGGCACTTGCTGTCTGCACAACTTCTACCATGCTGGTAAATGTGAAAGGGACTAGACGTGGCTGCAAATCATTTTTTACATGTCAAGATCAAGTAACAAGTGATTATTTTGTATATCAGCGTCAAGTCGAAATTAATTTGGTCCAAACACAAGGCAAGTCATTAGTCTCTTTGTCTAAATATAGTGTCAATATGCATATTGGTTTGTCCAATGTAATGGGCAAACAGGGAAAGGCATCAACAAGTTTTGGACTTATGCACTTTATTCATTGTATTCGCTTTATTGTTTAATTTCCACGTAAACTATATACCGTCAGGCAGACATGACAGCAAGTCCTATTTTGCAAGTTTAAGTTAAGCCACAAGGTGGCAGTTAAACGTGAAGTCACAATTAAATCACAAAATAGTGTTTTGAGTCGGACACGAATCCAAGTCCCATAACTCGAACCAACAACTCTGGCAGGAATTGACATCGTAATCTTTTCCACAAATTCGTCAAATGGCTTAGACTGTTAAATTGCTAGATCGATTAATTTCCATCTCAAGAATTTTGAACATTCGGAAAATCATTCTGGCTCGACAGATTTGCCTTTCTATTCATATTTTGTGTTTTCTTTCTTCGTTAATTTGTTGTTGTTTACTTTTGTTCTTGTTTTGTTTGTCTATGCAGCGTGATCAGGCTGTTATTAGTCTTACCACCAGATCCTCCTCCGTAACTCCATTCCAGCTCACCTGTAAATCAGCCAGAGCACAAATCATGAATTTATGGAAAGCTGTTGAGATTTAAAAAAACTTCTGCTATAAGTAGGCCTCATTGAATGAAACGGAAATTCAAATTTGGTCTTTAAATGTAATATTTACGGATTTAGTTTGCCAAACTAACAATATGCTAATTGATTTTAAACAGCAGCATTTTACCACCAGGACTGTAAACCCAGCCAGCCGCATCTGTAACAAAAAAAAAACCAATACATGGATGTAACTTGAATGCATTACGGTCGTTGATGTAAAGACCACCTTGAATTTTATTGGTATTTGTGTCACTAGGCCTGCATTACATTGTCTCACTGAATGTTAATACAGTGGTGCATTAGTGTAGTGCCATATGCCTATTTGAATGAAATTTTGAAGGTATGTTGTATAAGGCAGTATGGGTAAAAAACACCAGTCTAAGTAATCAGCAATAAAGGAGGGTATATTGAATATAAAGCTGTTAACATTTCAAATCATGTTTTACTAAGATAATAATGTTACACATTGAAAATAAGCATACGTTGCCATGATTGACTGGTTTAAGTTTGGTTTTTCTTCAGGTTAATGCATTTTGTATAGGTGGTCCTAAACTTTTGCAAATGACAGTTTATACATGTACACATACATGTAGGTAATAAACACCATAATAAGATATTGCAATTTTATGACATCGCACATGTACATATCAATAATCAACTGTGACTTCGTCCACAGAGGAGCCTTAAAGTTCGCACATTTCACAAACTGCAGGGTCTTTCAACTTACTGTTTCTAATGAATGCGTCAGTTATGGTGACAAAACACTCACATGCCCGTAATGTAAGGTGCATTTGCATTTGGGCAAGTCGCAACATTATACAACGCTTGCGTTTCCCCTCTTTCTGAGCGTAATAGCACTTCATGCTAAACTCATGGCTTTAGCCTAGCCATGACCATCACAATGGCTGCTTCCTCCTCAAAAGGTTTTTACAAATGTGACATTTTGAACTCACAGACACACGGCAAGATTACAAGGAAGCATGGCAAAAAACGTAGTACTATCACTGTCAACAGTTGCTGGACCTGATAGGAAATGAAAATCAAAAAGTACAATTAAAAGTACAGTTACACTGGCGTATTTCCCGTCTCTGTGATCTGCATTACTGCTTCTTACGCTGCTAAATTGGGCTTGAATATCACAAGTGAATTCTCTTCAAATAAAAGTAGTTCCACAAGTAAGGGATTTTGAAATTTGTCAAACTTGATAACAAGACGTTTTGCGAAAAAGTGTTTTGAAAACTCACCGTTTACAGAGCGATGTGTAAGCCTATACAAGTATCTGTGTATAGCCAGATGGCAAAACTTTGCTGTGTGACTTTCGAGATGAGAACCGGTACTAATTCTCGTGTAATTGTATCCCTCCTTTATGACACAGGAATAATACGCTCGTTTACTCTTCTGCAAAATGTATATCGGGGATGAAATTATGCAAATAAGATATTCTGGTTAGTCGAGGCAAATATGGTTGTCTTTACACAAAGTTCATTATCGTCTGTTGGTTATTATTGGTAAATTCATATTATACAATACAAGTAATATGCTGGTGCAAATGTGACTGATATTCTTACATCACTATTGTACTGTATCAGTGAAGGAGCATTGCAATGTATCAGTTATTTTGGCCAGGTATAGTACAATTTGCAGTAACATGAAGAAAAGTCAACTATTTACATAACAGCCTACTGACTAAATAGGACTTGAGGCTATGCATGGCGAAAGTACTAACTATGTGAAGTTTGCGGTGACACCATGTAATCAAATACTCTCTTTGAGTGTGTGTGGTTCTGAAAAGAACCGGGGTTCACTCGACGTTTTCGAACAGTGTGCTCTGTTCGTCTTCAGGAGAAAGAGTGCCGAACTCTGGAGTGTGTGGGGCTTAAGTACCGGTGGAGAGGATTCAGTGCAGTGGAAACTCTTTGATGCGGAACAGCTTGGCTGGTGGTTGGATCCTAATCTTGTGGGTTACTGTCGGTGGGCTCAGTGAAGCATGTCATACTTGCCGTGGGTGCCGTGGGGGGAGGACAGTGGACCGTGGGTATAGGTGACCCATTGGTCTGTAGGGGGGAGTAGGGGGGCCCAGATGTTGTTAATGTTGAAACCGATGTCTTGGGGTACTGTGTTGTGCTTGTAGATCTCGATGGCTTCTCTGATGCGTCTTGGGTGCCATCTGTTGACAGGAACAATGAGTTCTGCGTCTTTCCAGTTGATGATGTGGTCCTTGGCGTGTGAGTGTTTGACAATGGCAGATTTGTCATAGTCTCCTCTGCGTCCGTGGGCAATGTGTTCTTTGAGTCTGGTGGAGAGATCTCTGCCAGTCTCGCCAATGTACACCTGCCCACATTCACAGGGGATCCTATACACTCCAGCCTTGGTCTTGTGTTCCTGCTTGTCCTTGTGGGTCTGCAGGCTGGCTTGTAGTTTCTTAGTCGAGGAGTGGTACACCTTGATGCTGGCTTGATTGAGGATTCGTTGGATTTTGTGTGAAGTATTGCCTAAGTATGGGAGGTTGACTGTGGCCTTATAGTTGGGGGGTTGGCTTTGGGTATAGGGGACCCGACAGCCGGGGTGGTCTTGGGTTTTGACTTGATGCTGATGATATCCGTTGAGTTGGAGTGCCGTTGTTATGTGCTGGAGTTCATCTTGTAGGTGCTCTTGGTCGCAGATCTTATACGCTCGGTGCACCAGGGTTCGGTTGACTGAGGACTTCACCCTGGGATGATGGAAAGATGAGCTGTGGAGGTACCGGTCTGTGTGGGTGGGCTTGCGGTAGACGGAGTGCCCGAGGGTACCATCTGCCCGTCGATGGACCTTGACGTCAAGGAAGGGAATGGAGTTCCCCTCCTCCTGTTCCATCGTGAACTTAATGCTGGGATGCAGGTCGTTCAGATGGTTCAGGAATGATTGGAGGTGATGGGGTCCATGCGGCCAGATGATGAAGGTGTCGTCTACGTAGCGAAGCCAGGTGCTCGGACGATGATCTGCGGAGAGTAGTGCCGTGGTCTCGAAGTCCTCCATGAACATGTCAGCTAGGACCGGGGATAGAGGAGATCCCATGGAGGTCCCAGCCGACTGCTCGAAGAACTTGTCTCTCCATCTGAAGCTGGTCGACGAGACGCAGGTTAGCAACAGGTCATGGATTTGGTCGGGGGAGAGGGCTGTGCGCTCACAGAGAGTGGGATCATTTTGTAGACGTTCTTTGGCAATGAGGCAGGCCTCGCCTGTGGGGACGTTGGTGAAGAGGGAAACGACATCAAAACTGACCATGATATCGCTGGGCTGTAGGTTGAGGTTCTGGATGTGTTGGACGAATTGATCTGAGTTGGTCACGTGATGAGGGGTGTTACCCACCAAGGGTTTGAGAATTTTAGTGAGATGCTTCGCAGTGTTGTAGGTAGGACCTCCTCGTGAGGCTACAATGGGACGGAGTGGAATGTCGGGCTTGTGGATCTTGGGTTGGCCAAAGAACCGGGGGCAAGTGGAACTAGAGGGTCTCAGTTGTCTGTACAACGGGAGAGGGATAGCCTCAGAACGCTGGAGAGCCAATAGTTTGCTGGCAATCTTACGTTCAATGGCTGGCGTGGGGTCCTTCCGGAGGGGACGGTAGGTGGGGGTAGAGAGAATGTCTGTGACCTTCCTATCGTAATCGACCTTGTCCATGACTACTGTTGCATTACCTTTGTCTGCCGGCAGGATGTGGATCGACTTGTCCTTGGCGCAGATTCTTGATTGCAGCGAGTTCCTGTTTTGAGATGTTGGTCTTGGGTGTCTTGGCTTGCTTGAGGGCTTGGTAGAGCTGGATGCGGACGTCGTCTGCTTCGGTTTTGCTGAGGTGTTGTAGCGCTGGCTCCGTTGACTGGATGATGTCCTCAACTGGGATCGTCTTCGGCGGGAGGGCAAAGTTCATGCCTAAAGACAGGACTTTGCTCTCGGTGCTAGAGAGCGATCTCTGGCTGAGGTTCACCACTGTCTTCTTGTTGAAGGCTTGCTGAGAGTGGAGGTGGGGCTTGGGGCTGTGCGTACGTAAGGATATAGAAGATCCTATTGTACGACTCGGGGGGGATGAAAAAGGAGATATAGAACATCGCCTATTCCGGAGGGGGCGTGTCAGGCAGAGTTTGGAGAACTTCTTGATCTGCTTGCGGCGAGTGGTCTTGTAGATGTGGTGGCTGGACGCATCGGTTAGGGTTTGGATCTTAGTGAAGTCTCTCGGTTGGGTCGTGCTTTGGAGGATCTGGCGGGTGCTGGCTATCTGCTTGTCTAGTGCAGCTAGCTGGGATCGGGTGCTTGAGATCTGGAGTCGCAGGAGAGAGAGGCTAGATGCTTGGAGGATGTGGGCTGATCGCTGGCTGCGGACGCAGAGGAGACTATGACAAATCTGCCATTGTCAAACACTCACACGCCAAGGACCACATCATCAACTGGAAAGACGCAGAACTCATTGTTCCTGTCAACAGATGGCACCCAAGACGCATCAGAGAAGCCATCGAGATCTACAAGCACAACACAGTACCCCAAGACATCGGTTTCAACATTAGCAACATCTGGCGCCCCCTACTCCCCCTACAGACCAATGGGTCACCTATACCCACGGTCCACTGTCCTCCCCCCACGGCACCCACGGCAAGTATGACATGCTTCACTGAGCCCACCGACAGTAACCCACAAGATTAGGATCCAACCACCAGCCAAGCTGTTCCGCATCAAAGAGTTTCCACTGCACTGAATCCTCTCCACCGGTACTTAAGCCCCACACACTCCAGAGTTCGGCACTCTTTCTCCTGAAGACGAACAGAGCACACTGTTCGAAACGTCGAGTGAACCCCGGTTCTTTTCAGAACCACACACACTCAAAGAGAGTATTTGATTACATGGTGTCACCGCAAACTTCACATAGTTAGCCTACTGACTGCCATTGATGATTGTGGATAGACCAGATAATAAAAGAAAACCGTTAAGCAGTAATTTCTTTGTTTAGTCGTAATGTGATATACAGGCAACAATGATCTGCCGAATGCCCAGAACTATTGTAGCGGAAAGTGTACGAACTTTCATAATTTTTGTTGTGCATAATAATGAGACTAGACAAGGGTAGCAGTGTGTACATGTCCTGTGACGTAAACAGGATGGGCGGGGCGCAGCGCTCTGTGTAGGTACATGCTCATGTAGTAAGCTCTTTGGTTTGGGCGTGTTCAAGGCGAGCGCGTAAGTGGGCGGAGCTTGTTTTTGTTAGGGTTTCTGCTAGTTCAGCGAAGCTGTATAGACGTGAGTTCTTGTTGCTCTCGCTGTGGTGTGGAATTCCATATCTGCCGTCGTGCATCGTCCGTTTTTTTTTTTTTTTTGTCTTGATTGCTTTTTTTTGGTCTTGATTGCGCATTGGTATTTTTAACTTTGACCCTTGATTGTTTCACATGTCCATGTACTTGTTCGATCGATCCATCGTGCCTGACTCTCATTTTAGCTGTAGAACTAGAAGATGTATTCGTTTTTGCAGTTGCGCCGAACTCCACTTGAAAGAAAAAATAATACTCTTTCATTTTTAAAGACTGGCTTCGGTAAAGTGACGTGTATATGAAATAATGCCATTTTTGTTACATCGATAACTTAGTTACTCTAGACGTAACTGTATTCGTTAACGGCCTGACGTTAGGTCTATAGCCTATGTAATATTTCTGTCTGTCTCTGCACGATATCCCACAGAACTGAATGTAAATAATAAATTATTTACAATGCGTGATTCCTTAATAGTTTTCATAATAGACGAACTGATTCAACATTATTTTGAGGGCGGGTATACTTATGATGAAATCTGCTGTATACTCCAAATTAGACATGACTTGAGTTGCAGGTAGGCTCACAGAAGTCTTTTAAACAGTAACGTTACTTATTAGCTCCATAAATAATGCTGATGTGCTGGACAACCTGTTCTCATTGGTCTATCCACCATGGCATACACACCCACAGAAACCAACACGTCACATTTTCTGAAACTTAAACCAACTGGTAATTACCCCCTTACAATACATTTAATAAACAGTTTGTTATCCACAGCACTGACTAGTATTTCGGGATTTCGAGGTGAAATTGAGAGGACAAAATGGAATATCTGTATCGGTTGGCAGATTTCTTTCTGGAATTTGATGAAAACAAGTCGGCACATTTTTACAGTATGCAAATTAGAATAAGACTGAGGATAAGTTGGCCTGAACATTTTTGCTGAAAATGTTTTTCCCCAAAAACACTTGGTTGAATTCTCATAAAGGCGATATTTTCTTGTCAAAGGGCAGGGGTAGTCTAGCATTATTGGCATTAATAATGGGACTAATAATACTTCCTTTCGCAGATATACCCCTAACTACTTGCAAATATGGATATGAAACTTATATGCATAAATAGAGCAACATGTGCCCTTTCAGATGACACCAAGATTGCAAGATGTAGATAATTATGCTTTGCAGGTGGGATTTGTACTTGCCTATTAGGAAAAGATCCTTAAAAGTGAATGGAATCATCACATTCAATGTTAAATCCCGGCTTTTGTAGGCCCTAGTATGCAACCCATTTGATGGACGACGCACGACGGGCGACGCGCGACGCACGACGGACGACGCACGACAGGCGACGGAAAATGGTATGTTTGGAACTGGTAAATGGCAGAATTGGGACACAACAAAAAGCAAAAGGCGACGGACCACGGACGACGGCAGATAAGGAATTCCATACTGTGGCGCGTGTTAACGTTGTGAATGCTGCTATATGCTACGGGCGGGCAGACTGTCTCCGTGTAGCCTTGAACAGGTTGTACAGTGTAGCCGTTCACTTGCATGTGCAGATTTGGGCTGGGCCCACGGTGCTGTGGTGCTTAGTGTATGCGGGCCGTATCGCTATAGTGACATTGGGCTATGCGATGTTGTTTAAGCAGTGCGCCATTGAGATGTGCAGTGCGACTTGGGTCCAGCTTTGGTAATTGGTCTCGTGTTGGCAACGTTAGACATGCATTGCTGATAGCGTTCATGTGGTGCGGCATTGTTTTGTGCATTGCATGTAGGAGTTGCGCGAGGCGACAGTAGTCCGTGCGTTGCTGATTGGCGCGACGCAGTGCGACAACTGTGTATTGCTAATAGCCTCTCCTCAAGACCACGCAAAACAAAAGAGGTTGTAATAAAGCTTAACCAATACGGATTATCCCTAATCACTTGATCAATTAATTATTTGTTTAATGTCTGAATAAATCACATTGTTGTTGAGATTACCGGCAATCTAATTGTCAGGTGTCCATCTTGTTGTGTATTGTTTAATTGGCAGAGATCATCACAATCATCATAATCGGCGATATATTTCCACCAAAACGGATCTGCTCCCTTAGCCTTTAGGTCGCTTTGAGCGATCTCTGCACCGAGGAGGAACCGAGTTTAGGTTAGAGTCGAGACCCCAACCGGTTGCAGACTTGACCCTCAAACTTAGGTTAGGCCCGGGGAAAACAATCACACCGCCACACTATTTTCGGGCAACTTGCACTTGAAGATCGCATGAGGCGCAGTGAAGTGCAATACTGGGTTTCGCACATAAACCGCACTTCTGTTGCACTCTAATACAACATACCGCACACTGAGGTGCATAAGTCAGTGGCGAAGCCATCAAAAATTCATTACAATCTGCTTTAGTTATTTTTTCTTACCACAAAAATGGGGAAGGGGGTGATATATACCACATCCCATCAGAATTTACGCCCATTACATTAGTGCACTAAATATGAAACGTCTCTATTCCCAAATTTAATGAAAACTGTAATACCAGCATCTGATTATCCAAATTCTCACTGAATCCCTTTGTGGACGCGTTTGACTGTTTTTAGGAGTTGAATTTTGCGGATTGGAGGTATGACAATATACAAAGCATTTTTAAGTGACATCGACAAATGACATCAGTGACAAATGTTAGAGAAAAACCAGTTGGTAACTTGTCAAAATTGGACTTGCACCAGACCTACCAATGGTATTCCAAGCATATCGTTGAAACAGTATTGAATCGAAGAAACCTCGTTCGACATTGTGTTAATCAGCAAAGTGCGGTGCCAAATTATTGCCAACCGTAGTCCCCGAGGTTACGTAAACTAGATTTAGTCGCACCTGCATTTTCATAAGTTCACTTGGTTAACTGCCTAAGCTTTTTAATTATCCATCCAAATCAAAATCACCACTCAAAAAGTAAACGTTCATAAAGACGGGGAGCAGCTTTTTTTTGAAACGGAGAGTGACAATGAATCCACACGCAATCCTGCGAACATATCGAATCAAATTTCACCCCCCCGGGGGGGTTGCACGGAACCTATGACTGAACTAATTCAAGCTCCATTGTATCATTCTTTTATTTTTTATGTTGCATCTTATTTGAGGTTAGGTGGCACGATAAGACTTACATTTGCGCTATAACTTGCTAAGGTAGGTCAGGTAGCAAAAAAAACGGCCGAAGCCTTAGAGACGGAGCCCACGAAGTAGAGTATTTCAGGGTGGCCTAGCGTGTACAATCTGCGGTTGCGAGATAGCGTCAAGAGGGCGCTATTAACAGTTGCATCAATCCTATGTGAGTTCAGACTACTAATTCAGAGTTTCTGGCAGCTCATTACAATTAAAAGTGCCCCCCCCCCTTCCACAGTATCTTTTGAAAAAGGAGATTGTTTGGCCCCAAAATGGTGAGATTGTGTAAATCCTTGCCAGGATCAACTCCCTGGGTCTTTGAGCTTTCATATGAGAGCAGAATGGCTAAAACACTACGGTTGAAAAATGGTCCTAAGTGCTCGAGAAAGTTGAGGGCTGCCACTTGAAAAATGGCTGCAATCAGACTTCGGAAAAATTGCTTTTTTTGGGGGGGGTGATTTTGTTTTGTGAGAAAAAATTAAAAATGCATTTGGTTAACCCACAAAAAATTGAAGAGAAATTGAAAGATAAGTGACCAGACAAGAATTTCATTTGTGTTTCAGAAATCTCAGGGATGTTGGCGTGCATGTTATTGGGCCCTGAAGAGTGCTGATTTTACACTGTTTTCAATGGGGCTTGAATTAGTGGACTGGACCCTATATTTCAAAATGGCGGTGTCCAGGCAGTAGTGGCAGCTGGGTTTAAAAATCATCCCTGTTGTTTATGTTGGTCCTGGCAGTGGTGGAGCCACAACTAGCCATGAATAAAAGTTTTATGGATTATGAGACATCAGAGATACTGGATTGTCGAACACGATAAATATCCAGGTAATTGCATGAGGAACATGTAACTTTGTAATTTTTTGTGCGAGTCGGTTTCATGAAATTCTTTGATTAGGATGGACTGAATGAAACCTAGAAAAGTTGGATCCAACCCTAACAGAGCGTAACCCCAGCCGATGCCAACCCTAATGAAGGCTAACCCTAACAGAAGCCAACCCCAAATTGGGGGGGGGGCGGTTCAATTTTAGATAGTCAAGCTTACAGCCTTGGTACCAACTGAGTAATTCGTGGATATGCACAGGTGACTCAAATTTTTTGAGACACTCTCCTTTGTGATTTGTTCCACTCTTGTGTTGGCAGTGCCCTATTTTGGGCTCACGTTTTCAACCCTTGGACTAGAGCCTGTCAACTGGAGTAACATCTACGGTGAGCTTCCATGTTAAAGCATGACCAAAGTTTGATGTCTTGCGTGCACTTGGCCTCTGCATATCGCAGTGTCTAGCCAAGGTAACCCTCCCCATTATCAGTAGGAACAGCTAGGAACAGTTGGTGGAAGCTGCTTCATGTGAAAAAGTGTAATTTTGAGATGCTTACTGCATAATGTGTTTCCACTAGTAGTGTAGATAGGCAGTCTGCAGTAGTTTGCGCACATTCGCTATAGGTTGACCTTGAGCATTTTCTCCCCATTAAACAGCCAATAGACATTTTTTTAAATTTTTCTCTGGAGGTTGAGGTTTTTGATGCATTCTCAACCATTCGGTGTTGTTTGGTGTCTAACATTTGTGACCGGGTGGCTCCACTAATAAAAACTCTATGGCATTAGAAACGGCATAAAAAAAGTTATGTACAGGTAGTTTATTCAAAGGTCCTACTTACCACGTGCACCTGGACTGGCCGTTCATGCCTTTATGATTCATGTGCGGCAAAAATGATAGCAAGTGCTGCACAAAATCTGTGTAGATGCACGAGCAAACAGATCGACGTGCGGTAGCTGTGCTAGCTGGATCGAAATCAGCCTTCTCCTACTGTGTCACTTTACAAGTTAACCCAACGACGCCCAAGAATGCCCGGTACGCAGCTGACACCCAAGAATGCCCGGTATTGAATTTAAACAAAAGAACGACAATTAAATTTTGGAGACGCGCGCAGTAACAAAAAAAGTTTTGTGAATCGCCAGAGGGCGCTATAAATATTTGGGCACAAGCGATCGAAAAAGGCCGGAGCGCCGCCGCGCCGCGCAAAGTACAGTACATGTACATGTACATGTACATGCACTATGGCGTACACGTACAGAAAGGTGGAGCGTGACTAAAAACAGAAGAAACATTAGCAGGAACCGGTGTCGGGTAAGAGTAAAGAATACGAAAACTCGACCTGGTTACACATTGAAAAATGGGTGTATATAAAGGGTGCAGACCATAACTCAAGTGACAGTTTCCGGCATTAGCATTAAAAGTACCCCCACTGTATCTTTGAAAAAGGAGATTGTTTGGCCCCCAAATTGGTGAGATTGTGTAAATCCTTGCCAGGATCAACTCCTTGGGTCTTTAAGCTTTCATATGAGAGCAGAATGGCTAAAAACTACGGTTGAAAAATGGTCCTAAGTGCCCGAGAAAGTTGAGGGTTGCAACTTGAAAAATGGCTGCAATCAGACTTCGGAAAAATCTCTTTTTGAGTGGTGATTTTGTTTTGTGGGAATATTTAAAATGTAATTGGTTAACCCTCAAAAAACTGAAAAGAAATTGAAAGATTAGTGACCAGAAAAAAATTTCATTTGTGTTTCAGAAATCTCAGGGATGTTGGCGTGCATGTTATTGGGCCCTGAAGAGTGCTGATTTTACACTGTTTTCAATGGGGCTTGAATTGGTGGACTGTACCCATATATGTTGGTTATATGTTGTTAAGTCACACTCTCTAACACTAATGGTCACGGGTGATAATTGTCTTCATTAGCAATAACCCCCCCCCCTTTTTGCAACCGAAGCAGTGAGTAGATCAGAGAAATATGGAAGGGCTGCGTAGCACCGTGATCAGAATATCAACAAGAATATAAGATTAAATCAGTGCTCTGAAATATGATTTCCGAGCTTTTGGTAACTGAGTACCTTCTTCAGGGCAAGCAGATAATTGAGTACCTTCTTCAGGGCAAGCAGATTCACTGAATCTGCTTGCCCCAAGAATCTGCCTGAAGAAGGTACTCAGTTACCAAAAGCTCGGAAATCATATATTTGAGACGTAGAGACGTGCGAAATGAAGTTGAAGAATAAGCTTTGAAAGAGAGAGTAATTCCAACCCTTCAGCAGCTTAGAAAATTATAAGCCTTCAAGGTCAGAGACGATTTTAAGATAAGGAATCAACTGTCATCATGACAAAAACGTGCAAAGTTGATCAGCACATATTATCATGATTATAGTAACGATAAGGAACTCTGACAAAAAGGTCAGGTGCTTTCAGTCACTCCAAATGGATAAACTCAAGCTGTACGAAACGGGGTTAAAAATCTACCCAAACAGACTCTTTCAAGGGAAAAGAAACAGTTCTTAGAAAACTAACCACCGTCTACGTCATCCTTCATACTTCCGCGCACTCAAAAGTTTGGACCCTATCAATGAACTTTTCAACCCACCACTAAACGCCGATCCACTAGTAATCACTGGAAATACTGTTGCGTCAGCCCTTGTTACGGTTGATGGCCAAATTTGGGAACAGCGTTACCAAATATGGCATGCGGCTGGGTCGGCTTGCCTTGATATTCAAATGAAAAGATTGCGTCATGTCGGCTGTATGTCGCAATCACGGTAGTGGTCCGATGTCGATTCACGCAGTGAAATTTCGCGCAAAGAAAGCAGTGCCCCGAATAAATTTACAAAATCGAATCTGTGAGAATCTGATGTTCGTTATTTTCTCCAGCAAATTAGACAAGATACATAGTACTGCGGATATGATTGCGTTTTGAATTAATCTGCTCTTAGAGTGACGACGTACGTCATGGGAAAACGGAATGTGCGGATAAATATATACTAATATTCCCTGATGGCCGTGAGCCAGACTGATTGACTGTGTCGTGCGCGACGTGTATTTTTGTATGCACTCGCGATTGTGGTCAGCTAGCGCTGTAGCTACATGTACGTGGTGGTCTTATATCAAATACACGTACAAACTGCACTAGTAAATTAACAAGACTTCATATCTAACTGGCGAGCAAAATGGCACCGACGCATCTGAGCAGTACTTCTCGCCTTTGAGCGGGATTGGCGCACATCTGGGCCAACCCAGCGTTGGCTGTTTGCGGAGTTCCTGCTAGTAACTACTGCAGATCATCTGTGACCAAAAGATCAGTCCATACCTGCTCGCGAGAACCATCGAAAATCACCAGTGTTAGTTTGGAAGCAGGACCCGATTTGGCCCGGGAACTCGCTCGGTTGTCATTGTCGCTGTGTACGTGGTGGGGAGGTAACGCGGATTGCGTCATCAAATTTGTTGGGAGTCAGTCATCAACAGCTCACTGCGAACTGAAATACTCTTCACGTGTGCCTGTGTTGTGAAATAACAACACCAAATGTCATATTTATGACGAGTGAACGAATTCCACGTCTTTAAGCATCAATACTGAAATATTTTCTTCCTCAGGCAGAACTGAACTGCTGAGCAGTTTCAAGTTATTCCACCGTGGCCAAAAATATACATCATGCCTGAGTCTCTTCGTACCTGATCGTGCATATGTACACACACGTAGGCCTACACGTACAGTGTACATGTACAGATAGACTCTGAAGACTTCTATTTTCTCAGGAAATGTCGGACTTGTAGTTTTATTCTTTGCTTGTAAATAGTGTACAGATTCGTATTTTATCACGAACTTTCAAGGACTGCTTTACCCGATTGTAGGCGCAGAACTCCAGTTGACCGTTGTACGACTACATGTAGGATTACGTGGCTTAGCCTAGGCTCCATTGTCATTCTGTGGATGGGATATTGACCTTTGTTTGTCTCGTGACTAAATCTGAACAGGCATTTCACAATCAACTGTCACCCGCTCTTGCCCTGGACTTTCGCAAAAGGTTATTGCAGGTTAACCCTGAAGTCTTCCATGTGATAGGTATTACCCAACATTACATCAATATCATCTTCACTCGTGGACTTCAACTAGTTTGCAAGTTTGGCTTTGAGGACTTTGGCGTTGACTTGACACAGCTTCATTTGTTGGGGTCAGGTAACTAGTTACTGAGCGATTTTTTTTTCAACGGTGAGGCCGATGAACGTTCAACGCTCTCTCCCCATTCCGATCCAAAATGATCGGAGTCGGAGAAAAGCGTTTGTGCATTTGGACACACCACCCCGATTTAACCAATTCATATTGCAGTTTCAGTCCGAATTTATCGGCACCTACCCCACCGAATTTTGTACCCAAGGAACCTCATGTCCTGTCAAAGATCGGTGGTTATCTTCTTACTGAGGAAACTGAGTTGAGTGTGTTCCGTGCACTGGATGCAGTTACTCACGAAGAAACAAAATGCAAAGTAAGTATAGGTCTACAATATTTCTCTTCAAAAGCTTTAAATTTCTTTTTCCCATTTGGAATTTTAGTCATGTTTACAATGGAAGTCATAGGAGCTATTTTGGCTGTAGGCCTATTTATTATGGTTTATTTGCCTACGAGCATGTTTTTTGCTCACTTAAATGTTAATTTCTCATGTGCCATTTTCTGATTTCACTCTGCAGGTTGTGGAGGCAAAGAAGTACACAGAGAAGTTTGCGCCAAACTTCAAGCTTGAGCCACATGACAATATATCCCAGATCCAAGAAGTGCTCATTGGAGAAGAGAAGGCTTACGCTTTCTTCCTGCGTGACTATGGTGATATGCACCAGTATGTTCGCAGCAAGCGTAAGCTGAAAGAAGAGGAGGCAAGCAGGCTCTTCTATCAGATGGTATTGGCTGTTGTTCACTGCCATGAAGCGGGCATTGTGCTGCGAGATCTTAAGCTACGCAAGTTCACCTTTAAAAATGCTCAAAGGTAAGTGACTTGAGAACAACTGTAGCTTGTCCTTGTCTGAGTAATTGTCCTTTGCTTTTGCTCCATGTTACTATAATTGGTGTCGCGGCACATATTCAAAAAAGCTTGCATCCTGAAATAGTAACTGCCTGGGAAATTGAATTAACTATGACTGACGCATGAGGAAAGAATCAATCATGTTGTATAGACCACAAGCTTATAAACGAAAGTGTCTCTTCGTGTACTACTGGTCATTCACTTCTTGTCGAACAGTTTACTGGTAACATGCTCTTTTGGTAAACGTATGTGGCATTATTAATTTAATTCATAATAAATATTTTGAGTTCGTTCTGAAGCAGAGTCTATCTAGACATTTAAAAAGATTTTTTTTTTCAGTTGTTTCAGTTGACTTAAGCCTCAATAGATGCCAATGCTCAAATTTACGCCTGATCTAGGGATGGAAGTCATAACATGCATTTACAGGTATCATGCAAAAAAAAACAAACAACTAATAATAAAAACTGACGTATGGATTAAAAAAAAAAGGAACTTAAATTATTTATAAACAAATAATTGTATGAGCATAAACTTGAGTAAATACATGCATGTACATTTAAGTTAATTCAGTGTAAAACTGGCTAAACCTGTGGCAGTTTACATGTACATAGTTGAGTTATGAGTGCGAAGAACTTCTGTGAATCGAATTCAATGTAAGCGCCTCAAACACATCACACATTTCATGGAGTCAGTTGTAGGCAGTTGAAATCCTTGAAACATAGCCTTGCTTCGTTACCTCCATCCAGTTCTGTGGAACATGCATGACGTGTGTGGGAGCAGGTCTGGTTCGGCATTCTGGCACATGGAGAGCATTACCAATCAATTTATGACTAAAACCTAGTTTTGAAAGAGGAATCCCCTTTTTCAGCTCAAACTCAAACAGCTACTAACCCCTTTAATGAGGAAGGATCCAAGGTTTTTAAACATTGCATTATTTCAAAATTTGATGTACATGCGCGTAAAAGTTTTCTTTGTCATCATTGTCATGTCAAAAGTTAGATTTTCTTTCTCTTTTTCCTCTCAGAACGGAACTCATGCTAGAGGGTCTTGAAGATGCTTACATTCTTGACAACAGTAATCGCGATCTACTCTGTGATAAACATGGCTGCCCAGCATATGTTAGCCCCGAGATTCTAAACAGTGAACCTTGCTACTCTGGTAAGTGTGCCGACGTGTGGAGTCTGGGAGTTATCCTGTATACAATGCTTGTTGGGCGCTACCCATTTCATGACACGGAGCCCAGTTCATTGTTCACAAAGATCCGACGTGGGAAGTTCACTGTGCCTGATTTTGTGTCATCTCAGGCTAAATGTCTTTTACGTAGCATCATGCGTGTTGAGCCAGCAGAGCGTCTTACAGCGGAAGAGGTTCTTCATCATCCATGGTTTCGTCAAAACACTGGCGTAATCAATCCATTCCTGGATTCTAGTAAAATGCTTGACCAGACGGTTCCAGATTTCTCATTGCCAGAAAGTGATGACATTTTCTTATAGCTAATTCTTTTTGTTATAAAGGTGGAAATTGAACAAGGTTGTGAATTTCATTACATCTGATTGTTTGAGCAAATGCAAGTGCTTCTAGGACCACATGAGCTGTAAGATCTTTGAGAAGTGATGTTCATTTTCTTTAACCATAGTTCAAAGTTTGGTTTGTTTTACTTCATAGCTTGACGTTTTTGGCAGAAAGCATATGTTAATTTTACGTGACATTTTCATTTCTTAATCACAACACACATAAATGGATTAAGCCTGTCTGGAATGAGGTACAGTATACATGTGCATCCATATGTGCAGTACAGAACATTTTCAGTGATTTTAAACAGTTTAGTCAACATTCAAATATTAGTCCATTGCCCTAAAATAGTCAACAATTCTAGAAGTTTGTGGTTTATTTTTGTTGTTCGGCAGAATTCTCCAGATGTTGGCCTACAGTTTATGAATAAACTTAGTCACTGTGTAGCATCCACATGCACAATTCTTGAACAAAGAAATTTTTGCAGATTTTTATGTTGACTAGACTTGGAGTAGATCCGTTTTTCTTGAATTATGGGTCAGTCTATCGTATTGTAATACAATTTTTTACTCTATACTGGTTTTTTTGGGGGGGTGGGGGAGTCCTGTTGCAATGTACATGTAATAAATTTCAGATCACTCAGATTATCTAAACATAAGGATTTAGAAGTTGCTGTTTGAAGCAATTAAATGTACAGTTGAACCTCGGTAATAAGAGGTCCTTTGGACGTGCAAGATTACCTTTATTTACAGGAAGCTTGTATTTGAACGAATGAAAAAAATGTTGAACAAAAGATTCAGACTTAAATGAGTTATGAGCAGACTAGCGCCATGGATGACACAGATATTGACAAATGGGAAGAGCCACCAACGTAGGGCTGGACGGCTCAGTTGGTAGAGCATTGGTACAGTTTTCCAAAGGTCATAGGTTCAGATCCCACTTTAGTAAATTTCTTTATACATGTAATTACTTATACACTCCTTGTCAAGTTCCCTGCATACATGTACATTGTATTTTGTTTCATGATCAGTGCTCTTATTAATGAGGTTTGACTGCGTTTAAATTAAAGGACTCGTTATCAAGATCAGAAGAATCAGAAAATAGCTAGATATAAATGTCTTTCCTGATCTTTTTTTTATTTGTGGCTCTTCTATGAAAACAACTGCAACAAATCATAGTTTCACACCTGAAATTTCAAGTGACGGATTTACATGAATGCGAAAGCATCTGAAATTCATGCATTTCTGGCCATTCTTTAAATACATTATTGCCGAGTTAATTCCAAGAAATCATTTGGATTTCTAATTCAGTATAACAGGTCAAAACATTACTAGGATTATTAAATTACATTATTAAACTTGCATGTGTAAATTTCTCGAAATACATGTACGTCCATGGCCAGATAAGTGTTCTCACTTTTCTGAAACCCCAGTCCATTTTAGGTGCCCTATGTCCTTGATGAAAATGATGATCGGACCTCATTGTAACCCATTCTCGCTGCACATACCGAATTTGTATAAAACATTTTATTTACATAGGCCTAAATCAAATTCACCACCAAGCAGCTTTTATTTCTCTCAGTTGTACATTTTGTAACTATGTATACATAAAAAAGTCATGTAAATTTCTAGTGTACGCTCCAGTGGGAAAAATGGAATTTTATGCTGTGCATAAAAATCTAGTTGGTATGGTGTTTACATCCCCATAAATTCTTCATTTGTTTGTTTAAAATTAATGTAGGTGTACAAATGTTTGTTTGAATAAAAGGTTTTACTTAACTTTCCACTGCCAAATAAATGTGTCAAAAACTGATAGTTTGTGCTTTCTTTTTATGTTACAGCTGCTTTGTTTATTATTTTGTTTTTCAGTTTGATTAGAAACTGAAATTTGAACGATGCTGCAGTGTACATATATTGGCTTTGGGGGATCCTTTTTCAAGGCAATTATTTGGAGCAGGCAGATTGTCTTGAACAGTGGCATAACAAGGTACTTGCTGTTTCAAGGAATTACCTGTACAGAAGGCTGTCTGAAGACAACAGTGAAAACATCTGCAGAAGCAGAGAAAAAGACGGTAGAATTTGTGCCCTGTTCATTTCCAAAGGGCAGCTCTAGCTCGTCTGGGATGCGCAGGGCACAAAGGTGAGAATTTGTGAGTTTGTCTCCCAGAGGGAGCTCGAGGTAAAACAAATTCACGTACGTTGTACAATGTACATGGGCCGCCCACGATGCACGATGCGCCGCCTTCCATCGTTTTCCACACTCTGTCGTTATTATGGGGATTAATTTTTGCCCATGCTTGTTAGAATCATAATTAACAACTACTCTAACGAGTGCATGTATACACGCAAGACTGGCGGTATGAGTATGGAGGACGGACACCAGGAGTTTGAAGTGCCCGGGCTATCGTGGCGTGTCCGGTATGTCTGCTAAAGCACAGTAAGCCATTGTTATGTCCGTTTCATAAATCATGAGACCCCTAGGAACCATTATTGCCGCAACTTTCCGCTGATACTCTCCATCCTTATAACTGAATATTCATAATTATCTTCATTGGCGATGGTACGATCTCACAATATCGAATTTAACGCTTGCGCGCGGTTGCTTGTGTAAGGCCGCCGCGTGTGTACTTTACTACGGCATCGGCTCAAAAGTGTGTTTCATTAGATCTCGTGATTGTGATAAAACAACGTATTTTGCATGTTATGAACTGAGCTTTCCAGTGGCGGTCAACAGTCTCAGCCAAATTAGTACCAAGTCTTTGAAAACTACTATTTTGGAAGGAAAGAGAACTACAAACATTGCGTGGATTATGGAATGGCGGATCAAAATTTTAAAAAGTTTGTAATGACAAAGGTAGGGGCTTAGGCGTTTTCTCTCTGTTCCCTGGATTAGTTAATTGCGTAGTGATGAAGGTCATTACCATGAGCAAGTTGACAAACGGTTAAAAGTTGTTCTGAAACATTCCTGAGCTAAATGTGGCCAAAACAAAGGAAGTAATAACTGATTTCAGGTCTGGGAATCATGATGTCATGCCTCTTTGCATCAGTGGGAAAGAGGTGGAAAGGACTTTTTATTTTAAATTCTTTGGGATGGGATGAACATGTAAACTACTGTGTCAGGAAGGCTCAACAGCGATTGTATTTTCTTCGCCGTTCAAGAAGTTTTGGGTTAGTAATGACATTCTTATGTTTTTACGTACTGTAACTGAAAGTGTTGCAGGCAGTATTTTCGTCTGACTGGGTGGAAATGATGCTGAATGGTACGATCACTTGGAGCAGCCAGTGTTGTAACCTAGGTGACCAGATGAAAATGGCGCAAGTGCTAAAGATGCTCTTCAAAATTCTGGTAAATTGTACAACAATCTGTAATAATCACCTAAAATACAACAAAGTGTAACATAAATGCTTTAAATCATATGCACAAGTTAAACAATTGCCAAATCACGACTTGTTATTTATTATAACAAGTTGTACTTATGCAGATTTCCATTCATACATGTAACAGCTATTGATCATTTAAGACTTAGGAAAAATTAGACTGGGTCGAGGATACTAGGAGGGTCCGTGTACTTTACGTTCATTCGTTCATTTGACTACGAAAATAAAAAAAGCTTTCCCTTTTTTAATTTAAAACGAAAATAAAAAATTCATTTTTCGTTTTTCAGTGGGAAAAATAAAACCAAGGAAAAGACGAAGAAGTCATTCCTTGTGTTTAATGTTGAAAATGAAAAATAAATAAAAGAAAGTAATCTTCTTGTAAATTAATTTTAAATTTAATCATAATTTCATTTTCCTGCACGTGTCTATTCGAGGAGGCGTCACGGATGTCTGTGAGTACTTTTAAGGATGAAAGTTGCTTTTCAGGGTGCGAAAATTTCCTTGAGAGCTTCCACTTCCCTTAGTTTTGAGAAGCAACGAATGCCTTGTGTTCCTCAGTTCAGCCATGTTTGATTTGGTTGGTTACGAAGACGTTTCTTACATTACAAAATGAGAATGGGACTTCTTTCATCCTTCAGACAGTGTATAAATACTCAATAGATTACGATATTTATTTTCACATTGAAAAACGAAAACACAAATGTGGTTGTCATTTTGAATTTTTAAATGAAAAAGGAGAAACGCCTTGTTTCTCTGTTTTACCACTTTATGTTTTCAAAAATGAGAAACGACTCGTTTTTATCGAAAAAATGAAAATGGCTTTTTTGTAATTTTCAAATAAAAAAAACGAATAAACGAAACATACACAGACTGTTGAGCCTCAGAAGTATGATAATGATTTTGTATTATGACATCTGGGCACCAGAAAACTTTAACAGTGGGCCAGCCTCTCCCGTGGTGCATAAACAAAATGGATGATTTCATTTGAAAAAAAAAAGTTGTTTGAAACATCATCATATCTGCTAAATTTTTCTGCTATAATCCGACATTTTTCAGAATTCTGCTAAAATCTGATAAAAATACCCACCGTGCTTTATTTTCTGTCAAAAGTATTTCTATTTTCTCTCAAAGGTATTTCTTTTCGAAAAAAAATCTGTGCAGTTTCGCCGAAAATTTACTCAAAGCTTCCTCCTAGTCCAAGATATACGCCAAGTGGTTCCTTGGAAGAAGCACAAGAGGGCGCTATTACTTTACAATTTCAGACCTGCAGACTGGGAATCGTGAAGTACCGGTGTGTTCCTTCCTCCATGGTACATGTAGGTCAAGAGAATTCGTCTAAAATCCCGCCAAGTTAAAACGCATGGCTTAACTCTAGTCTCCAGATGGATTGAGAAGAGAGCAGCACTGAAACTAAAAGGTGAGTGTTTGTGAATAAATTTCTGGCAATGTCACAGCCTACAAAAATATATTGATACGAGCCCAGGCATGCCAGGTGTAGTCCGAGTATTTCCGGAATAAGAGTACCCTAGATAGCCGTGTACAAACTCCCATAAACACTTTTTGGCTGTTTTGATTGTGCCAACTTACCCTTCCATAACAGCTATATGTGCAACCAACTTTCGTACATGCCTTCTTGGTGAAGTTAGATGTCAGCTTGGGCGGTTTACTCACCTTATATCCTCATTTAAATGGTGAAATTCATGAGCATTTTGCCCATCCACACAACAGAAAATCAGCAGCATGTACGCGATACATGTACTCTCAATAACTGTCAGCTTTGCGATAGCTTGACCAATCACAACAAAGCTCAAATCTTTTCGTTTTGTTTTCCTGACCGTGACACCACTCAAATGAAAGCTGAGCTATGATTGGTCATTTGAATGGAAGCAAATTGGACCAGTCACTGTCAGTGTAGCTTTCATCTGTGGGTGATAGGAAAACAAACAGAAAAGATAGGAAATGTGTTGCGATTGGTTAAGCTATCACACAGCTGACAGTCATTGAGAGTACATGATGCTGATTTTGTGTATTGTGGATGGGCAAAATGCTCAAGAATGTCACCATTTTAATGAGGATATAAGGTGAATAAACCTCCCCATCCGACATCTAATCTCACCAAGAAGGCATGTACATGTACTGTATGAAATTTGGTTGCACATATAGCTGTGATGGAAGGGTAAGTTGGCACTACCAAAACAGCCAAAATGTGTTTATGGGAGTTTGTACACCTATCTTTATGGTTTGTATAAACCTTACAGTTCTCGAAGTATAGTCCAAGTAATTTCAGACTTCTTGGACCCTACAAATCGCCTTTTTTAATCCTCCTAATTAACTAAGGATTAAGTGACAATCGGAGATTCCAATAATGATGGTAGGGTTTGCTCACATTTTGGGAGAAAAGAGAAATTTCCCCTTCAAATTGGAAACAGCCTTGTCGTCAAGTACAATATCATCATGTTGTTCTTCCCAAATGTGAGTAAACCTCCTGATTCTCACTTTATCCTTAGTTGGGCGCATTAGACAGTTGAAGGATCATTTTGGAGGTGAATTGGGAGGATTGCGGTTCGGGGTACAAGATATTTTGAGTGAAATGAATAAACCCTACCCGCCAAGCATATTGCTTGGCTTTAAGTACTCGGTACTACAAAATACTAAGTAATAGTCTGAGCCTGAAGGACCTAGCGCTACAAATTACTACTTTTGGCTAGGGCACCCTCCATTGTTACTCGTACAGAGAACAATAAAGCCATGCATTCATAGTGTCACAGCACTGTATGGTACAATGTCTTGTCTATTGTATGTTATGGCTTCAGAGAACAATACGGTCATGTCCTCTTACAAGCGACAGGGCTGATAACTACATTTTACTACAACTAGTAATTTGTAGTATTATGTATGTAGGGTTAGCCTTAATAGAAGCAAAAGCCTATGGAAGGTACTTGGACCTTACTATCGCCCAACCATGTCCAAATGTTAAAAAAGGTAATTTGTAGGGTCCAAGCTACTCGGACCAGCCAAGATGGACTTCCTGAGCTGACCACAGGCCTACATACATGTAGGGCCTACGCCATAATTCAATGGAGACTGACCGTCCAACCTACCCAACTGTGGAGTTTCCACAGTTGGGTTTAAAGTAATGTATAGTCTATCATTTGCAATTTTCCAGCAAGTAACTGATGAAGTTGTTGAAAAGCATACTTGGTTCACTTGGTTATGTGATCAAAATTCTACTCCCAGTGACATTCTTCTTTCTGACAAGCTGCTATTTTGAAGAAAACAGTGAAAGAAGGCCAATTCGGACAATGCATCTAAAGGTGCATTTATGAAAAATGCCATTACCTGCATACCTAAGTGTTGACATGACTCATACACACATGTGGTTACTGCGATTCATCGGTTCAGTGCAGGACATACATGTACATGTAGTGAGATGTAACTGAATTTTACTGATCATGAGAATGTGTCTCAGATACTAAATTTAGGTACAAATATAAAAATGACTCAGCAATTTTTGATCTGAAATCAAAATCCTGACAGACATTGCTTTTCTTGGAATACATGTACATGTACATGTAGATACAAACAGTACAGTAGTCACTGCACATATCAGGTGTGTTAGGCACACATGTACTTCTTTAGATTTTGAGTAATTGAGTCTTGCCTCAAAGAAACATAATTACATGTACAAACAACAAATGATGGAATGTACCTACAGTATAAAGTGTATTCATAAATACCTGGGACAGTTTTTCTATTTCTATTGGTCAAAAAGCAGCATGTGACCGAGTATTAGCATTTGATAATGCCCACTACATCAATCACACTCTGGCACATACTCTAGATACGATACCATATAATCGGGTCTGATTGGTCAGAAATCTGTGTGCACACGATGTGCCACGCGCACACAAAGTTTACTGAAGGGGATTCTATGGGACAACTTTCAAAAGGAATATACCATAAAATGGACAGGGGTGTTCGGGAAAATAAAAGTAAAACTTTAGAATAAAATCGTTGGAAATCCATCCTACCAGAATGTTGACTGTGATGACATCCTGGGACAGACATAAGAAAGACACAGTGTCCAGACACTCACCATGTGCTTTGTTCCTGCTACATGTTCATGGCTGACATTGACAATACGGTATACAGAGGGTACAGGTCAGAGGTCATTCGTAGTCTCATTACATCCCCCTTTTGAGAATATACACTGGAGGTAATAAAAGTGGAAGATGCATACAAAAAGTACAGGTAGTTGTATGGTCAGCAGGAAGTGAAATATGAGTTGATTCATTGACACGATTATCTTTGGCCCTAATCCAACTCTTAAACAATATCATGTGCATGCAACAAGACAGCATAACTTTTTTGCAGGTATGAACACCTCAGGAACAATTAAAGTTGGTAACTTAATATAGCTGTTTCCAAAAATGCTTGGTTATCTAATTATCTAAGGTAAACCAAAATAACACCTGAATATAAAAGCAAATTAGTATGTTTTATGCAGCGTGACTTGCTGGTTCAGCCAATAAGACTCTATACTACATGGGGTTTGATAGAACAACATGTCCAATAAACTTTATGAACAATAACATACTGGTCAATGTTTAGACTCTTTTTAGTTTTGTGCGTGAAACAGTTCTATGTCTCTATCAGTCTCTGCGGTTTCTTAACTACATGCCCACTCCGGGTACGGTACGGCACAGTTTTGGGGTTGTTCGACAAGTTCTTGTCTCCTTCATGGTGCTGGTCTGGAGTAGACTGGTTACTGATCTCCTGTTGGGGTTTAGGGGTCTGTACAAGGGGGTCAGCGAAACGAAGGGTTTTTTTCTTTGGTTCAATATCGTGAATGTGCGTTCTATTGCGGCGAAGGGATTGGCCATCGTGCGTTTGAACCATGTACGATCTAGGCTCCCGACAGGTGTCTGTAACGACTGCAGGTGTCCACCTACCGGAGTGGTGGTCTCGAACTGTGACAGGCTGTCCAGGTACCAGTGTGGGCAGTTTATGCACACCGGTGTCGTCATGGTACTTCTTCTGTTTGGCTTGACGCTCAACCAACCGTTCATGGACAGTCTCTTTGTCATACCTCGCATTACGGATCTTCGAAGGAAGGTTGTCACAGAGCTTGTGGCCATATAGTAGCTCTGCAGGGAAGGGAAGGGCGTTATCGATCGGTGTTGTACGCAGACAAAGAAGAGCAAGGTAAGTGTCTATGTTAGACTGTGTAGCCTTTGTCAAGGTCAATTTCACCGTTTGTATCATCTTCTCAATGAACCCATTGCTCTGTGGGTATCGAGGGCTGGAGGCGGCATGGTCAAAACCCCAGTCACTGGCGAACTGGCGGTACTCGCGACTAACATATTGGGGACCATTGTCACTGACGACTGTCACTGGAATACCGTGCTAGCTGAAGATTTGTTTCGTTAGAGTGACAACTGCTGTGCTCGTGCACGGTCCATGGAGTCGACGGATAAATGTGTTCTTAGAGTAATAGTCCGCGACAATGAGATATTCGGCATTCTTGAAATGAAAGAGGTCTGTCGCGACAGTCTGCCATGGACGTTGAGGAATGGCATGGGGCAAGAGCGGTTCAGGGGGCTGTTTACGCTGGTGCGTCTGGCACACAGGGCATCTCCCGACCAATTGTTCAATGTCCTTGTTGATTCCTGGCCAATACACGCATGCTTTAGCTCTCAGCTGGCATTTAGTAACACCTTGGTGTGAAACGTGTATTCTCTCAAGAACGTCACTTTGCAGTGACTCAGGAATGACGATTCTGTCGCCCTTGATGACGAGGCCATCATCAACAGACAGTTCGTCCCGACATGACCAGAAGTGGCGAAGGCATTTTGGCAAGTCTTTTGCATTCTCTGGCCATCCAACCATGATTATCTCTGCCAGTGGTCTGAGGGTAGAATCGCTTGCAGTCTCCTGCTTCAGTTGAGAAAGTCTTGCTCGCGAAAACTGCATTGCATAAATGGTCGTATCGAAGGGAATCGCAGGTCCAGATGCCGGATTTAATCTGGACATTGCGTCAGCGAGGACCATGTCCCGACCAGGTTTGTAGATGATCGTGAAATCGTAGGGTTGCAGACGTAGCATCATGCGCTGAAGCCACGGTTGAGTGTTTGCAAGGCTTTTGTGTTGAATGTTCTCCAAGGGCTTGTGATCTAATTCCACAACAAACTTTGCTCCGTACAGGTAAGTGTGGAACCGCGTACAGCCAAAAACCACAGCCAGCAACTCCCGTTCTATATTAGCGTATCGCTGTTCTGTGGCTGTCAAGGCTTTGCTGGCGAACGCGATTGGCTTGCCGTCCTGTAACAGGGCGGCTCCGAGTCCCTTTGAGGATGCGTCCACTTGTACCACTGTTGCTTTGTGAGGGTTGAAGTGGGTAAGTGTACATTCTGCAGTGATCAGTGACTTCACGTGGTCGAATGCCTTCTGATGCGATTCATTCCATTGCCAATCACTATCCTTGCGGAGCAATGCGCGAAGAGTGTCAGCCAGCCGGGGAACAAATGGTGCAAAGTACTGCACGAAACTGAGGAATTGTTGGAGCTCATTGACAGTGCCGGGGGCGGGCAATGCATGTATGTCCTGGACCTTGTCTGGGTCTGGGTGCACGCCCGATGCGTCGTATAGGCCACCGAAGAACTTGATGCATGGGGTACGCACGTCGCATTTGCCAAGATTGAAGATCAGACCATATTTGCAGGCAACATGCATGAGATTGTGCAAATGTTTGTCATGTTCTTCAACTGTCGCCCCGAACACCGCGACGTCGTCCGCTATCCCAAGAGTGCCAGGGCACTGCTCCAAGATCATGTCCATTTTCTCCTGGAAGATATCTTGGGAGACCTTGAGGCCAAAAGGCAAGCGGCGAAAACGATATCGCCCAAATGGTGAGTTGAAAGTCGTTAAAAGACTGGATTCCTCATCCAGCACAATGCTTCAGTACCCATGTCGTGCGTCAAGTTTGCTGAATATTTTCGCACCATTGAACTGGTGGGTTATCTCCTCGAGAGTTGGAGTCTTGTGGTAGGTGCGTTTGGACGCCTTGTTCAGTGCCTGTGGGTCAAGGCACACTCGGAGGCTGCCATTGTCTTTCCTGCTGAATGCCAGCGACGAGACCCAGTCAGTGGGTTCCGTCACTTTAGCAATGACATCCAGACTTTCCATTCTGTCCAGTTCAGCTTTTAGCTCCTCCCTAATTTGGATGGGGTACTTGCGCGGAGGTTGCACGACGGGACACGCATTTTCCTTGAGTTCGATATGGTACTCACCGGGAAACCGTCCAATCCCAGTGAAGCGATCAGGGTACAGTTTGCAAAGGTCGTCCTTAGTGCATATGGGTGTATTCTGTCCATGTCCCGATTGTAGGGAGGCATCACCATCCGCCAGCTTTCCACTGTGCGGCGGTACCTTGCGAACTGCACAATGGAGCGTAATGAGATGAAGTGCTCGCGACGTTGGAAGTCCAAGAATTGCTGGACCGTCGGTATCAGCCACAAAGAACGTTGCATCCACCCAGTCTGCGTCACCGTAACAGCAATGAAGCTTGATGCAACCGTATTGGTGGATGCGCGTACCATTGTAAGCGACAAGGAGCGTATCATGTGGGGTAATAGAGCCAGGTGTAGGGAACCCATCAGCGTCGAGTAGCTGTGGAAACATACGTCGAAATGTGCGAAGGGGTAGGATATTCCCTTGCGCACCTTTGTCCACTTTCACTTTGAGTGTATGCGATCCTGGACGATGCTTTAACTCAATGTCGAGTGACGCGAAAAGTTCATCGCGGGTGTCAGATGCACATTCACCGCCTTTGGTACCATGCTGGATGCAAATAGTATCGAACGAAATGCTCTCAAACTGGTCCTGGGCCGCTAAAGCTTCGTACTCAACAGCGTCAACCTCCTTTGTTTGGCGTGACTGAGAGCGTGATGGTCGACGGCCGCGTCTGGGGGAGTACGAACCTCTCATGCGTGAACGTGACTTGCGTTTCGGGCGAGGTTTTGAGCCTGAGCTGAGACACATGTGCTGCCAATGTCCTTGTTTGCCACAGCCATTGCACTGCGTACCATATGCAGGGCACCTGTCACGTGGTCGGTATGGGTGCTGTCCACCACAGTTCTTGCAGTGTCCACGCGTTTTGATGGCATCCACATTGGCTTTGCCAATATGGCTCAACTGGGCCATGTGTCTGACACTGGCTTCATGCGTACGGCAAATGTCTAAGTCATCCTTCAATTGCAATGTATCATCTCTCTGCAACAGCTTCTTTTGCGCATCAAGATATTTCACACCAGGGATTAACACCTCAATGATTCTCTCACTCAGTGCTGCGTCATCTGCGAACTGACATTTCATGGCTTTAGATTTGCAGCGTGTATAGAACTCATCAACGCTCTCAGTGTCGAGTTGTACAAATCGCTGGAATTCCAAGCGATGTATGCGAAAATTTTCCTTGGGCTTTATCTGCTTGGAAAATCTGTCCCAAATGTTCTGAGGGTTTCTGAGTTCATCCTCTGTCAGGCCCCATGTGTTGAACATGCTTAGGCCCTCCTTGCCTGACCATAATATAATGTAGTTGTGCTGGTCAGCATCTGCAATCTTATGTACATTCAACCACATAGAGGCCGTTTGTTTGAAATCCTTATAGGCCTGCGGTCTATCTGCACTGTCCCAGTCCATTGTCGGATGCGGTATTGCATGACTAAATTTAGACTCCGCCATGTTACTTGTGTATACAGGCGACTGGTGCTTACCTCAGCGTGACACATGTTGCACTCGTATGTGTAGCGATGCACAGTCTACGCGTGTAAAGTACGGTGTAGTTAGTGTATGCACCGGCGATGCAGCGTTAGGGCCTCGAGCGGTAGTGACACACGAGACAGGTACGCGACAGAGCGTGAATTTGACCACGCAGAATATAGCCTAGCACAGTCCGTTTGGGCTATATATTTTGCGTCTTCATGTTGTACATCGATCACTTATACCGCTGCCACCATGTGATGACATCCTGGGACAGACATAAGAAAGACACAGTGTCCAGACACTCAGCATGTGCTTTGTTCCTGCTACATATTCATGGCTGACATTGACAATACGGTATACAGAGGGTACAGGTCAGAGGTCATTCGTAGTCTCATTACATTGACTTCTTTTGACGCTTTGAATAAAAACGTACAGTATTTATGAGTGGGAATAAAGATGTGCTTGGCCGGTCTAACGTTTAAGACCTTGCTCAGGAGAACTAACGCTGATAATGCCCTCGCCTGCAGCTCAGACATTAGTCAGGTCCATTCTTCTGAGCCAGTCTTAAATGCACGTTTAAGACCGGCCAAGCACATACAGTATATATTCCCTTAACCCTAACACTCCTCAGTCCTCCAACAGGTGAAGGATTGAGGAGGGTTAGGGTTAATAATTACCACTATGATTACTGATCAAATTCATTAGAATGCAGCAGTCATGCATGTCATGCAGTTCAGCCTTTATGCTTCTACTGCTGCATCAAGTAAGAGTTGTCTTGTCTAGTTTCCCAAAATCTAACAGGTTTCTTGGCTTGCTGGGCATTTATCTTCATGATCTTATAAAGACAGGAAATCTTCAATTTCTAGCCAAGCCATGTCATCTGATGGTCAGGATGGAGCTATCCAATTGGATTCTCTGGAGATTCCAACAGCCTCATACACCCTGTCCAACTCAACAACATCTCAAATGTCATCTCCGAAAGTCTCCTTCACTTCACTGCTGCTTCAGATACAACAATTTCATACAACAGAATTGCAGAGTGAGTAAAATTACATGGCTTTGACTTCAAAATAATTGGCCACAACTGGAAACACACATAGATCTACATATATATTTCTATAGGCATTACAGCAAAAGGATTATGGTCTTTTTGAAGGAGCATCATAAGCCACAACCCAAGTTACATGTATATCCATAACCTTCTTTAAAGTCTAGTTCCCAATCTTATTTTAAGGTACATTTCTATGCATATGTGTACTAATACATGTTTTCATTGAGCTGGTTTACTGACTGGCCCCAGCCTGTCATGTGTGCAGAAACATTGTGAAGTTTTTTAAATTCTCACAAAGCTCCTCTTTCAACACACTTCTTTTATCAGAACTCCAGGACAAAATAAGCAGATGGAAGATGAGATGCAACAAGTTAGCCAAAGTCTCCAATGAGTGAGTCATTTTGACATTTTAAGATGTTTTACATGTATATCAAAGACATTCTCATGGGGTTTACCAGTTTATTTCCTCTTGTTTAAATAGAGAAAAAGGTTTTGATCATTCAGAATTTTCACAAATTTCAGAAGTTGAAATCTAAGTTTAAATGAATATCCCCAACTTTGGGCAAATTTTCTCTTATGATTCAGAACCTTGCACTGGTTCCAGGAACAGAGGAATTTAGAAACTGTACTTACATGTTTAAGATACATGAATCTCTGTAACATTTGTTTTTCAGGAATGCCAGCATAGCTAAGAAGTATTACAACCAGAACAAACTCCTCCAAGCTAAGGTCATTGACCTCAAACACCAGCTAAGAGTACTTCCGAGTGCAAGGTAAACATTGCCTTGACACACTCTGTGTTCCTTCTTTGATTGGTACAAGTTTTGTCCAAAACTCTTTCTCTTCTCTCTTCAGCAGTATTTTCTTGAAAAAAAATGTGTTTCAAAAGTAGAAACAAGAAGATAAACATAGGATTAGGAGGTCAAAATGTATACATGCACTTTGCTTAAGCATCTTGCATAGAACCTTAAAATGAGAGTACATTATTGACAAAAGGGTATTTAACATGTTGCCTTACATCTATCTCCACAGACATGATGGTGTGATTGATACCTCCAAGATGCCAGCCAGAAGTGGGGACCAAGGTACTCTCATTATAATAAAATCAATTTTCCAGATGTTTTTTCAACCAAGGCCACACAAGATTGATTGATTGGTTGATTGATAAGTTGATCATTTAAATCACTTACCCCCTGGGTTCCCGGTACCGGGTACCTTGGGTTTGTACACAAAGTAGGGATGCCCAAAATTAGACAAAGGAGCTGGGTCTTGTACCAAAAGACTATACTCGGGAACAAAAGACCGAACTGCTGGGAATTGCCATCATATTTTGGTTGGCAATGGTGGAGGTAATCCATCATTGTTTTGAAACACTACACCACTGTTTGTGGCATTCAGCGCCCGCGGATTATCAGTGAAGATAAAAGTGCTCCAGCGATGAGCGATGCAGTACCGCTGCACATTAATCCGGCTGCATTTGAAAAGACACCTCTGCCATTCACACAGGTTCACCCCTTTCACTTAGTTTGTGCATATGTGCTAAAATTTGTTAAAGTCTTGGTCATTTTCCGTTGCTTGTTAAAATAGCGATGCCAGCCAGCAAACAACTATACCAAAATCCATCTGCAGAGATCTTCCACATTGTGTAAAAGTTTTCTGAATATATACCATAGAAATATAATCAGGCTTCAGATTTCATTTTATGATTTTTTTTTGTGAACCATAAATGACATTTGGCAGGAAATGGGATAAACAATGTCTATGTACTTTACATTTCCAAACATAAAAAAGGGTATTGTAAACTTGAAAATGTAAATGTTCTTCAGGTTTTCCACACATGCTTAACCACTTCGCGCCAGGCCCATTTATCCATGTTGATTCTGCTGGGCCGGGTAATTTTTCGTTTTTTCTGTTTTCAAAATTCTTTAACAATTTCTCACTTCACGTTTACACCCACAGGAATGACTGTCTGGGGGCTACATTAATCCGAGAGACATGTATTGACGCCTGAGTATTTCAGCCAGGCCTGCCGCCTTGTAAAAAGAGCCCAGATTGTGCGGTGTTATGTAATTTTCTTTTGTTCCCGAAACCAGCACAGTGCTCTGCTGGCGTCTTTTCAATAGGGGCCAGATTCGCGTGCAGCTGTATTGTATAATCTTTCAAAACAATGACGGATTTCCCCCGCTATTCAGCTATTGACAACTGAAAAAATGTTGGCAATTCCCAGCAGCTCAGTCTTTTGTTCCCAGTATGGTCTTTTGTTACAAGGCCAAGCTCTTTTGTCTGGTTTCGGGCAGCCCGGCTATACGTATAAAGCCAATGTCTCCGAAACTGGGCTCACTGGCAGCAATTGGGTAAAAATTGAAAGTGTTTGAAAAAGGTTACCATGTTATGTTTAAGCTATTGCGAATTATCCATGTTTATGTACTCCATCAACGCACATTAACATGGCGTATACATGCATAGTACTACGGCAAAATGTTCAATTTGCAATAACTTAAGAATACTACCGATGTTTTTATTGGGTCTTAATGCACACGGCACTTTATTTCATTTGTTTGGATAAACTGGGGAAGTCGTTTTGAAATGGGAGAGACAGTGGATGTATTTTTTTCAAATTTGATCGTGTTTATCTTTTTTAAAGTCACTCCTTCAGAATTTGTTTCAAATTTTGTGCAACTGGGTTGATTCTAATATGGTGGTTTAATGTTTTCTGATCAATTTTAGTTATCTGGTTATCTCTGTAAACTTCACTTATTTTAATTTTTTTAAAAATAAATAATGATCTCCATCCAAGGAAAGAAGTGTCGGAATGATGTCCGATGTCACCTGCCTCGAAATCTACAGTAAAGTGATCAAGTGCGCATGCGCTTACTCTCAACTAAGTGGTGCACAAGGGCATGGGAGTGAAAATACGTGCATTCAGCAATGCACCGGGTCAATTTCGGGAACAAAGGAAATTATTCAACACCGTACAATCAGGGCTCTCTTTACTGGGCGGCAGGCCTGGCTGCAATACCTGGGTGTGAATAGATGTTGCCTGTCAGATTAGAGTAGCCACCAGATAGTCATTCCTGTGGATGTAAACGTCCAGTAAATGAAGTTACGAAGTTTTGAAAAATTTAGAAAACGGAAATCCTTGAAAATCACCCGGGAATCCGGCAGGAAGTGGTTAATGGATCAGTGGAAGGATTGATTGAATCACTGATTGATTTTGCTCTTTCATTTGTTTCGACAGTAGGTCAGTCAGTCAGGTGGCTTCATAGCCTTGATGCTGGTAATGATGGGTTTTTTGTCGAGTGTATTTAAGGCTGTCGCAACTATGAGATAATGAAAGATTGAAGAGAGTTGGCATTTTGGGTAACAGGGAACTATTCTGTCTACCACTAGCCATTCATTATTCTTGAAGCATGCTTCAGTGTTGACATTGGTGGACAGTTCCATTGTACATGTACATCCAATGATGGCAAGCAGTCAGGATCCCATTTTTATTTCATGAAAACTTGTTCACCCCCCCTCCTGTGTAAATTGCAATTACTGGAAAGACAGCAAACTCAGCTTCTTGTATTGACTACCACATTCTCATGACAAACTGATATTTTACATTTCCTATTTCACAGCTTCACCAAAGCTGAAAACTCGTCTTGCAAACGGAAGCCCTAACAAGAATCTTCTCAAGAAAGCTTTCCATTTACCTAGCAGACTGACATCAAAGAAATCTAACAAGAAAGTCCGCTATTCTGAGATAACTTCAATACGTAGCGGTCAAAATCCTTCCATTGAAACATCCCAGTTCAACATTTCTGAAGAGACTCAAAAAAGAGCGAGTATCACCCCCAGCATTTCTGGAATGACAGCACAGAAGAAGACTCTGTCTATATGTCAAGATTCGCTGAACCAACCAGTTGCTATTGCAAGTCAAGGAGGCAATATTGTAGTACCAAATACTTGTGTATCACCATCAATTCAGGATCCCCTCAATCTCAGGAGTTCAAAGCCAGGGGCCATGATGGTTGGCCAGGACACCTCCAGGCAAACATTGATGAGTGACCCTATAACAAGAATAAAGGATCAGATTATACACACTGTCCCTGAGACTTTGGGTCTTGACATTGATAATGGTACAGTTATTGAAATAGATGATGAAAGTCTTATTGAAACTCCAACCTTTGCAAGCACTCCCATAGTAAATCATTCTCAGATGTCATTGTTATCAGAGCCAGTGTCAGTGCAGATGCTGAATTCATTGCAGAACCCAGGTTCCCCTCGACTAAACAATTCACCTGTGGAAACCTCAAAGAGGCAGCCATCACAAATAGTTCCACTTACAACCTCAATGCCAAGATCTGAGTCACAATACCCAGTAGATTTGAACAGTACTCAAGTCAAGTCACCCACATTTTGTGGCGAAGCACTGGCCACCCCTGAAAGTGCAAGTGGCAAATCCTGGCAGCACAGCAAGAATGATTTGTCGAGGAATATACCAACACTGTATGGGGGTGATCAGTTCGGAGCTTGTGCAACAGATGAAAGCTATCAATCAGAAGCTTCAATGTTACTTCTTAGACCTCATGTTCCAAAGAGATTTGTCCATCCACATTCCTCCCCTCAAGATTTGCCCGACAACAGAGTGACATCTATGAAAGCAACAATTTTACAAGAAGCATGTAAGTTAAAACAGGAGGGGAAAACATCCCCAACCTACATGTGTTCTACTAGGATGGCAAGAGATATGCGTAGTCCCATCACTCCAGCTTCAGCTTCTGAGGAGAAGCACGAACAGGGCACTAACATGATGCTAACATTGCACACGAACGTGCTAAGAGTGCCCACTTCAAAAAAGAGAAAACTAGACCTTGATGAATCAACTGTGTATGATGACACTGTGTGCCCGAGCCATAAGGCTCTGGGAAAGGAGAACAGTCCCGAGCGTCTTGACGACACAAACCAAACATCTTCAGACCAGAAAAGCTCTAAACAAACTAACCAAGGGAAAGAGCTTGTTGAAAAAACAGTCGCTAAGGTTCAAGCTAAGGGCATGAAAAACCTAAAGCAGAGCAAACTCACACTGAAGAAGATCAAACCAGGTATGAACAAGTCTGCTAGACTCATGCGAGAGTACAATGGGGATAGTCTGGTGAATATTGATTCCCAGGTAGATACTTTCATCAATCAAGCAATAGAGTTATCACTCAGGGAGAAAAACTTCAGAGGAAATGAACTTGGGTCTAAAGATGTTGAAGAAGGATTTAAGGTTCCAAATGTGCCACAGAAGAAACAACAGTATCCAGTATCTCTAGACACAGGTGTGATAAAGAAGGCATCCCATCAAGATGTTACAGAAGCAGATCAAATTGACTCAGACCTTTCACATATCTTAGATTTGACACATTCCCCACATGACTTGAATGGTACCATCGATCCACTGATGGATCTGACAAGATTAGAGACTGGAGCATCACAGTCTACCCACCAAGTAAACCTATCTGACAGAGGAGGAAGCCATGACCATAAGTTGTTGGAAAGAAACCTTGAAGCACATCTTAAAGCAGGTGACAGAGATTTGAACATGTCTGAGGCTGGAGATGATAGCTGTCAGGATTTGTTTGGTGATGAGGTCAACAAGGATAAGCCTTCAGAAATGATGGAGATATCTAGAGATACAGATGAAGTTGCATTTGTCAAGAACTTTGATGTGTGAGTTTTAAAAATTTATTTTGTCTGTCCAAACTCATAAGACTTGAAATGTTTACTGTCGACTCTCGTTATAAAAACACTGTTATAACAAACATATTAACTTACATGTATGTACGACTGTGGCATTGTTCTTTAAATGCAAGTAAGTTTTTTCTTATGTCTAAACTTTTCTGATCTGTTGCCCATTTGCAGAATTCCTAAGGTGATGGACAAACCAAACTACAAGTACACAGAGGTTGTACGTAAACATGATGAGAGACAAAAACTGAGAGGCTTTGGCTGCAAGGATTGTGAAGCAGTAAGTTGCACAAGTTTGGTGGGTTTTTTGCAGAATTGTCCAGAATTGTGCTACTTCAGACGACTTTATAAGCATCATACGAAGCCCAAAACTTTACTGATTTTAAGACTGGCCTTGTTTTTTTGATGCATGTGCATAAAAGGTATTAATAATGCTGAATTTGTCTTGTTTTTCCCATTCTTGACAATAAAAGTTCTACAGAGATTTGTCACTGACTTCCACCCAGCAAGAGATGAGAATGAAACTGTGCTCCCGACACCGCGCTCAGTCTAGTCCTACAAACACTCCAGAGCATTATTGGTCAGTAGGATTTCCAGACACGCAGACATGTCTGGAGAGAGGTAAGACATTTTGTCTTCAGGCAATCTTGAATTCTTGGTTCTGATTAGTCAATCCATGGCAGCAAAAAGTGTCATATATAACTGTATTGCACGGTTTATATGAAACCCTGCGTAATGCACCACTCAACTCAACGCATTGTGCTACTTTTGCCTGTGCTGACCGTCACACGTTTAAATGCACATATAGTTCCTTTCTTAGTGTGAGCCATATTGTTAAAACACAAATAATTCCCATGCTCCCTAGATTCAATTGCAGAATTCTGGTACACTGGTGTTACTGTTTTGGCTGTGCCCCATGTCATATATCTTTTGTCTTCTTTTTAATGTAAAGCGCGCATTGGCCCTTTACTTTCTTTACTGCACGTCAAGTTTGCTTGAAGATAATTCGTTATCATGCTCACGCTCACGGCACAAGGAATAATGTAGTGCGTCTGTGTCCAGTATGCCACTTGGCCTTCGACCTTGCAGCCTACTGGACACAGATACACTACATTATTCTGTGTTCCACTCATGTTCATGTGATAACTAATAGTATCACAGCCATGAGAAACTTCAAAGTAAACAAGAGGACAGTTGACAAAGATGTGCATTATTATATAGCTTAAGGATTGGACGTTAGGACAGTATTGGTAAACATCAGCCATATAAAGATGCCAAGAAACTTTCAATTAGTTTTCACAGGGTCCCCATAAATATGGATTTAATCCCATTTTAAGTTTGTTTAGCGATTTATTCGAAACTAAAAGTATTTAGATGAAAAGCCTAAATATCAGTATTTTTGTAACACCTATGTTTAAGCCTGTTTGTAGCCAATCAGGAATGCAGATTTTTTTCTTTTCCTTGGTTATTTGTAAAAGGCATCAGGTTTTAAAGGAATATTATACATGAATCATTCCCTTTTTCCTGATTTATAAAGTTGCTTCCTTTCTTTCTCTAGCAATTTATCCTTTTGGTTTTCACTTGTTGTAAAGGTTACATTAGAGAGAGCCGAAGCCCAGAAAGACGCTCAAGGTCGAAAAAGAACAAATACAAGAAGCTCTTTGCTGGAAAGGAAGGTGTTAACTTGTGATGTACATTTGCATTCACAAAAAAAACCCCAGATACATTGATTAGATTGTATGAGAATACTAGTAGCAGATGTGATCACACATATATGGGCAAAATTAACCACTTTGTGCCGGGGCATTTTTCAACGTTGATGATGCTGGGCCGGCATGACTATCATTTTTTCCATTTTCAAAATCCTTTCAAAAATTCATCATTCCATTTAACGGTCGTTTATAGCTGCACGAAGTAATCTTTAGGCACTATTCTAAGTTGACAAGTGACCTTCATTGATGCCCGAGTATTTCAGCCAGGCCTGCAGCCTTGTAAACAGAGCCCAGATTGTGCGGTGTTATACAACTGTCTTTTGTTCACGAACCTGGCTCAGTGCACTGCTGACCTCTTTTCAATAGGGGCCAGATTAGCATGCAGCAGTGCTGTGTGGCTCATCGCTGTGGTGGTGGAGAGCTTTTGTCCCCGGTGGTAATCCGCTTGCTCTAAATGCCCCAAACCCTGGTATAGGTTTCAAAATAACGCTGGATTATCACCACTTTTGAGTAAAAAATGCCGGTAATGCCCAGCAGCCTGTTCTTTTGTTCGGAGTACGGTCTTTTGTTACAGGGCCCTGTTTCCTTTGTCCGAGTTCGGAGACCCTGGCCACACATATAAACCATACGGCTCCGATTTCGGAGTCCCCGTCTGGTAGTGGTTAATTATGTTGATCACTCAGGTAGCTACATGTATCTATTCAATAATGGTCATGTTTATGCCCCGCTGACCAAGTTGAAGGGGCACAATGTTTCTGCTTTGTCCTTCTTTGAGTAGGTGTTTTAGTGTGTGCTGTCTGGAATATTCTTGTTAGCGCAGAGAATTATTTTGCGGATGAACTTTAAATTTGGTTTGAGGATTACTTTTGATCCTAAGAAACCTTTTGGGGCTAAAAGCTCACTTCCTCAACTTTAATTTTCCTTGCCATTTTCTGTGGCTTGACCAATGGCTTTTGAATAAATTTCTCTCCAAATTAAATTCACCCCTCATAACAGTCACAAGGTCCAACCATTTTGAAAATCGATGCCTACACTCCATTGCAAAATAGCACGATTTGGAGGGCCTCGTTTGTCTGATACTTTCAGAAATGCAAGTTGGAAGTCCTGCTGGTAGATTCCATTCTCTTTTCCAAACCATCCAGTCCAAATGCTTTAATAGTTTGACAGCCTACAAATCGCAATTTGGTCCATGCGGGCTATTTGGGCCAGTTTCTAGCCTGCAGTCTTTAGGAAGCCTATTGCATTTGGAGTCAAAGGTCAAGGTCACAGGGACTAAAACAACAGCATGATAGCTTGAGAATACGTCAGGAACTTTAGATTTGGCTTGTGCATTCTTTTGGGTAATCTTATACAAGCCTATTGCTTTTAAACATGAAGGGCAAGGGTTAAGATTACAATGGCTAGAAAAATGAAAGCAATTCTTGTTATGAGTCAAAAGGTTAAATTTGTGGGTTTCAGGCATGGGCATGTCACCGCTGTGTATTTTTTCATGGGCAGGGCCTTTTTCTTAATAGTTTTTTCAGTAATTTGGAAAATCCTTTCAGCTTTGAAATTCAGTGAAATGAAGGTATATATATATATATGTTTTAAAACTCAAAGGTTCATTTTGATTGTCGCCAGTCTTTAATGGTGACACCTGTTCACTTTGAGTGCTGCTGTCTCGCCAGTCTTTAATGGCGACACCTGTTCACTTTGAGTGCTGCTGTTTTGGAATCTTGGTCATTAGGTACATGACTTTGATGAACTCTTCATTCAGTTTGAGGTATAAAGATCTCAGAAATGTTGTCTAGGCTGGATGAGTAGTGTAAATAATAATTCAACAGAGAGACATGTATATTTATCTAGAGTATGCACCTGTAATGCCAACATGAACAGAAATGTACACTGACTTTGACAATAATTTAACTAGGTCCATGTATCTGGTGATATATGAACAATTTCCAAATAACTCTGAATATACTTATATGTGTATTTCTACAAATGTGTACGTTATTTAATGTATCAGGAAAAGTTAGAATTATATCATGTAGACAAGCACAAGAGGAACATATGCACTTCCTTTCAATTTGTCTTATTGTATTTTGTGCAAAACTGGTTGTGAATAAATCTTTGTACACACTGTGTTTGATCAAATGACATCTCTGAGTTTTTGTTTGTGTGTGTTACAGTCCCCACATGGCATCCATAAGTGGTATTTACATTTCAAAAATGCTGTCACTTTCACATTTTCAATTCCTTTAGAAAATATTGGTAACATGTTGCTGGGGCTGTGGGGTGACTTGCCTTCCCTTTCCTGTAGGTACCGGTACGCCACTATTGATGTTTAAAATGATTGTTGGGTCAAAACCCACAGAGAAACCTGAATAGTTCATGTTTGGTGTTTTATGTTTTTATCTCTCTATATACTGTGGTATAAAAAGAGTATCTGGTCATTAGTGGAACGTTGACCCTGTCTCCATTTCTCAGCTTTTGGTCACTGGTACTGTCCAGAGTGCCAAGGCGGTGGAATGATATTCAAAGTGGAGGGGTCATCTGTGACACCCACATGGATCAGCAATTAATATGATGATACATTAAGCCCCCCCCATCAAAAAAGTCGGGGGTCACTCCTCTCCCTTCTGCTGCCAGTGCCAGAATGGAACTTTCACCTGGGGCTACCTGCTTGGGAGGTAGCATGACCTTTATCTTACGACTGATCCAATATTGCAAAATTCTGTGCCTTATTACTAAGTTACTGGCACTTTTAACTCGGCCGCCAAATTATGCATGAAGTCCAATCAAATGTAGTGCTAGAATTCGAGATGGGGCCAAGACTTGAACCTGTCATTTTTAGGCTTACAGGAGGAAACTCTCCTCACTGCAATAGCAAATCCGCGATGGACTTTGCTTTGGGGCCAACCTGCTGCTGGCGATGACCACATTTTAATCTGAAGAGTGTATAGGGTGGGTCATGTTTATGATGGAAACATACGGTGCACATGTACCTTTTCTTTTGGACATGCGAAACTCTCTTTGCCTTCGTACTCTAAATATTTATTTGAACCAGTACAAGTGTGTTGAAATGTAATTTACAGGGCATACAAAGATAGCAAATCTTGTGGTTTTATTGTACAATGCTAACTGTAAATGTGTAACAGTACAGCCGTACTTTCATTTCATGGGGTAAAAGGAAAAATTAAAAGTAGTAGAACTCAATGTGAAAACCTTGACAGTTAAAACTAAAATAGAAAAATTAATGTCTGTTATGTGTAGAATATGTAGACAATGCATGATTCATGAAAAATACAAAATTCTGGTTTTCTGGGAAAGAATAAACAGTCAATCGACATTTTGGGTCATTGAGGTCACACTTGAATATAATCGTAAACATACTTTTTGTGCATCTTTTTGTAACTGCTTGTTCAGGATTGCAACTGCAATTTAGCGGTAAATCCAATTGTTCAAGTAAATGGAAAATGTATGACATGCAGACATCCTAGGCAGTTAACAATCTCTGTTGTTTCAATTGTTTACGCACATGTATTTTTATGTGGGCAACTGGAAATAATAAAACCAGTTGGGATTTTTGCCACATTTTGAAACAAATAAATGGACCTAAGCACAGTGATATACAATGAATTTTAAAACCTGTTAACTCCATTGAAAATTCAAGAGCTAATCATGTCAGCGTAAATATATCTGTGCATCTGCAAAAGAAAAACTTTGGGATTAATTTCATGAAAACCAATGAACCTGTCAATCCATTTAAATTAAAAGTAAAATTAATATTTCTTTCACAATCTCTGCAAAAAATGAAATTTTGTAAGTCTGCACTGGCATAAGTACACGTATGTCATTTCTATGCTAGCTGCATTGGGCATGATCAGAAGTCCTGGATCATTTCTCCTGACACAAACACCACAATTCAAGTAAAGTTCCATAGCAAATTCAGAAAAGAGTACTAACAAGTAAACACAGGTAATAAATGTAGGTATTTTACACCAGATCTATGAACAGGAATTTCTTATCTTTCAAAAATGGACTTTCTAACAGTTATGTTTACTCTGCAGCCTTCAAACAGATGGAAAGCAAAAGATGAAACTGTAAATTGAATAATAAAAACAAATTTCTTCAACCAGAAAAAAAACCTCACGAAAATGTATTTTCTTACCCAATAACCACAACATGTATTTGTTTTCATTCATAGCTTAGATGAAAACATGTTGATTCTTTTTAATTTCCAGCTTCGGTTTCGTTGATGCACAAGCATAACAAGTCAACTGTTTCACCATTTAAATACCTTGATCAAATCATACAGCAATTTTGGTGATCACTGGATACTGTAGCCATTGGTCAGTTGGCCAACGTAAGATTTACTTTATGTAAATATTTTATATAAAATTTAGCAAAAAAAGCTCTTGTGATCAACAGATGGGCAGGATGTTCAAAACAGACATCAAATCATCCACCAACTAGTCAGCTGCACCAACTCCAGTGGATGTTGCTGTAAATCGTAGATACATGTATCCAGTTAATCAATTTATCCCTTTTTGTGATTTTTACACCTTACGTGGATCTACCAGAAAGTCACTGAATTCACCTGAATATATGTTGATTCATCTGCTGTCTGCTAAACTGCATGGAGTTGATCAACTTGTCTTTAGATCGACTAGCTGAACAATTAATCAAGATCCCTCAACAAGCCAGTCAATCCACTTGTAGCTTAGTTGATCCAATCAAAGAAGCCAATTTCAGTCAGATCCTTGCGCAAAGCTTCGATGTCTTCTGGGCTCATCTGTGACAGCGGTGGTCTAGGCGGACCAACATCGAATTTTGCCAGAGTCATGGTATATTTTAGGGTCGCAAAGCCTGCAATTTTCTCTGCACATTCAAACCAAAAGAATTTACAAGACAAGAGAGATATTGATATTCAAATCTTCATGGATGGTACCATTTTACATACCTCCTAAAAAGGAGCAAATTTCTAATACATTAGTGCTCCCCTTCTCATGTGGGGAACCTATCAAGCAATACTTTGCATAACAATATGACTTCTCGCCTTTTCTGCTCAGCACAGAAAATTTTTTTGTGATCAGCATATGGGAACCTACAATATGTACCCATGCTAGAAACACCTCAGTATGGATACATTACAAACAGGTTCAAAAATTGAGGATAACTTGCAAGTAAAACAAGAGATTGGCAACCTGTACTGAAATTGGTTAAAACAAAGTTCTGGAAAACTTACCGTATCTGTTCATGACATCAAGGAAAGCATGAATCCGGAACTGAAAAACAGATTAAACAATATTTTCATCATCCTCAAAAAGAAATGCTCAACTCTCACTTAAACGTATTATGCTGAATTTTTTGCGCACAATGCACTCACCTTTTTTAATCAAGCAATGAGTGTTTAGATTTAGAATGGTAGAATCCATGAAACGTCTGACCTAAAGAGTCAGTACCCCTATCCAAATAACAGCTCTGAAATAAATTGCGGTTGGAAAAATGCAATATGTCTAAAGATAACTACTGAATACGAACCTGTTCTGCTCTTGCCCGCTCCAAATCTCCTGATTCATATGCTTCAATCAGTCTAGTAACCACCTTCCCTGCAAAACTAAATATGCTGCAGACAAGATAAAGTGCAAAATATTTCCATACTAATTTGTAGGAAAAGGGAACAATATTAATTTTGAACCAACATCTGTCACCTGGATTCACACTCTGGGTGGTACAACGCATTTGAGTTCAGCAAAGCTGAAAATCCTCCCCCACAGTAGTGTGGCAGAGTCCGCTAGGGAATACCTACCCAAACAGTCACTACATTTGTAAATTTCCTTATACGCCTTTTGCCATTTGCTAAACCTTGATCAATTGTAGTGTGTCCTCTAGTGCTATGACGCGGTGCTCGCCGCTGCCATGTTCGTCCTTTGTCAGCGCACAGGGCCTGAGCCAGAGTGGGAAGGACGGGCGGGAGTCGACTGTCTGGGTAGGTATTCTCAAGCAGACTCTCCCACACTAGCCATGGGGGAGGAGGCCACTGAGCTGAACCTACCCAAACAGTCGTTACATTTGGTGAGTAGCACTGTACCCAGGGGCAGGGTTGGCGAAGGCGTACTAATTATGAGAAAGTTTGATTAGTGTCTAGAATATCTTGAAGAAAAGGGAGAAGTGATGAAGACCCAGCAAAAGAGGGGAGCGAGCTATCAGACAGATCTGGGACAGATTAAAGTATCGGTGCCGAGGATAGGACCGTCTTGCCATGGGAGAAGTCTCCTTGCAAGACATTGCTCAGGTAGCTTGAGGTCAATGTTGAGAGTGTTTTCCAGCATGCTGCCCTGCAGACATTCTCCATTGCAGTAGATATCACCCTGATGTCATAAGCTATGATAGGGCAGTAGATATCACCCTGATGTCATAAGCTATGATAGGGCAGTAGATATCACCCTGATGCCATAAGCTATGATAGGGCAGTAGATATCACCCTGATGTCATAAGCTATGATAGGGCAGTAGATATCAGTCTGATGTCATAAGCTATGATAGGGCAGTAGATATCACCCTGATGTCATAAGCTATGATAGGGCAGTAGATATCACCCTGATGTCATAAGCTATGATAGGGCAGTAGATATCAGCCTGATGTCATAAGCTATGATAGGGCAGTAGATATCAGCCTGATGTCATAAGCTATGATAGGGCAGTTGATAGGGCAGTAGATATCACCCCGATGTCATAAGCTATGATAGGGCAGTAGATATCACCCTGATGTCATAAGCTATGATAGGGCAGTAGATATCACCCTGATGTCATAAGCTATGTTAGGGCAGTAGATATCACCCTGATGTCATAAGCTATGATAGGGCAGTAGATATCACCCTGATGTCATAAGCTATGATAGGGCAGTAGATATCACCCTGATGTCATAAGCTATGATAGGGCAGTAGATATCACCCTGATGTCATAAGCTATGATAGGGCAGTAGATATCACCCTGATGTCATAAGCTATGATAGGGCAGTAGATATCACCCTGATGTCATAAGCTATGATAGGGCAGTAGATATCACCCTGATGTCATAAGCTATGATAGGGCAGTAGATATCACCCTGATGTTTTAAGCTATGATAGGGCAGTAGATATCACCCTGATGTCATAAGCTATGATAGGGTAGTAGATATCACCCTGATGTCATAAGCTATGATAGGGCAGTAGATATCAGTCTGATGTCATAAGCTATGATAGGGCAGTAGATATCACCCTGATGTCATAAGCTATGATAGGGCAGTAGATATCACCCTGATGTTTTAAGCTATGATAGGGCAGCCAGGTGTTATCATTTGAAGAAGTCGACCATTTGGGATTGGTGAACTTGACAGTCCAGACAAACCATCTAGTTGAAGTGTCTCTGCTTGCTGAGATTTATTAAGGTAATGAAAGAAATAACCTCGCAGTTACTGAGTTACCATTTGAGAATTCAAACAGCACAGCACAGCTTGTCATTGGGAGAACCAGAGTGCTTTGTGATGTCAGGAATGAAGAAGACTTGTGGGTGGAACAATTCTGATCGAATCATTGTGCGGAGACCCAGGGCTGGGATGGAGCACATGCCATGGAGCTCCCATCTGATCAGGTAATCTCTAACGGATAACGTTTGCTGCCTTGGCGTGAAATGGTTACTGCAAGTTGAAAGGCCAGCTTCACTGAGGCGAGTAATGATGAGGCCTCACTGAGAGGTTTGGAGGGATGACCCAGGGAGAACTCAAGGACACAGAACATGTCCCAAAGGGGGATGCTTAATGAACATATCATGAAGCAGGTGCCCGAGTGACAAATCAGGAAGAATCACCACGAGTAGCTATGATGGCAGAGTGAAGTTACATATGGTTGCTGACTCCAGTCCCGAGTTTAAATTGGTACAAGAAAAAGGTGGCTACTGCAGTTATGGGTGCCTTGGTTGGGGAAACAACTTGTCCTTCACACCGTGACATAAAGAGTTGTTTACTACTGGTGTAGGCTTACACTAACAGCCTCGTCAATTGGGCAACCAGAACTGGAAAAGCCAGAATAGGAAGATGAGAAGAACAGGGCGATACTCCCATCCGATGGAGTTACTGGCTCCAAGGATATGGGTTGCCTCCAGGTCAATTCTGGAGTCCATCCCCCATAGGAACATTCGTCTTGTCAGGAGGCTGAGGAAAGGGGAGGAGGGCCAGAATTGTTTTGGTGTGCTTGGCCTCCGATTCAATCACCCCTATAAACATGCCCAAGAAAACAGTCTTTCCCTCATAAGGGGAGGCTTTGAAATTCACATCCTTGTACGAGAAAATAATCGCCCCCACCCAAGAGCAAGAGCTCTGCAGGTAGATGTAGTTAGGCAGGAAAACTGCAAGAACTGTTCGAACACAAAATTGATGTTCTTATCCAGAGGCATGAGCACACCTGCAGTGAGGTCTGGAGAGGCAGCAGAGTTTTCTTTTCACACCCATAAGCAAGGTACTCTGAAAAGAGTGAGAGAAAAGCAATACACCAGAGACAGAGAGACTCTGTCCAACCTGGATGAAGTAGGTTCCGGTTTATCGAGCTGGGGGGTTCTTGGCAAAACAGTAGCCGAGTCAGAAGTGATTTAGTCTTTAGCGGCATTAGATTACTCTATAACGGGCATAAAGATTTTCAGGGGAGTTCAAAATAGGCCTTGGCTCTAGCCAGCTGTGTTCGCAAGCGTCTTGCATTGGAGAGAACTTTGACCGTTTCCACGCATGATGAGCGGCCAAAGGAAGCTCTGGGAAAAATGTTGGTGTTGAGCATTCCAGTCTAACCCTAGCTCACGGTAGGTCATAGTTATGTCAGGCCTCGTAATGGTTAGAGTACAGAGACCTTGGGCACACCTACATTTGGGTTAACTCATTCCCGAAGGATGCAAGGCAGGTTCACACAGGAGAATCTGCCAAAGAGTCTGCAGAGGGAGCTGGATGGATGACAGCCACGGAAGAATGGTTGTTCTGCGTTTCATGGTTGGAAGGGGACAGTGCGTGATGAGCCCAAGTGGTAGTAGACTCGGAAGCATTCTTCCAGAGGCTCTTAGGACAAAACCAAGAGTCTGGAATGACGAGGGGCATGCAGAATCCACGGCAGCATAGCAGTCCAGTGGGTTTGGATGCCTGGGATGCAGACTGGCAAGACACAGTGGTGAATCCGGAATACAAATAAGTTTTACAACTTTTTTTTTCAGTATCTCAATACATATACATGTTTTTTATTATTTTATTGCACAAGGTAAATAAATCAAATCAAATAAAAAATCTGCAATCCAATAACGCATTCACTGGGGCACGGCAAGAAATAACCGAGAGTCAGCCCGGGGGAAGTGCTATTGTACGGTTCATGCCATGGGTGCCCCATTGAAGTGGTCTCGGATGCTAGAGGGCTTATGCGAGAAGCAGCCGCCTGGGTTGGTGGGGGAGGCATGGGCCATTGCTATAGTGAGACCACTGAAGACCTTCACATGACCACACAAGACCAACACAAGACCTCCAGTCTAAATTCAAGGCAAAAGCTATTAGAATGAACTGCAACAAAAGCATTCCTTTCACACTGTCACTTGTGACTGATCTTGTGTCTGGTCTTGTGTTTAGTCTTGTGATGGTCTCGACTACTACACTGGTGTGGGCTCATCTGTGGGCCTCAGTGAGCCGTAGCCGGTGGTGGATTGGATCATCTCAGTAGGCTTCCTTCCTTCGTTCTCTTCTCTGTCAATGGGCCTCTACTTTCTCTGGTTTGGACGGCAGCTCCGAAGCCCACACTGCGACACAGTAGAGGAAACCAAGGAGACATCAGCTCAGTCAGTAGCCCTACATGTCGCACAGGCGGCAAACCCCCAAGTGACTGGGTATCAGATATGGCTGTTAGCATGCCAGTTAAGTGGTGGGAAATACGACAGGCAAAGCCAGCCCCTGATTGTCCTATCTCTGAGCTAGATATAGAGGTGCCAGGTTGACCCTATAAAGGTGCTTCGTAGAAAGAATCCCTCATAGAATCAATGTATGGTGACCTGGATGTATGCATATTAAGCACACAAACAGGAAGAGAAACGGAAAAGCATGCAGAAGCACACAAAGTGTTGTGACACTGTACTGGGCGCGGCATAGGAGCAATAACGGCGAACGTCACAATGAAATTCAACAGAAATCACCTAAATCAAGAGAATGACAGATATTAAAGGACAAAATCACACAGTTTACTGATAATCAGTTTATTAATAATAAGTTACCATACACAGTTGATCAGGATCAAGATAAAGCAAAACAGACAACTCAAGAAATTTGAAGATGCCAAAAAATGACACGTCCATTTTAGCGATGGCGTTAAGAAAAAGGACAAACATGGAGGTTACCGGGTTGTAGCAATAGAGGGCATACACAGTTGATCAAGTTTTAGCAAATGGCAACAGGTGCATAAGGAACTTTGCAATTGCAGCGACTGGTTGGGTAGGATGAGCACAGTGGACTCTTAAGTTCTTCCATAAAGACGACATCAAGAGCTATACATGTACTTACCTTCCTACAAATGCTGTAGCACCCAGAGTCATAGAGGGTAGCTCCATCTGTAACAAGAATCATATCCAAATGACGGTTATGTTCAAGAAAAACTCCAATCCACCAGACAGAGATAAGCTTCATAGAAGAGAAAGCCTCTAATAACTGCATGCTCACTTGCAATGAACTCCTGACTGTTGACAAATATGTACAGTTTGGGAATTTTCTGTCTCTCAACCTGTGCTTCAAATGGACATCTACAATGGATGACACTTTAAGTTATTGTTGGACTCAGTTTTCGTTTTGATGAGAAATCTATTTGGATACGCACCCCTTCAAGTGAAAAGATCATCTGGTATTTGTCCTTTGATACGTTGACACTAAGGCTGAAGTCAGTTAGGTCAGCGCTCACAAACTTTGCCCCCTTGAAATTGGGGATGGGATCTGACTCTAGAGCCCTCAAGATGTCCATCATGGTGACTGCAAATCAAGGGAGAAATTCAGCAGCATTAACTGAACTCACGACAAAATACTGGAAGTAATAAACATATAAACAGTGGTTTCAAAGTTATCTGACAAGAAGACAAGGCTAGAGTACATGTACATGTGTATCGTACATTGACAAAGACTGACTACGTCCACTTTGAATTTCCCCAAGGTTAAAATGCAGTTTCTCGGTTAAAACTGGTGTATGCCATCTGATCACTCAATTTAACCGTATTCATTTTCGGTTAAACACGGTGCAGCAAAAATACAGGGTTAAAATGGGGTAGTTTTTGGAAACTGGTAAATTTACTCATTAACTCTGTGGTCATTTTTGTGGTTTTTCAGCTTGGACAGCAAGGCCAGCTATTTGGTTGAAACAGGGATCTTTTGGGAAATCACCCTCTGTGGTCACTTTTGTGGAGCATAATCCCCAAGGCCAGATGAGTTCCTTGTGCTTGGCGATCATACCGCATTAATAGGCTGCCCCGCCCTAATCCCTAACCGTATACTAAATAGCTTTTAATCACCACTGATTAATACAAGCGAGTTCTTTACACTGGTACTCAGCTCTTCTTAGGCCTATCCTGTACCTGAATGTATTAGTTTTCAGGCGTCATGCATCCAATGTATTTCAGGAAACAGGCATTTTATTTAACGCATCGCAAATCCCTGCCAAACAATTGAGCCCTTCACGAACCAGCAGATCTGTGGATGGATGCAACATGCAAGCTTATGTAAATTAGCAACCTCATGAATGCGCCCGATCTTCCACGTATTGTGAATATTTTTGCTACAAGCTCTTACGTCAGCCAAACCACCGAACCACAGAACCAAAACATGTAAAGTAAACTTAGATGGTCCCGCATCACATGATGGTGAGAATTCAAAATCAACTACTCCAGACACAGGTATTGTTTTTTCAATAAATTGATTGTTTTAAATATCAAAAATTAGTGAATTTATCGTGTAAAGTTACAATGGACATGTACATGTAGGTGTGGCATTTCAGCCGGCTTATTACATTACTAAACTCTCACTACATTTGTGCTTACATGTATGTACATTCGAAAAACATTATGCATGCAAATCTCCAAGATGCACAGCTGTACATTCCATACTTGGCCAATGAAGTTAGAAATGGATGTTCAAACTTAATTTTAAATGGATGCTGATCACAGTCGGACTTGCGCTTGATCAACGGCAACTCCAGGGAAAAATACCAGTATATTTTGGCCCATTCGCGTAGAGGTACGGCCCAATTTGCATGTGACGTCTTTTTCATTCTTACCATAGGCCGAGATAACAAACATTTCCAGAAGGATGTTCTAAGCTTGCGGACGGGGGATTGAGAGATTTCTAACCAGGAATTCAGCGTAGACTGTAGATCAAAAAGTGCAATGTAAGGTTTGAATTGAGGAAGATGAGAATGAGTAATTCCTCAACAAAAATATACTGACCACTGGCCAACACAAGCTGGTCGAAGTGATCGCCACCCTGCACAATATCGGTTTATGTCCGCTTCCGCCCCTGTGCACCTTTTTATCCGCCCAAGCCTGAGCACATGCAGAAAAGCTTGCCTTCATTCAATATCATACGTTATGCGGCATTCAACTGTGTACATGCATGACATGACCAGCCAAGAAATTTTGGAACGAGGAAGTTCGTCCTCAAAACTGGCATGAATTATTCCAGATTCTCCCGCAGATTTGGTATATGTATGGTTTGGATTGCAAGGTTCTTTTCAATTTGTTGGGGCTTGTGGGCCAGCGGTACCAACCTGCCATGGGGAGTTTTAATCGGTAAAGCCTTCTGCGCTCTTGACGAATGGTTAACATCGGACTATGGGCGCCGCCATCTTGAATTTTAGGGCTGGTGTGATTGATTTTGTGCACGCAGAAAATAGTCACTTCTGATTGTCATTAAGGAGTGATGAACGTTAACTATACCAATAAAACTTCAGTTGTTTATTATGACTAAACTACTCCAGACACAGGTATCATTTTCAGCTTTATACATCAAAAATTTGTTAATTTATCGTGTAAATGGGTACGGAAATACCTCCACATGCCAGCACATTGAAGCCGATTCCAACTTGTGGACATTTCGCCCCAAACCGTTCCTTTTTTATGTAGGAAGTGGATTTACCTAACTGGAGAACTGAGGTTTGTAGCATGCCATCTCTCCACTGTTGAAATACGGTTAAAATGGGTGACTGTCCGTTTGGACTGTCGATTGACCTGGAGAGGATTAAGGCTTGAATAACAATGGGTGGTGGGTTGAAACACTGTTAAAATGGGGTGAACATTTTGGCTTGATCTATATGGTTAAAACGGGATTAAAATCAGGGTGGAATACTTTTAACCGAGAAACAACATTTAACCCTATTTTAACCAATCTAAATTTCATAATGTTCTTACTCAATAAAAATTTAAGGATAAATTTAATTCTGGAACTTACATTCTGCAATTTAGTAAGTTCCAGAATTAGAACTAGATTCTGATTTTTATCTGCTACTACTGGACGCCTAAGAAAATAAATTACTACTTACAATCTACTCCAGTCATCTTGGGATAATGATAGTAGTAAAGAGGCAATGTAGGTACAACGTCTCCAACCTGCTTCAGATAATTCACAAGGTGCTCTGGAAATAGAAAGAAATTTTTTTTTCATATAGTTTCTGACATGCTTGGTGTTTTAGGCCTGCTGTGATTTAATATGTACATGTAGTATGGTCACAGAAAAACCCTGTGTTCCTAAACTGAATTAAAAGGGAAGAGCAGGTGTTTGGGGCATGAACAGGTGCATTGTAGGTGGTTGTGTAAGTGTTTAAAGTTTCTGGTTACTGCCTTATTTCTCATGGTTTTTCAAGCAGGAAAAGAAAAGAAATTCTTGAGGATATCTACCTGGTGTCTGGGGTTTGAAGAAAACAGGAGGAAGCACAGCTACAGCTGAAGCACCGATGGATGAGGCATGCATAGCCTGAAACAATCCAATATCTCATGTTAGAAGGAATTGTATCCGTTCGAACCAAGCATCAAATACTGAGGAACTGCATCTTATTTTTGCAGTTGTTTTGAAAAAAAAGTTGCAGGAGGGAAAGACTAAACCTACCAAATCCTGTGTATCTTTCAGATTTCCAGCTCCCACTTGTACTATGACATGATCCAACCTATCGAAACAATCAATTTTGGGGACATGTTAATTAGCAAAACTACAGCCAGTGGAACAAAATGATTCCCCAAAGAAAATCCGAGAATACACATTATGGGTTGGTTAAGACTAGTTTTGCAAATTTTAAAGATCATTTTGATTATACTGTTTTCAGACACTTTCATTCTCAATTGGTTTCTTGCAACAAAAACAAGCTGTACCCTTTTGAAAGGACCGGCAGTGCAAAGATTCTTGAGGTGTTTGCCCCTCAACAGCAGATACATTGAGCTAATATTATCTGAATCCAACTTAGAAAAATATAAACTATACTTTATGGTTAACTGAATCAAAACACTTAACTATAATTCAACATGAATATTCATTTGACTTTCTTTCCCTTGTCACACTTGATTCACTTTCCCTTGCCACAATTGACTTACATGTACTTTGCTTTGCCACATTTGACTTACTTTGCTTTGCCACATTTGACTTACTTTCCTTTGCCACATCCGACTTACTTTCCTTTGCCACATCTGACTTACTTTCCTTTGCCACATTTGACTTACTTTCCTTTGCCACATTTGACTTACTTTCCTTTGCAACATTTGACTTACTTTGCTTTGCCACATTTGACTTACTTTGCTTTGCCACATTTGACTTACTTTCCTTTGCCACATTTGACTTACTTTCCTTTGCCACATTTGAGTTACTTTCCTTTGCCACATCTGACTTACTTTCCTTTGCCACATTTGAGTTACTTTCCTTTGCCACATCTGACTTACTTTCCTTTGCCACATTTGACCCATTCAGAGGCTACTGCTTTCCTTTCCCTCAGTGTCAGCGATGGCCCTTCAGAAGTGGTACCAAGAACTTCAGTATAAAACCAAGAAGAAAACTGAGTCACTGACATTCCATCCCTCAAAAAGTAAACATGTACAAACAGAGGAAGTTCCAATAACAGTTCAATTTCAAATTTTGGATTTCACAACTTACCAAACACACTATCCACTCCATCCTGAAGTAAATCCTTGACATAAGGGGCAATGCTTTTAGTCTTCAAATCTCTGCAGGATGAAAAAAAGGTCACATGCTAAAAAAAAGGAATATAATGGCTCTTACTGTGCAAAATCTAACATGGTTACACATCTATGCAGAATTTAGTTCAAACACTTGTCAGTTCTAATATTATTATTCATAATGATAAGAACAACATGCTGAGAAATATGATATCTGAATACCCTTATTCAATACAGACAATTGCTTCAAATATGGGCGATTCACAAGAGTGCGCCTCCAAGAGTTTGCAACGCGTTGGCCATTTACGATGCATGAAATCTGTCAAGCCAATACATGTTTGGGAAGGGTTGACAGATTTTGCACATTGTGATTGGCCAACGCATTGTAAACTCTTGGAGGCGCACTATTGTGAATCACCTGTATTAACCTAAAGTGAACCTACATGTACTGCATCTACAGTAAGCCATTGGAGATTGAGAATTATTACTGCACATACAGGTCAACAATATATTCTTCATCGTACAGTGAAGGTTGTCAGACATGATATCGTACATGTACCTGTGCATGTAAGTACACTGAGGCTTATTTTACAAGCCGAACATCCCTTGATGAGGTAAAACCACACCTACCATGCTTGCTCACACAAACAAAAATTACCTGGAAAGCTGAATTCTTAGACCCCTGCAGATGGGAGTACAGCCAACACAGATAATTGATTGACACCTTAACCTCTAACGGTAGATTTGATACCAGTGAGGGCATACATGTACATGTACTTGGACACAAAGTTGCTTGACAGTAAATAAAGTACACACCCATTCTCTTCAAAAGGTGTAAATGGTGCTGCAATCAGTCCCTTCACCTTGAAGTCTTGCAAACTTACTTTGCTAACTTTGCTCTGCAGAGAGTAAAATACCATAATCTGGTCATTTGAGGTCAGAGCTCTTTCATAATACTCTTAACTTGGGGACATGTACTCAGAATAACCACATACCATGTTTCAAAGGCAGATCAAGAAAGGAAACCAATGGGGGCCCATGCCCCCCAAAAAGAAGCCCCTATTTTCAGTTTAATGTACATGTAATAAGCAAAAAGCAACGTTTTCTATGCCATTTTCCTTCCTTGAATAAGCAAGTAAAACGGCCAAAAATGTTGCCAAAAAGTAGGGGAAATACTGAGAAACAAGTGATCTCACATTGGTGGATAAGATGGTATCAAAGTCTTACCATTCTAGCGACTCTGATTGGAGTGACTGGAGAAAATGCCTTTCGCTTGAGGGGTCTTCTGGGAGTTCCGTCTTCATTGATAGTTAATATACTGACATTTCTGTCTCTTCTCAGTGAACAGCTTGGGCATGAGAAAACAAACTCCTTACAGATGTGACGAGGGATCCGGGCATATTTCTTGGCAACCTTGGGGAAACAACACAGGTTAATCCCTGTTTCAGATAAAAGATACATGTACGGTACTTGTATTAGCTTTCAATTGTGGACATATGAATTCGTAAATTAAAGAGAACAAAATAAAACCAATAAATATCCAAGCACAAGACCTCTGAAAGTGTAATATGTCCAACGCAGGAAGTAAAAAAACAAATCAGCTTATATGAGCTAAGGTTTCAAATCAGCTGATATGAGCAAAGGTTTCAAATCAGTTGATCTGAGCAATGGTTTCAAATCAGCTGATCTGAGCAATGGTTTCAAATCAGCTGATCTGAGCAATGGTTTCAAATCAGCTTATCTGAGCTAAGGTTTCCAGCCTGCTTCCATACATGTAGTAGTCTTTTCCAGCACTATGGATGTGACATCACAAAACCACGCTGTGAGTTTTTTACACCATGTAGAACAAAATGACAGACCCTTCCAAGAAAAAGATTTTGCATCAGCATTACAAGTACATGTACATGTATATAGTCGTACATTATGGTTTTGTCAACATGTACTTTGGGGAGATGTTAATTTCAATTACAGGTTTTGCCCTAAAACCACTTATAAAACTTTCATGCCCAAGAAGCCTCATTTTAGCTTAATTTACGAAAGTAAAAATGTAAGTAAACGAAACTTTAGACAAGTGCTCCATAAGAACAAAGAAAACAATCACACACGGAAACGGATACACATGTATTTAGAGAAAAAAAATGCAAGAGACATTAAGAGGGAATCAACAAAAACTTGAGAAAAATATTGGAGACGACTGCATTTAGTAGTGCACAATATGGTTAATGTCAGCAAGCTACATAGGTGTAATAGAACCACATGGACATGTAGCTTTGTTGATTAAATCTGTTAAGGAATAGCACTGTGTTTGTACTGTCCTTATTTGTTCTACAGCAAACTGTACTGAGGTAATTATTGTTCTTCAACCCATTATTCTGAATAGGAGGTAACCAATCTCTATATGTTGTTGAAGTGAGCAGTGGTTTCCCAAACTTCAGATACAATCGCTTTCTACATTTGGAAGGAGGGGGGTGTTTAATTGGGAACATGTCCATGTAAGACTTATCAGCAGAATAATTAGCAAAAAACTATTCAAAAACTTTCGCGCTGTAATTTTTCCAGACATTCTTCTTTAATAAACCTGGGTGCCATATTGGGACTGCATATTCTAAATTGGTCTGAGATTCTGGCTGGGATTCGAACCTGGGCTGTAGAGGTGGAAGGCGAGGAAAGAACCACTATGCCAACCTGACTCTTGAAGAGGAAGAGCCGTGACTGAAAAAAATGAACATCTTTCACCGATGCAAAGACATCTTGAAATAGATTGCAGTACCCACTGCTACATCTGACTCGGACCAGCTAGCCGACCTGGGAAAGCTCGGTGGTCAAGTGATTAAGATGTATGCATTAGTAAGCAGGAGGTCGTGGGTCCAAGTCCCACTCGAGTAAGCTTGTGGTTTTCTCTACTTTTTTTTCATAAGCTCTCGGACAAGCACTGAGTAGGCATATACAGTGTTTATGAATATACATCAGCACAGTGTTTACCGCGGTGCATTGTGGGTGAAGGGTGGGGATGTTGCAGGAACGCGTGCGAACACGTTATGTGTAATGTATACTGTATATTGTGTGTGGATCGACCTGAAACACAAAAAAAATTAAAAATCCCAATTATAAGCTTGTTTTGGCTGCAAGATTGGCAGTGGTTTTAGGTTTGCAGTAGCAGGAAAGCTTCTTCGTTGTTCATTTTGCCGAAAAACAACCCCCTCCCACTCACTCGTCCATGGGAAAATCGTTGGATCCGGTACGTCGTAAGTTTTGTCTCCGCCTACAAAATGTAGACTGCATACAGAGGTCCACTTGGACTTCGCTTTGATGGCCTTATTTCTCACAGAACTTGTCCAAATCTGTCGCCTTTTGCAGTCCCATGGAAGTTTAAAAAAACGCAGCTCTGGTATTTGTTGAGTGCTTGATAAACACAATGGAACACAGCAGTTCACATGGACCATTTTGGATGATAATTGGGATTTTTTTTTTTTAGTGTCAGGTCGATACACCTGCCATAATAAATGTTACACATAACGTGTCACATCGACGCGTTCCTGCAATATCCCCACCTTTCACCCACAGTGCACCGCGGTAAACATGGCATTACGTTATTATGTTGTAGGTCTATTGATGAGGTTCAATGGGATATCAAGGGAAGTGCAGTTGGTATAGGTTGTCAGGTGTACGCCATGCAATGTTTTGAAAGAGTAGCTACATGTACGGTACCGGTATGTTGCACTTACAGTTTAGAGACAAAATTTTGCTTGGGCACATATACTTGGTCAGCAGGCTGATAATCTTGGTACTGTGATGTCCACATGTACATGTGCAGTGTATATAGTAAGGTTGAGAATGGAGTCCAGTCTGTGATCAGGCATGTGAAAAGCTGTACGGCCATGTTTCGACAACTTAAAAATGAGGAGTTTTAGCTTGGAGCCAGATGAACTGCAGTTTATAGACAGATTCCCAAATGCTGACATCAAGGTACATGTACCACAGCTATTGTATGACGGTCAGACAATCGACAATAGCTGTTGTAAGTTCACTGAAAAACTGGAAGCATTTCACGGACGAACATAAAACCAGACCTGCCAACATGCCATACTCCTTCCTGAGGTCAGGCATCACTAAACAATAGAGTAAAAGGTACATGTATTTAAATGAACCTTCAGTTCATTTATATTAATCTATTGTGTAGCAATGCCTGACCTGAGGAAGGATTACAGCGAGGTTAATGGATCTGTAGAACAAGCATCAGGTGGAGTGCACTTACATGCAGAAATGCCATAACGTGTAGGTCCACACATACATGTACATGTAGATCAAGTTCACAAGCAACAGTGTCCTCAAATATAGGCCAAAATTAACGATGACAAAATACCAGTCACTCAAAAGAGTTCCACATAAATTCAAAAGTACAGATTCACAAGCAGCCAAGAGGAGGCAAGTTTACACGGAGATTTTTACACCCCCCCCGTCAAAAAGAATTAACATGACCGTTGTGATCATGTACTGTGCACACACTCATCAAACGATATAGTCATACACTGTACACCAGTGATTCTCTAAGTGATATGTATACTGTACATGTACACGTGCATGCATGTAGGCATGGACAACCCTTGCACCCACTGTACAATCCTTGCACATGACCCTTGCATCTGACGTTTACATAAATCATTGTTTCTTGTGCACTGTACAAAGTACATGTACAGTACATGTGCCAAGTAAAAGACACACAGAAGATTGGGTGACACTCAGCATAAACAAGGAACATTATGCATTATACATGTACCACTTATTTCATATACATGCTGGATGCTCCTTTTTAACAGCTCCATAGTATGTTGGGGTCCACAGTTTTGGTTAAACCAGGTTATATCAAACACAAAGCTCTAGGCTACACGAGTAGATTAAGGGACAAAGGATACATACAGGAACAGTTTTCATTCTTCACTTGCTCTTCAGGTTCCTTTATCCTTTATGTTGGCATACATGGAATCCATTTTACTCTGACCCTAAACTCCATCCTCCTATCCATCCCCCTCAACTTTCTTTTTCAGGAGTTAAGGAGGTTTTAAAGTAACTCTCTGCGGTCATTTTTAGACCAGTTTTGCAAGAATGGAGCATACCATTCTCACACAGTGTGAATTTTTCTGAGAGGGGTCATTAGCCAAGAATGTGTACTTCTTCCACTGTGGTGCTCAATGACACGTCAGTAGCCTTGAACTTCCAATAACAGGAACAACGAAACCATAATGTCAAATTGAATTCAAACTTAACCATAATGCAAAATTGAGTTCAAACTTAACGATGATGAGTGTCTTCAAACGCATAACAAGTTTGTAAAAAAAAAAAGAATGGTACAGCCAGGGGGAAGAATCCATTTCTACTCAACTACTCCTACTGATACATGTATGACAATGCTGAAATATTAAGTACCTTGTCAGAGTAATGACATGTATTTTGGGTGAAACGCTCGTAACTAACCCCTGCAAATACAGAGCCAATCTTGGCATTTATGCAGTGCACCACGGACACGATACTGTTGCTTGCATGAAGTTTGTTGCATTTCTGGTTAGGAATTCACAAATCAACAGCACATGTACACAAAGTGCCCATGTACATGTATAAGTGCACATGTTTGAATATAATAAGTTTTCATTATTAGTGTTTTATTTTAACTCTCCCGTCGCAGCCCTGAGGGTGAATTGTGAGCAAGTTTACACTCATAAAAAAATTACCAATAATTGCTAAAAAAGTTCTTTAAAATATCACTATTACAATTATAAACAATTAAAATAGGACACAAAATCTACAACAAGAAAATTACAAGTAGTTCTCATTCAGAAGTTTAACCAAAGAAGGGATTGAACTGGATTAGTATCTATTAGTTCGGCATCTTGGGATTGACAAAGTGTTGGCATTACGTAAATTATTGGACCTCATCGGTGGAAGCCAGTCATGTTGAGAAATAAGAAGTTTCTTGCCAAATTTCAAACACAAGTGATCACGTCTTTCCTTCAACAAGGGTAGTTGCAGCTCACTGCACATATGATCATATGACGTACAACTTGAAATATCAATGGATAAAATTTGGATAAAATTTGTAGTTTTTCGAGCGATTTCGTTGTTCATTTTTCAATCCAGAATGCCAAACAGGACATGCATGTTCAACGGTAGGTCTGATATATTGCATGTACACAGTTACAAGATCTTCAATTGATATGCCGCAACGTCTAAGCTGACGTAACAAATAAAGCCTTCTATTAAAGGAAGTACTCATCAAGGTTACCTAGATATCCCATCTGAGATTACTTTGGATATTAATGCCAAGAATTTTAAGACAGTTCAGTTGATCAAGAGTCGAAGCACCTCAATTCAAGTCTGGAATCTGGATAGCGTTCTTTTTAAAACAGTCAATGCCTGGCATTTATCAGCATTTAATATCATGTTACTGTCATTAACCCATTGGTTTAGTCGATCAAGTTGATTTTGAATCAAGCTAGTTTGCACAACATCGCTAAATGTCTGACATAGTGTTAAATCATCTACATATTTGTAGTGAATGACTTCAGGAATGTTAGATCTGGCGTCATTGATCATGACTAGAACGGCAACAGGTCCCAGTTTGGTGCCCTGCGGAATACCTGCATAAACAGACCGCCATTCAGAAATCTTATTTTGTATACAGACAGCCTGGGTGCGCTCAGAAAGAAAACTACACATCCAAGGAATGATAGATCTACAAACACCCGAATCGATGAATTTACATGTAGGAATAAGAATATTGTGGTCCACACGATGGAAGGCCTTGGAAAAGTCTGTGACAACAATAACAGCAGAGTTTTTTGGCGAATCAGTATCGCAATGAATTTTATCCAACATATAATCAAATAGTGAGCAGCTGAGTTGTCTTTAAGACAACCAAACTGTTGTTTGTCTAAATTACATTTGATATCATTTTTGATCCAACTAGTTGCAAAGCCTTCTAAGACTTTAGCAAAAATGCAAGTCAGTGATATTGGACGAAGATTTTAATTGTGTAAGGTTGGCACTTTCGTACCGGCACCATATATGCAGACTTCCATATTTTTGGAACAATACGTTCTTTCAAAGAGCAGTTACAAATATCTGATAAAGGAAAACACAGTTCATAGGCAAACTCTTTAATCAACCTGGATGGAATTAAATCGAGACCTCCAGTTTTATGTACTTTCAACTTTTTCAATTCATGGTATACTTCCTGTGTGGTAATGGCACTTGTGCCAAGGCTGGTAAATATGCAGGCTGCTTACTGAGATCTAGGCAAGAGATATCACATGCTACGACAAAAAATGTTCATTAATACGCTAAGCTGTCTCCATTGCAGTATATTTCGCAGCCTCGTCCGCTAGATAAGTTTTCTGTTTGTTATACAGACCAGACATTTTCTTAATTTGTTTATGCCAATCCCGGAATTACTGTTTTTGAGGTGGTCTACATTTCCTTTATAAAACTTACATTTGGAATTTTTAATTTCATGAGAAACCCTGTTCAGCAGAAGTCGCCAAAGAAAAAATTGACCTTCCGAGAGAGCATACTGCCTTTTCAATATGAGTGCCTTAAGTTCAGGATTCATCCATGGTTTATCCTCGTTATGGGTGGCAACAGTTTTAGTGGGGAAGAAATGATCAGTTGAAGCATGGAGAGTTTCATAAAATATGTCAACCTTCTGGTTTGTAGAATCGGCTGCTTTGACTTCGCTCCAGTTGTATCCAGGTATCCATTGCCCAAATGCTAGTTTGTCAGAGTTCCTGATAGGTCGCATAACTCTGCGATTAATGCAGTTGTGATGCCTTTTGTGTTTTTAAGCATCAAGATCACCAAGTTGTAGTCACTCATACCAATAGGTGTCAGTATTTCCGGTTGATTATAATGATGGTCAATATAAGATATAATTTTATCCAAGATGGCCTCCCCTCTGGTTGGTTTGTTTACAATTTGCACAAGACCACACACCTGGCAAAGATTTCTCATATCACACCAATTAAAGTCTCCCAGCAGAACAACGCCTACACCAGGATATTTGTCCTGCAAGATGTCGATGGATGTAAATTAGATGTTCTATCAATTCTGTTCTGTACGGTGACGCAGGTGGGTGGTAGACGACGCAAAAAATCAAGCCAGGGATGGAGCGGGGTAGGCAAGTAGGTCGGGCCCACACCCACAGTACCTCAAGCTCATTCGGGACTTGAATTTCTAACAGAGGTCACGAATAGATGTGATCACATAAATATAATGCCACACCTCCCCCTCGTCTGTTGTCTCTGGGTTTGCTATACAACCAATAATTAGGGATGAAAAATGCGATGTTTTTGACTGTAAGTGGAAACCATGTTTCAGTAACAGCAGCAACATCGATATCATTTGCATTTAACATTACCTGAAGTTTATCTATGTGTTGGACAAGCGATCGAGCATTCAATAACAGGATCGACGGAGGATGTATGGTCTTGGATTAATACTCCAGCTTTGCCAAAATGTTAACCAGATTTAACGTGTCTCTCCCAAAAGAATCTTGATTCGAGATATGTGTTCTTGGGTTGATTAGCACTGGGATTTGTTGGTCTTTAATTTTAACCCCAGCAATGTATCACTGATGAGTGGGTCGCTGCTTGCATATACCCAAGGCCTTGAAAATTGACTACTTGAACTTCGGGATCCGGTAACTGACGTGACAAAGCTCCAGTAGTTCCTTTCTTGAATACCGAGTTCTAGTCATAGTAATCATTGTACATCTTTCCTGGTCATGACAGGGTGCTTTCACATACATGTAGTCAGGACCAGGGTTACGGTTAACATCGCTACATTTTAGTATTTCTTGGCGAAATGTAGTTCTTGTGTTACTGTAGTACAACAGTTGTGGTCCAAATGATTGGCGTTTGTAGCTGGGAATAATGGCAGATTTCACACTGACTGCACACTGGGGACCTTGGAAGTTCCTGCAAAGACTGTGGCCTTCCATCAGCAATATGACCAACAGTATCAGACAGGCTGTTGCCCCGGCATTCCACATCATTGTCGGACTGATTGTCTGTGAAATATCGCAGAGGCACTGGTTCTTGACACGAGGTAGGGCTTCTTAACATTGTAGAATATTGCAGAGAGCCAGAATTACGGCAGAAACTCGCACCAATTTTTTAGCTTTATTACTTCCAAAGCATCTAGGCTTCAATAATAAGTGCACATGTACATGTATACAATAAGTATAAATGTATATAATACATGTAAGTGCACATGTACATGTGGAATAAGTGCACATTTAGTGATTTATTGCTGTTACTGAATCATTTCCTTTCCTTTAATATTTTCTGCGATTTACAAACTTCCTTTGATCTTAAGTTTGAAATTTGAGTTGAAAGAAAAGTCTGTTGATATACAATGTATTAAAGAAAACTGTGAAGTCACATGTCACTTTGAAGTCACCTCAAAACATACTTACATCGACATAGGTATTTCTGTAGTTTTTATGAGGCACATTCTGTTCGTGGATTTCCTTGACAATGTCATAGATTTCCTCAGCAGCTGCTACTCGCCTCCAGTTGCCAAGCAACGAATCATCTGAGGTATCCTGAGGGAAATTATCAAACCGTTCATTTGGGTAATTATTATGCATACATGTAAGAAATATGGATGTGTGCTGTACAACAAATACATGTACTGCAAATGGTTAAAGTAGACACAAGTGATGACCACGTTTGTTAACATATTTTTGTTAAAATACGGGGGGGGGGATTAACCTGGTAAAGAAAACTTGTTTGACCTACAAACTCACTATAAATAATGGTAAATATGGGGGAACCGCTCCAAAATTTAACCTTAAAATGTTATGTGTGCATAGCCTGGAAACAAATAGCACAGGTCCTCCTCTATTTTGGTTTACCCCATTTGGTTAGGTCTTTTTTGTATTGTTTTTTGTTAGTTTTCTGCTTGTCTACACAAACCTCTTCTCTCGTTGGTTCACAAACAACTTCTTCATGCCACCCAAGCTCTGGCGCTACTTTTAGTGAAAACTGCCTCTGTCGAATGTAGAACATAAATCGTGAAGGTTCATCAACTTCTTTTCCTTCTTTCTGCAAAACCTTCTTAATCCTCTCCACCTTCTCAGCTAAAATGATGTCTGAGTTTTTGCTTTCCATAACCGTTTTAATCTTCAACCAAAACAGACGTCTTCTCTCCTCATCCTCTTCATGTTGTACAAGTTCTGTATTCTCAGCTGGCAATGTATGAGCCATCGTCACGGCAACCTGCTCCTCATTCTCAGACACTGTCGTTTCCGTGTTGTCAACCTCAAAAACCTCCAAAATTGTCTGACAGGGAATTCCACTCTCCGATTCTGCAGTGTTTGTTTTACTCAAGGCAGAAGGAATTGCTTCAGATAAAGTTTCAATAATTTCGGTGGTAACTTCCATTTGAGGTTGTTCTCCATTTCCTTCCACTGAAACAATCATGGTTTCGGAAACCTGGGGGCTGGCAGCTGGTTGTTTTGTTCGAATGGTTGTCAAAGATTTTGGTATGAGCCGTGGTGAGTCCTCTACAGTTTCTGTGTCTACAGTAGTCTCAACCCGAGTTTCTGCCTCCATTCTGACTGGCTGGATTTACCACTCCAACTGCTGACCTGTTTCTGTCCAATGATTCTCCCTCCCAAAAATATATATCTGGTTAAAGCAGAAAACAAAATGTAAAGGTTTTAAAGACACAAAATTAGATAAAAACCTTGAGTTGTGAGGGAGAACCACAATGTTACAATAAATACTTTCACATGAATTATTTTCATTTTTGTGTATTTTCTGCTCCAAAATAAAACTGAATTCCACATAAACACCGCTAACAACTATAGAAGTTGACAACTTGGATCCTTGTTTAATTTGTCAATTGTCATACAAACAAAAATCTTGTTTTTAATACATCACAGCTATCTGTGCAACCAAATTTCATACATGCCTTCTTGGTGACGTTAGATGTCAGATGGGACAGTTTATTCACCTTACATTCTCATTAAAATTATGATATTCTTGAGAATTTTGCCCCTGCTCACTAACCCCAGAACTGTGGGGTCCGACATCCCCCCACTCGCACGAAGCGAGGCAGACATCGGACCCTACAGTTCTAGGGGTACATCCACACTACAGAAAATCAGCATCACGTAGTCTCAATAACTTTCAGCTGTGTGATAGCTTGACCAATCGAAAAACAGTTCCTATCTTTTCCTTTTGTTTTCCTGTCACCCAGATGAAAGCCACACTGTAGTTGGTCTAATTCACTTCCATTCCAATGACCAATAATATCTTAGCTTTCTTTTGGATGGTGTCAGGAAAACAAAAAGAAAAGACAGGGGATGTGTTGCGATTGATTCAAGCTATCACGCAGCTGACAATTATTGGGAGTATACATGTATGTTGATTTTCTGTAGTGTGCATGGGCAAATGCTGACGAATTTCACCACTTTAATGATGATACAAGCTGGATAAACCTCCCCATCTGACATCTAACTTCACCAAGAAGGCATATATGAAATTTGGTTGCACAAATAGCTGTTATGGAACGATAAGTTGCACAATCAAAACACACTTTGGGCATGTCTGGCAGCAGCCATGCATCATTGCATGACATCCACAGCGTAAATTACACATCTACATGTACGCCTCAAACTATGGAGTCAAACAAAACGTATTTCATCCTCCACGACCTAAACGACAAACGATATTACCTGGACCTACAGCAGGAAATCGAAATACCTCAAAATCGGGTAAAAATGACGCCTTAATGCAAGCCGCCAAAACCAGGTCTGATTCTCGTGAATAAAGCGACGCTGCGAACATACCTCTTGAGGGCGCTGTATCAATTTTGCGTCGCAGATAAAATAGTACAGGAAGGGAAGACTAGCCAACTCAGTCATGTTAGTGCCGCTCTCGTGACAAAGTCGTCTCAGGATGAATTCCTTGCAGACTTTTGTTGTTTTTATAAACGCCCTACATTAATTTACCAAAACAGTAAGGAGGCCTACACCCTTTTGATGAAGACATGAAAGGAATGTTCATGGTTATGGGGTTGGTTTAGCCGTCAAGTCTTGGAGTCCTTCACATAGGCCCACTATGGGCAAGACGTGTTTAACAGGGCCAGTCTACTGTACAGAGGAGTTGGTCCAGAGTTTGGGGCCAAGGGTTGGCTCAACTCGAAAAATGGCGTTCTAGTTTACTTAAGTTGCTGCTGTTTTTATAAAGAATCAGGTTTTAAAGTGTCAAATCAACTTGTGTGACCACAGGAGTATATTTTTTATTTTTTTTTGTTCAAATTTCGTCAGTAAATATCTTGGTTGTTTCAAAATCATTAATGATTTTAAGTAACGGCAAAACCCGTTATATATAATTAAAATCTCCCCAACGCAAAAATACATCTTGAAAATATTTACCTTCTGTTGCCACACTGTTGTCACATGTGCATACATCTTGCTCATGGTAGAAATAGTTTATCCTAAGATAAATTCTGTACATTGACCGTGAAGACCTACAAATTCTTTTTTTCAAAGAGACTCACAAACATAAGAATAATTACAGCATTTTGCCGTTACATGTAAAGCACCATTGATGTTCATAGACATGGACATGGGGTATTTGCCATAAATGAAGAAATGGTCAGTACTTTTAAACTGTGTAATACAGGTACATTTCGTGGTCCCATTGAAACTTCTGACATGAACAGAAATGGCGACTGTCAGTAACCAAAGAAAATTATATAATTGTAAAATGTCAAAATTTCAAGTTTGGCTGCTTTGCTGTAGAGGGGCTTTAGGCTTTCCCTCTGAAAAGAAAAACCAAATGTGCCTCCCCTGTTGGACTGGAACTGATGACTGGCTGCTTACTACGTGTATGCTAATGATTTATGTCTCTCAGGTTACAGTGTCAGCTAGCTGATCATGTACAAGAGAAACTAGCTTAACCTTTGTAGCTAAATCCAGAGCCACCATAATTTAAATTGGTGCTTTTGACTCTTTTCATGCAAAGATTTCAGTACGGGAAGCCTTGGGCACGTCACATGAATTTCCACTCCAGGATGCAGTCAGGAATGCAATGGTAGATGCAATAGGCCAGACTTCAACAAACAGGAACATTATGGCCCAAGTGATGATGTAAGATCATGGAGAATGGGCAATCAAACATTCCTCGAACTGGAGAAAATCCTATGGTATTCAAATCAGAGGGGAATTCTACCCACCTGAGGTCATTTTATTTCACGCTAAAATTCTAATTCCCAAAGTTGGTACCAAATTTTGGGAGCCCCCTTGCCCCACTTCTTTAGTAACAGTATGTTTTCATAAAAATTTTAATCCAAATCATGTAACTTGTAAGTCAATCAGAGAATTATTTCAACTATTACCCTGCCAAAGGCTTTCGGTTAAAATCTTTTCCCAACAAGTAAGTGTTGGGGATATTTTTCACTGCTTGTTGGAATCTATTGATCAAAGAGTTCTGGTGACAAAGACTTCTATTTGCAGAAACTGCCTATTTTTAGGCTATCCAGAGCAGCAATAATTGCTACCATTACATTCTGTATTTTAAACTTGATGGTAGCACTGCTGGAATATGTCGTCTTATTTTGTTTGTGTGACAAAGCCAGAAATGTTTGTTATTAAGTACACGTTTTTACATAGAAGTAGTTCCCCTTTAAAAATGTTTAACTTTAGTTTAGAGTTCTTGATTTTTTTCTTGTAGTGTGCCCCCCTGTTTATTTGTTTAAGCCCTAGGTTCGCCCATATAGAGGGTGCACCCTCGTAATTAGGCCAGAAATATGTCCGCAGAGCTCATTAATAAAAGTTATAGACTCAAAATATTCTATATTAGAGGGTCCTGAGAGCCATGGAACTGAGGAATTGAAGAAATATGAGACTGGACCTCTGGGCCAGACTCGGGGCTTCCAATTCTGAGCAATTTGGATGCAATCGGGTTTGAAAGTCACTTTTTGAGCCATTTTGCCAAGGAGGGTTTTTCAAAATGGCTACTTTTCTGGACAGGGACATTTTCTGCATTTTAGGGGTGGTGTGCTTCTGGTGAAAATTTCTCAAAAATTCATTGGTCAACCCCCCGAAAATTGAAAGGAAAATGAAAGAGGACATGTGGAACATCATTTTTCTGTGCAGCCTGAACATCTGTGAGAGTTGTATTTTTAAAATATTTGTGAACTATGTGGATTTATCACTGCTGTCTATGGGAATTTATTTGTAGTGGTGCACCCTAGAGTTACCACATGGTCTGGTCACATTCAGTGTAGCAGATAAGCAGAGACCAGTCACCTTCACATGTACCTATGTATTGTTCCTCCTAACTGGAGTGTGGTTTTTCTACTTGAGCCCTATTCTGCTAGAAGTCAGTGATTGCAGTCCGAGTGTAAACTCATAAGGTCCATTTTATGCCCTGTGTTGGGTTTGGGTTTTGGTTTTAAGTCTTTGAAAATCTAAGCCTTCGGGTGTTTTTAGTCCTTGAGTCCTTTTAGTTTTTTTTGCATTTTTCCTGTACTTTTTCATTAATGAATTATTTTTTGTCCCTTTTTTTGGAGTCAAATATTGGTGTCTGAGTCTTTATTAATTCAGTTTCCTGCGACTTTTCCTTCAAAGATTCTTGGTTTAGTTAGAGTTTTTGTTGTTTTGCTAATTCCCCATAGCGTGCCATTTTTCTCTGTTACATTTGCAATCATTATTCCGTTTGTTTTTCCATAATGTAGCTGCCATGCTAGTTGGCATCATAGTCATTTCAATCCAAATTGTGAGGAATGCAGTGGATATACCTGAAAGAGACCATGTCCAATATGCAAGGGCAGGTGTCAGGCTGTATGGACCAGAGATATTGACATGGTTAGTTTACATTTGATTCCTGGACCTTTTTCACTGTAAGTACAATGTATTTCAAACTTTGAAAAGGACTATTTAAATTGCATTGGAACTATTGGCCCAGATTGAAGAGCTGGTTTTAATTGTGTGCAAAGTGGAAGGCTGCAAGAGATTGATGTAGAAATGTTCAATGGCACATAACCTGTCATGCAACTGAAGTTGGAAGTATTGTCTTAAAAGTTGATCTGGTTCTTTTCTGATATTTTGTTCATAGTCACAAAATGAAGTTTTCTTACTGGAATGAAGATCATCAGCTACCTCAGGCTGAAAAACAGGTATACCTTGTGAGGGTGTTTGTTAAAAACAGCGAAGATGCTCTGATTCACAGCAATGAATGATTTGCGTGGAAGCTGAGGAAGATAGTTGCTAGACATGCTGTGTGGCTTTAAGATGCTGCAATGGCTTCTGAAAACTACAGAAGACAGGAAAACAGATAAGAGTGCTGGCCAATGCAGTTGATCCAAAGGGTGTGTCTTCCCTTCATTTTATTTTAATTGGAATATTGATACATGTACTTCTGAAACAGTTTTTAAAAAAGGTTGCTGAGTTTCTATGCAGTCCCACTCCTTTTCATGTTTTTTTACGAGTGAATTTCAAATAATGGTCACAAACTTAATTTTCAGTGAACTAAAATGGGGAGGCTACTTTGCCCCAAGTAACAGAAACGGAGTATGATACATGTACATATATTGATTCTCTCATAGTTTGTTCTTGAAGTGAAGTTTAATATAAGATACCATGCAATAACGATTTTTGAGTTCTTCATAACCATTATAAAATGATGAATAATTTTTTTGCACAAAAATCTAGGTTCTATTCCAAAAGAAATCTTTCAAGAGTACAAATGATGTTCTTAATGTGCAAATTTAAATTCTAAATATAAATTTAGATATATAAAACATTTCTTTGTATCATTATAAAAGTATACTTTACAACATACAACATCCAATGATATTTTTATTCATTTAAAAGAAAAATCAGGTATTAACGATTGTGTATTACGAGAGGCAATTTCTATGTAGTATTAAGTATTAACTTAAGAATCGAGTATTAACATAAACATTGATGGAACCTTTTGAGAGCAACAAAATTAGAAAAGATGTGTCAGCATGGTGGGTAATTATGAAAAAAATTTAAATCAGCCTTGTAACAGTTCGTTCAAATAGAAAACTTTGATAAATTTATACTGTACTGTTTTCTTGCAGTACTGTTTTTGGCAGTTATCACATTTAAAAGCCTCTTTTCTAAACACAGCTTTGATTGATGAAGTTATTTGTTTTGATTATAAAGTAACTGTAATTTAAGTGATGAAATCAATTTGAAGTAATTATTACTTTATCACCGTAACAGTTGTTTGATGAAACCAGCATTGTACTGTCTGTAAGACATGCACCCATTTACACCAAATTAAAAAACCTGGCATACCCTGGCTTCTGTTGCACCAATTTTTTCTTGAGAAGTAGCAATAATTAATTTGAGTACATTTAAGCACAATTTGAAGCTTTGCATGGTGGAAGAGACATGAGAAATGGGTTTGTGGGTACACCATGGAATCAATGAGAACCATACCTTGGCATAAGAGATTGAATCCATGGTGTACCTGCAAACCCATTTCTCCTAAGTACATGAGGCTTTGACGACTTTAAATTCAGACTCACACACTTATTTGTCTATGTTCTAGAGTCTCTTTTGGCAGTCCAATAAAACATGTCACGAAGTACATTCTGTATTAAGTTTGGTTTTTTTTATTTGGGCTACTTCTGTCTGTAAAATATTTTGATTCTCGTGGTCGGAGGTTGTTCCATTTACTGCACCTGCGGCTGGATAAAGGGGCAACTTTCCATTCATTTTGTACAAGGATTTGCATGTTTCCTTCTCTTTTGCTGCAACATGAAAATAACTGAATTCTTTTCGGTACAATGTGGGAGATATTCACAGCACATGAACAGTGAAATTTCGGGCATATTTGATGTAAAGGTTAAGAGTTTAGTCAATAATTTAGATTTTCCCTACAGACTGCAACACTATTTTTGCCTGTTAAGTTTTGAGTGAGAAATATGGAATAGCCACTCAGCGAGAAGAGTCAAGATTCAGTGGTGTCATCCCGACTGCGAGAATTCAGGAATGGTTTTTGTGGAATTTTCTTCTATCTTTGACCCCTTGGCCAGATGTCCAGATTTGTTACCAGTCAGTTTCTGTTCTAAAACAGATCCAAACTAGCCGCCTCGTCTGCTGCATTCTCCTGAATGTACTTCAGAATGTCACCGTCGTCCATCGTTTCAACGTTCTGTCCCTCAGATTGGGTCCCAGCTGCCTGTGTTCCTCCAGTAGAGGTCGTCTTTCCTCTCCTTGGAGCTGGCTTCGGTGGGGTCTTCCCTGGGCCTGTCGCTCGGGCAGCTGGAACGGGTCTTTGGGCTAGAGTAGGTTTGCCTGCTGATAGTGATGACTTGTTGGCGGGTGATGGCTTTGATTTGGGGGATGGTTTCTTGGCAGGTCTCTCAGGCTTCTTGATGACATCTGAGAGTAGCTGATCTAGGTCATCTTCAATGCTGTGTACAAATTGACAATGCTACTGCTTGGCAATGTATCCCTCGGCTATCAATCCCCCATGGTTTCTTCCCAAACAATGTATTTCAAAGATATACATTCAAAAGCAAACGCTAGTCATGTTGACAAGATAATAGTTGTTTTGCTTGAATGTCTGTAACGACAAAAAAATAACTTGTCAAAGAGGCAAGTTCTCTGCACTTTCCGAGAGCTTGTGAAAAGAAACAGTTTGCTCTGACGGCATTCGGACTGATGATATCCTGCTTACTTTCAGAGAAATCATCTTATCTTCTGGCACTATAAGTCTACGAATAGAAGCTTGCCAATGTCATGTCAGTGTGAAAACTGTAATTTCTCAGGGTTTTTTCCCGACAAGAGCAATTTCTTGTAACTCTAACCAGAGCCAACGCATTGTGTACCACGAAAGAAGTACTCCTTCAAAGACAAGAACTTCAGATAACGAATTCGAAACTGCTTTTTTTCCCATAATTGTGAACTCTTACTTCAAGAGGTCTTTGTCGTCTTCGTCATCCAGACCGAGAAACTCAGATGTCTTCTTGTGGGTATCTTCTGCACCAAGAGGAAGGTAAATCCCTCCTGCATTGTCCATATCCGTCATGTCCTCAATGTTGTCTGAGAACAGCAGAACACCTGTGTCTGATAGAGACAAAATATAATTTCAGGACCTTGGAATCTGGACGACGGTTAGGCACCCTGCGCTTAATTGAGAAAATTCGGAGAAATGAGCGCGACAATGTCGGCTGTGCCAACAGCGGATCCGGAGCGAGCTTTCAGGATATGATAGAAAACCAAAAGATGTGTTTGGCGGCCGGGGTCTGTGGCACACCCCCTCCCCGAAAATTTTGCAATCCATGATATCCTCCACCCTCATTTAAAAGCACTTTGAGAACAAATTTAGAAACTCACGATCGGTCCAATATTTCATTCCAATCACTTAAACTCAGCTGAACGAGGGATAAATATTCTCTAGTACGTGCATGCTAATGACTAAGGATTTGAAAAGAAAACGAAACGCAAAGCTAGATACAGTATGATTTTCTTGGAATCCAAGCTGCCTAAATGGGCTTTTATATCGCTAATTGATATTTACAGTACCGATATCCAAGAAAGAACAGCTCCGCGGGAGTTGTGTTGATGTGATACATGCATGTATGCATTTGCAACGACAAGTGTAAACTCACGTGGACCTACCACACGGGAAATTGCACGAGTGAGGAAAATGAATTTATGAACCAACATTTTTGTGAGTCGGTTTTGTTGTTGCTGCCCCCCCCCGTGTCATTGCATAAGGACCATGTTGGTCTCAGCTGTAAGTTTCCAGGCAAGGTCAATAAGTAGTTTGACCAGGATATAATTACATGTAGTTGCATCCCTCCAGACTACGACCTCCACACTTCAATTCACGTCCACTTCTCACTCATTTCATATTTTCACTTTCACAATCAAGCAATCAAACTTCTCACCCAATTCTACTCCCTTCGCTTAAAATTACATTCCATTCCTGAAATAACATCCCCATGCAAATTTTTCCGAGAAGAGTTTTTTAATCATAAAATTCAGACCTCGATTCTTGATTGTTCATCATTGATCAAGGAGTACCTCGGACAGGATCATCTGAAAGTTTTTTTTTTACCAAACGTAGCCTGTTTTAAAATCAGAGGTGCTTTTCTATATTTTGGTTACAGCAAAGTAAAATTTAAAGTGAAGGCACTTACCAATTAAAGAGGAGTCGTTTGATAAGAAAGGCGGTCAGACAGACAACCAGAAAAATAACTCAGACAACAATCAGTAGATAATTTGTCACCTACTATCATTAACATGTATATTATTAATAAACAACTTTCATATACATTAAGAAATTCATTGAGACTAAATAGTGATTGAAGATTAAACATGAAGACAGTTTCGTGATAAACATATTAAAATTAATAATATTAAGAATAAGTATAAAAATAAAATCCTTGCTCATTACGTTTAAACAGCATACGTTCATTTTATCGCCGTAACACTATTTTCTGCTTTGTAGCAATTAAAACAGATACAATACTTATCAACTGTGACGTATGTTGTTCAAGTCACAGCCTCGTGAATTTCTTTAATACGATTTGAACATACAAAAATTCACGAAAGCGTTCCGTGCGTTATTTTAGTTTTTAAAGAGTTTACTCGGAAACAGTGTCGCGGTGGTGGGGTTAAACTGGAATTTATACCCCCCCCGATAGCTCATGATGCCAAAGCGTCCTCCCTCGTCGCGTAGCGTGGCGGTTAGTAAGTGTGACGTCACTTCAGTTTAAACCACACCCACTGCACACGGTGTTACATGGAACCGGGAGTTAACGCGCAACTTTTAGTGTTCGTCCAATGAGAGCCTGCAATGGAGCGTGTGTGACAAAGTCACTTACGAACCGGTATTGTATTTTTCTTTTAGAAAGAAAACAAAACCTGGAGGGGGGCTCAAGCTCCCTGAGTACCTTCGGGTGCGCCACTGCTCTAAAACAATCTAGGGCCTACCAAAAAAAAAAGAAAAGAAGACAGGAATACCTGTTTTAAAAAAGTTTAATGAAGCACCAATCAGAAGAGGCCATTGCAAATAAGCTTTACAATTGTAACAATTCGTGTACAGTGAATGTACATGTATCTTGTACAAGTTTCCTTTTTTCTATACTTGGTAAGATTTTCATTAAAGTTGTGGATGACAGTACTTTATGTATCTATCGGGCCTGTATTTATACATCATTTAGTAAAACACATGCTCCAACTTGAATAACACTTATTTCTGTGCCTTCAAAAAATAAACAACATAAATGATGTATGCCCATAACGGTGTACGCCTGTTTTCCATCATGCTTGCCTTAAGATCAGTAAACACCATTGGTAATATTTCAACAAGAGAATAACTATAACACGAGTAGTGTGACGTAAACTTCGACGAAATGGTGAATAAAATGAATTATGTACCATTGCTCGCTGAGTTTACTCAATCACTTCTACGTTCTGTGTTACATGTAACTTAATACACACATAAATCAACAACAAACATCGTTTAATACAGTTCACCTATCAGCATCTAGGTCACTCCCATCTTTAGCTAACAAGTCTCACACAAACATGTCTAACCATTACCACCATCTTTGAACTCTGAAGTCTTTGCACAGGAAATCATAGACACACACAACCAAGAATAATGCAAATACAGAGCTGAAATCTCCCGTCTTTACATGCATTCTGTAAATATAACCAGTCCATTGCAGACATTAAAATTGTTACGCTATCGTACAGACAAGTTCATCCTTTACAAGAACCCACAGATCTCACACTGTAGTCAATCATAATACTCTTTAACTACAACTTTGAAAACGTAATTTTCATTCTATCTAGATTAGATCTAGATATCTCCTCGGTTCATGCATTTACAAAATGACGCATATTCGCCAGCACCCACTACAAACAGGAATACATACAGTTACAGGGATGAAGAACGGTACGGTTTTTATATGGAGGGTGCAATTGAAAAATAACTATAGTAAATAATACTTGACATTTATAAAGCGCCCAATCCATCAAACTGCTCCCAGGCGCTGTACATCAGTATGAGTATAAGTATAAATAAAGAAATACATAACTAAATGAATGAATAAATAAATAAGAAATAAATAAAACCTACATGTACCATAGTTAAAATCAATACTAACAAACTAAAAATGCTTGTTTAAAAAGGTGCGTCTTCAGCCCGGTCTTAAAACTCTCCACATTCCTAGACTCTCTAAGTTGAACTTCAAGCTGGTTCCAGAGACGGGGACCAGCCACAGAAAACATCCACTCGCCAGCAGAAGACAGCCTAGTTTTGGGGGGAGTAGGCCTAGACGAGTCCAACGCAGAACGGGTGAATCGACTAGGAATCCTAACATCAAGCACATCACTTAAATAACTTGGAGCACTGTCGTGAAGACATTTAAATATCAGGAGACACACTTTAAAAACTACCCTGTATTTTACTGGCAACCAATGTAATTGCATCAGCGCAGGAGTAGCGTGGTCAAATTTCTTGCCATTAGTGAGTAACCTTGCTGCAGCATTCTGGACTCTCTGCAAAGGAGCAAGGGCTGACGCCGATAGACCAATTAAAACATAGTTACAATAGTCAATGCTGAGACATAACAAGTGCATGAATAATCTGCTCCATGGCTGATTGACCCAAATAACGTTTAATTTTGCTTAGATTGTACAGGTGATACATTGCACTGCGAGAGACATTCTTGATGTGGGATTGCATATTCATTTTGTTGTCAAAAATCACACCGAGATTCTTGACTTCAGAGAGTGCGGTAATATTGTGATTACCTATATTCACAACAGTCCTAGGAATTCTGCTCAACGACATATGCGATCCAATAATAAGCAGATCTGTTTTATCATCATTTCGCTTCAAAAAATTAATCGCCATCCAACATTTGATGTCGTCACAGCATTTTTCCAAACTGACACTTGTTGCTGTATGTTACTGGCAGTTGGCTGTGCTGACAAATACAACTGAGTGTCATCTGCATAAAAATGACAACTCAGTCCATGATGCCTAGTAACATCCCCTAATGGCAACATATACACATTGAATAAAAGTGGTCCAAGTACAGAGCCCTGAGGGACACCGTACTTGTATAGGCGTCTCCGTAAGTGTACAGGCGTCACTCATGGTTCCGACATCCGATCCGACCATCAGGCGATAAAGACCGAATCTGAACTCTTTGTAAACCGTCTCTAAGGTGTAAAGAAGAAAACCACTTGAAGGTATTTTGTGAGACTCCAACATGTGTCCTTAATCAATGAAGCAAAATGTCATGATCAAGCGTATCAAAAGCGGCACTTAGATCAAGAAAAACCAGATTGGAAACTTTGCCCTCATCCATATTTTTCCAAATGTCATTTTGAATGCGGGCGAGAGCCGTTTCCTTCCTATGGTGGCGCTTATATGCCGATTGAAAAGGTTAATGTAACATAAACCTAGTCATATGATTAGTCGGATGTTGCGCAACCACCTTCTTGAGAACCTTAGAGACAAATGGTAAATTGGCAACTGGCCGATAATTAGAAGAGATAAACATAATCACCGCGGTGGATGACAAATACAGTAAAAAGATAATCGATGACACCGCGAGTCATCGATTATCTTTTTACTGTATTTGGCCGATAATTCTTAAGCAGTTCGGCTTGATCAGCCTTTAGGTTGCGAGATTTTGGAATGGGAGCGACAGTAAACATCTTAAAATCATTTGGAAAAACTGCACGGTTAATGGAAGAATTAACAAGAGATGTGATTATCGGCGACCCACAAAAAGATGGGTCCAATTATGTTCATGTATATGTCATGAACTTTGGGGTATGAACGTTGAAAAGAAAGGTCAAGTTATTAAAATGCTTGAAATTAATTTATTCTAAACTTACACAAGTATGGTGGATTGACAGTGCCTTCATTATTGCTATTAAAGTGAACGGGTTACAGAAGGTGACACTTTGTAAGTATTTACTGTAGAGGGATTTCACATTAGCGCCGTCTGCGCATATCTGCATCGAAACCGAGGCTCTATGTGTTGAACTTCGTCGCGCGCGCCCGCGGAGTCCACACATTACATGGAGTATCCGGTTCGTAAGTGTGACGCCACTTCAGTTTAAATCACGCCCACTGTACAAGATCCACGACCATCGCAGGTACGTCAGTTCGCAGTCAATTGTCGTTATTTTTTCTTTTGATTACGCGTCGAGTCAGCCTGAAAGACTCTTCCACAAAACTTTTCAGCCTGAAAAGTCTGAATTTAACATACCTTTATGTATTTTGTGTCTTGACTCCTTACTTTCAATCGTCTGATCGTATTAAGAATTGAAGCTGACACATACAGCCTCGTTTTCAAACGCAGAAGTGCGCAGATCGATGCCAAAAGCGTCGTATTGGGATCCCTCTATAAGGTTCCGGTGAACACTGCGTAGTATATACTGCGAAGCATACACTGCGTAGTAGGCCTATAGCAACGATAAATGATCAGTGGCCAAGACGACGGAAAAAGACAATGGAAACTTTGCAAGATTTCTTGCGTTATTTTCATTGGGACGGACGACGTTGGTTGAACTGGAAAGGTGAGACACAGGTGTTTTCATTGAGCCAATCTCCAGATCTAATCTGAGCCAATTCCTAATAGAAATCACTCATCATCTCCTAACAATCCACGTTTAACAGCCACAGCAAATTCACAACTCATCTTTCCTATCAAAATGAGGGAAGTGCACCCGCATTCTTTCCTATCTCACATGTGGTATTTAAAGGGATACAATTTGACAGGGGAACAGTGCTTCGTACGTCATCCCAAATTGTTTTTGTTGACATTACAAAACATTTGGATGAGGATTTTCTCGAACCAAGGATGATTTAAACGTGATAGATCTTTGACGACCAACCGAGATTTGTACGTTGCCAACTGAGTTTTAAAAGTAAAACGAAGCTTTACCAATGGTGTATAGTAAGACATCTGAAGGTACAGTACCTTTTTCCAACGATTATTAAAAATGAACAAGGTATTAACATAACAGCATAAGCTTCATAAAAGTACATGTAGTTTTTCGATAGCTATGTTCATTTTTAATAGTAAAAATGACACTTCGCATACGAAATACTTTTTACAGACTTTTAATAAAGAAAAAACACCAGTAGCTCTCAAATTTATCTCTTTGTTGTTTTAGATTTAACTCTTGACATTCTTCTACCACCTCAGAATCAAATGAGTCAATCCTTTTAAAGAGAGATGTAAGAGTTGGTGATTTATACGTAAGTCAACCCGGCGGTACACGTTGGTTGTAAGGAGCGTCGTTCATGTTTGTCTCCCCAAAACCAACGAAAACAAACGGCACGTTCCTGCAAAAAAGAGACAAAAATAAAAAAGAATAACGTCTTTTATTTCAACTGAATTGGCAATCGGGCTCACTGTTAATGTTCCAAGTGTTTAAGCACGTTGATGAACTGTTTGCTTCCTTAATACGTGCGATTCACAATAGTGCGCCTCCGAAAGATTGCAACGCGTTGGCCAATAACAATGCGCAAGATCCGTCGACCGAATGCGCATTTGAAAAGGGCTGACAGATTTCGCACGATGTGATCGGCTAATGCGTTGCAAAGTCTTGGAGGCCCACTATTGCGAATCGACCGTATTAACAAACAAATTGATTATAAACAATGAGCAACGAAAGGCACTGAAAATTGGAAGCAAACGTTCAAAGCATAGTGTGGTCTTAAAGGAATTATTTGGAATATACATCAAACCCAAGTGCCATTTGAAACTAAAAATAAAAAAATGAACAAGTATTCCTGAAAAAATATACACATAACGCATTAAAATTAATCAGTAGAAATAAAAACAAAGAGGCCGCAAACACCCCCCCCCAGTTTGGACCTCCCCGCTAAATGGATGAAATGTAAACGACATATTTACAGTCAAAAGAACGTCCACGCTTTCGATATTTCCAGGATTGATGCCCAGCAAAGACTTGGGTAACTTCAGGGATGGAAAAAAGGACTACGGCGACGCGCAGACAAGCAAATGAAAACAATTACTACAAAAGCCGAGACGTTAAGTCAAATAAGATTACAGGACAGTACTGAAGGTAACCTCAGTGAAAGTGAGACTTTACTGTTATGTAAAGGCACAATTTGAAAAGCACTAATAAAATAATATGAAAATAAGAATTACTTTTAGTTTATCGAAAAGCTACGTTCAATATTACTGACAAAAATGCCATCAATCATACAAATTACCTTAAGGGTCATCTTTTTATTAAAAAAAAACTATTGAAATATTGTTTTAACGGATAAACCAATTGGTTCTGTACTCCATGCGTACAGCAACTGGGCAAAGAACAAAAGCGACAACAAAACAAGCTCATGCATGTGATAAATACCGTGAAACATGCTATCCCAAACATTACCCAGAATGGTATATGGAAGTTGAATGAAATAAACAGACAACTGTAAGTTATTAAAAGCGAAGTTAACTTGAGTGTGTGACATTTTCTTATAGTGAGGATAATAAATGCTCGACAGGAACGAGTCATTTTATTCAATGAAACAAAGAAAAATGTCTGTGGTATAATAAGACTTCCACGTTGCATGTACGACTCATACCCGTGTAAGTAGTATTCAGGGTTACTAAATGTATCATAACGACCTTTTATAATGCTCAATCAACATTGCAGTCACTTGCAAGCCCACAAGACATCACACCATTCCCCATAGACAAACAATTATTTCTTAACAAGTCTTGACGATGGAACGCATACCACATCACCAACAAGAAAGTTCAGAGAACCACTACACTGTCAAATACAAACAAATACAGGTGCATGTCATGACATATCCAACGTACTTGATGAAGTCGAATAGATGACTTTCAATTTAACCTCTGATCATTACTTTGTGACCAACGATCTATTCTACCACACTGTTGAAGCAAGCCACCATGACTGTGCATACAGTCTCGCTCTTCCGGTACAGGCATATTCTAAACGCTTTAACGAAACTTCAATGATGGTGCCCATTCCATATTTAGCCTGATTTTGCTAGAAAGAGCGTTTTTACCCGCAAATCACGTGGAATTCCTAATAAGTTAAGCTTTTGGAATCAGGTAAAAGAAAGAACGAGTCAGATGAGCTGAAGTGTGACGTGAGATAAACAAGGAACCAATTCAAATTGAGAACTGTCAAAGACAAGGTAAACCAAAAATATCCTAGCTCCTATTCGATCATATTCACAAGCGGCGTTTTTGGTACCTCGAAACATCGCACATCATGAATGTAAACCATACGCAGTAAAACATCAATTATAAAACAGCCAGGCCTACACATAAAGCAATCTCCTGAGACTTAATCTACCGACATCACTTTCGGCTAGGTTAATAGACTGTGACAATGATCACATCATCACCGAAGAAGAGTAAAACTAGGTTTCGAGAAAATCGCAAATGAATTTTCAAATGCTAAGTTCCCAGTATCTAGCGTTTCTTTGACCTAAGCAATACTACTTCATGACTAATGGAGATCTTAAATTACATAAAAGACAAAAATAGCATTTATACAAGTCAATTCAAATTGTTTAGTTTGGAAACAAGAACTTTGTCTGTTCTTAAAAACGCAAAAATTTGTGTGAATTTTGTCTATTCATGAAAACGGTACGCAGTGTCGATTACGCACGTGCTTTAATAGGTAACCGTAATAGGTGCAAAATTGCTACATATTTATACATTTTTAGAGTAATTTCCAGAGTCTCTTCATAAAAACAGAAGATGCTGATTAGTTGAAAACTGCCCCACGACGATCATCCTGATTTGGCTGCCCTCAGTGGATTTGCATGGTTTTAACAAAAAATGCTTACACCAAGCTACAATGTCGGCATCACATAGCCTAGTTGATTTTAACAAAATTGAAAAGTCATGATTATGGGACACACTGTTTCTTCATGAAAACAGTGACAACGTATAAAAACACGTTGGCTTTCTTTATATAGATTTCCAATAGTTAGTATATCTGGTCTCTTTTCAGTAATCACAAATCACTGTGCATAGCCTACCTGGGTAAATTGGTCAAAGTAAAAAAAAATGCTGTCAGAAGGAAAATATTCCGTGAAAATTATGCAGAGGAATTCATTGACACGAACTTGACCATCAGTTTATTGGAGAAATGCTACGAGAGTGGAGGTTACAATTAGCATTGATCAAAGGTAGCACCAATGAAGAAATAAGCTGCTGCCTGCTAAAATTCTTCAAGGTTTCCTAAATTAGACACTAAGATTGTCTTTGATCTCTAGCACCATGAAACAAGCAAATGGGAGATAGGAATATAAGTACTCTAGAAGTCCTCAAGTGAAGGATTGAGTATGGTTACGGTTAAAGGCCTTTGTTTTCAAGTTTTCGGACAACAGACGGGACACAAGCTGCAACCATGCACTTGATTTGAAATGAAAGAGTCTGAAATAAAAGTGAGACAAAAACCATGCAAACCGCCATGCAAGGACTACAAACACAGAAACTTGTGTATAAGCATTGTACCTGATCTTCAGGTTCAGGGCGCCAGACTAGCTCCAAACATCGAAAGCAGCTGTTAGACAGACTTGTATAGAAAGGCTTGTGGCAAGAAATTTAAAGTATTTACGGCATGTGCAAAATGAAGAAAACAGAAATTAAAACAAGAATAAGCCAGAACATTGTAAAGACTTTAGAATAACTGTGAATACGATTATTAACGAGAGGCGCTTCAACCTTGTGGCATGACAAACGAAAACATGTGAAACTTCAGACATCAGACGCACAAGAGAAGAAATTGAAAGCACATATAGCAATTGACGTGAGGGCAAGACAAATCTTTAGGTCTAGTTTAACGCATGAAAGTCATAATTGTTTGTAGCAATTTAGAAATCAACATTCTCCTACCCACACACTATTTTCTTTCTTTCAGGTAGTTCAACTATCATCAGAACAGCTCATTCGCTTACTAAACGCATTACTGGCTTACAAAGGTGCCAGAAATAGACTCCAATAATTTATTCACACGAAAACAACATTATATGTAGCTCTTTCGCTAGTACACTTTGGGTTTTTTTCGCCGAGTTCTTTTCCCTTTCTACAAATCTCGATTAAGCGAAAACAAAACACCTAAAATTGATAAGACAGGATCCAGAATTACAGAGGACACTATTAGAATAAGCACTTCACCACAAATGTACATAATGAATAAGTTTACTATCCAAATGATTATGATAATCGGGTACTGCTAGTATGACTTTACTTTACCGAATTTCAACAGAGAGGGATGCGTGATCTGCTAAGCCTGGACAATCCACACTGAAAATTTTACTTAGTCAATCGGGATGAAAATGTCATAAAAAAACGGCAAATGTTCAGTAATACAAATAATTAGTTGACGAGTTTGTTCTGGGGAATACTAAATATGACATTAAAATATTCTGAAGTTTTGTCATTATTTTGACTCTCGTTTTGCAATCGTGCTAACATCTAGACCAAACGTAGGCCAACAAACTCTAAGTGTCAGTTTTGTAGTGTCAGCAACGAAAGGTAATTCGAAATGTTGGCCGCTGAAACTGAATATGTTAGGGGTTTGCAGACCACTTATTGTCACAGAATGTAACGTCACGGTGGCATATTTTGTGTGAAATGCCGCAAACAGGATGTCTATCAATAAAAATCGTGGAAAAATTCAAATTCATCAATTTAAGAGGCAGATAGAAATTAATTTTAGGCGGAATTTAATCAGAGGACAGAGGCGATAATGCATTTTAGCATTTAAATTATTCACCAACAAGAAAAGAAATTGTCATTTTACAACGCAATCAACAAAGGCACCAAACATTATAAAGGCGACCAACAATAAGCACAAGAAGACAAATTCAAAAATTGTCCCTAAAAAACATTTGGCTAAAATGCATTGGTTTTTCTTTTCTGAAGTGTGCATTAAACTCATGTTTATTAAAACCCTCTTAGAAAACACAATCAACGAAATGTCTCATTATTACTTGAAAGATGTACTTTATACACTTTATTCTCGATACATGTTTGACATGTTCAAATGTTACAAGATACATCAACACTCAAGTAACCTACCAACTACTTTTCCATGCAGACACTCTGATATTCACAGCTCCGCAACAGGTTTTGAATCAAGTATTGCTACACCTGTACCTCTAAAAGAACCTTGAAGTTAAAATTCATATTCCCCTTTGATGTGAAGCCAAAGCGTAGAAATACAGGTTCCCTCATCGTGTAGGATATTTCTCAATCACTTATTTGGTGTAAAAGCAAACGTTACAGGCAAAATCAGTTCGGTTTGCCTGTGTCAGTATATTCCTGTCGATAGCTACTAATTCCGATTTTATACAGGAATTTGTATAAATGGTTCTATGCAAACTTCTGCACGTACTCAACCTCATGGTATTACCTTTGATATGCAAAGATTAAGGCAAATTGTTCAACTTACCCCCAGATTACATTATTCAAGTTGCATCTATGAAACCTACACTACATTTCAATACGACGTTACCAACAAACACGATGTAATGTATAATTTTTAATTTGATTAGTATATATTTTGAATACTAATATATAGCATTTTCCTTTACAAATGAATGCAATAACATTTATACATTATATACACCGGATACTTAGAGATTTCTGAGTGCAGAGATTATTATTTGAGTATTTTAATTTTAATAACACGTATCATATATCCTTTTTTCCTGTTATATTAAGACTATTGTTTATTGATTCATTATTTCATTCATCATTTTGAACCACAAAGGCAATTTAAATTCATGAATTGGTTTTCAACTATTACTTCTAATAAGTCACATAAACTGCTTGATAAGTGATACAACACAACTAGTTTTTCACACTCATTTCGAAAGGCAAAACACTCCAATGATTGCCGGTCAAGTGCTTTAAAAAGTTATTTTAACAATGAATTCTGACCAATTGCTTTGATTTAATTGATAGATAATACCTTCTGGCTATTTTAGCTACTACCACAATGCGAACTATACACGCAGAAATATCCTTTAAGCTCTTCAAACTCCTCAAACTCATAAGCCTCTTGCTACATGTATATATCGTTCTACACACTTAGTGCGCTCACCGACCGTATTCAGAATCAAATTGCATGTTATGAAATACGGAAAACAGCAGAATAATAGTGGACAACTTAAACAAAATGTTTATGTACAGGAAAATCTAAAACAGTAAAACCTCCAGCATTTTTAGCATGCTTGTGAAAACACCAACTCTACTCAAAATAAATTATAAATGAAACAATACAGCAATCTAATTGACTGCATGGAAGTCAGCAACAGAATGTTTAAGAATGTCTAATTTATGAAAGGCCACCAGTGGACTAAAAAAGAAATCAGGATTCCGTTCGACAACATATATACGAAAACAGGCAAGTTGAGTAAGTTGAAATATGACAAATCCGAAAGTGAACTACTCCCCGATACTGAATAACAGCTCAATACTACCCAAGATCTTAAATTGGGAATTCAAATCAAGGTAAACTAAACGCATTCCACGTTACGGGAAATTTTTACATGCATCTATCAACACTGATAAATATATTTATTGACAATGAAATAACTTTCATCAAACACATAGCAACTCTGTCGAAAGACCCCATTGTAATTTGTGGTGTGTATAATGCACTTGCGAAAATGAGGAGCTTGTGAATCGTTTTCGAAAAAAACAAACAGACCAAAACCCAAAACCTAAAGAAATCCAAGAGGATATACACAGGAAAGCCAGAACACAATCTGGTGGCAATCATTCCAAGATATGGAGTCACTGCGAAGTCGTTATGTTACGAGAAGTCTTATTCCGTGGTTCGTGACAGCTTCCGTATGGGTATTTGTAGTTTGTTGTGCGTAAGTCGCATGATGTAGAACGGCGTGCATTACTGAGCTACCGTGTCTAGTCGATGATCTTAGCAATAACGACGTGCATTAAAAAATGTTAAAACCAAAATGAACATTTTAAAGAAGTACTTATACTCTGTGTTATGTCGCTGTTTTCCTAGACGCATACAGGAAGCATACACCTGCATACCACAATGGTTGTTCCTTCGACAACGGTACACTGGCCAAACTAGGCATGTTATCCGGAAATTACTACAAAATCTATCAGCCTTATCACACAAAAGCAAGCAAGAAACTGCAGTCTGTCATAGCCAACCATACAACGTCATACAGGAAATATGACATGATTTCGTCTCGGCATCAAGAAAACATTTGTTTTAAGGATTTAATTTGCTTGGACGAAGAAAACTGAACTCACGAACAAATCATGACAAAACTTTCAGGCATTTGTTTTATTGAAATTTTCTACAGAATCGGAGAAACAAGACAAGAATTTTTCCCCACACCTTCAACCTCACCTCCTCAACCTCATTCCCAAGAGAATTGCTACATAAACCTTATCTCATTAATGCTTGTCACCAGTTTTTGCAGCGCTTCTCTTCCAAACAGCTGATACATCTGAACGCCTTAATTAATGTGTTACCATACTGTTTTTAAAACAGGTGAATTTCCCACAGATTCCCGCAGATTTTCAAATTTTCCACAGATATTGTAATAAAGCGATCGATGTCTCAGAGCAGAAAGTGGCCGGAGAATAAACATGAAATTAAGAAATTCGGACGAAACAGAGATACCTGCATAATCTTGGTTCCGGCCCAATGTAAAACCTACCATAGGCCCCTAAAGGATAATCATTCAAATGATTATGCAATAAACGAGTGGCAATACTTCCGAAGAAGCAACTGTCAACCTGAACTATCCAGCTACGTCAACTTAAGCGAGGATCTAAAGTGATCTTTAATCAAAATGTAATCCCAATGTAAATGAGACAAGCACAATCTTTGAACATGCAAAAATGAAATGGATCAGGCAGTCATGCAAGAAACGAAATGTACGGGGGTCATCTATTAAGGATAAGGGAAGGAATCCATGACACGTCCAGCTACAACAGCACAGCTTGAACAAGTCCGTAACGAGTGCATTGACCAAAGAACCGCAACAGTTTTGTGATGCGAAGTATGTATTTTCACATGCAGCATCATGCATATGCCAAACTAAACAGAGCTTTGCATGACCATTGAAGTTGAAGTATAGCCCCCTCTAGAGTTTGGAGGTGACCTTACTTCTTGGCAGAGGATGGTCTTCTTGAAGGCCTGACGAAACCTAGCTGACATGATGTTGTAAAGGATTGGATTGATTGTGGCGCTGGTGTACATCAAGACGATGGAGACTTTATACAGCACATCGTAATAAATAGTACTCAGTGTCTCACTCAGCTTTATATCGACGAAGTTTGGAATGATTCGGATGATGTGAAACGGTAGCCAGCAGGCTGCGAAGCAACCTGCTACCAAAGCTACAAGGAATGAAAAATCAGTGGCTTTAATTTTATACCAAATTAAACCGTCACAATAAGCGTCAAAACGATTGAAAACCTATCCTTTGTATACCTTACTCAAGTGAACTAAATTAAAGGTTGTAGCGTACTGCTATTATTCAATCAATTCTATACAGAGTGGGGGGCATGTCAGGGGCGGAACCAGGAGTTTTTGATTGGGGTACATGGCAAGGGCGGATCCCTGAATTTTTTAGTGGGGCTGTCCAGGGTCCAATCAAGGAATTTCTGAGCGGGGTGCATGGCAGTGGGATGTTATCTTTTTATTATAAATACATTTGTTATTTCTTTTCTCCCTCCCTTTATTATTTTTTTCTTTTCTTTTCTTCCACTTTTTTTTGGGGGGGGGTGACGGAGCAGGGGGTTAACCACCCCTCCTCCCTCTAGATCCTCGCCTTCATGTTGAGACTTTTAACACTCAACAAGTTCATTCGATTTATAGCCACTCGCTGTTGTTTTTTCGACTCAGACGTACGTACATGCAAACCAAACGCTTTACCATGAAGAGTACCAGTCCTGAAAACAAGACGGAAACTCACCTAACATTTTAACAATCTGCTTCCGAGATTTCTCCACGGAGTTTTCTTTCTTGTCGTTGGGGTTGACCCCATTTCTGTTCCTTGCTCTTCTGGAGTTCCGACGCACTACCACCTCTACGTTGAATCCGTATAATACCCGCGCAATCAAGGAGTAGAATATTGTGATCAAAATCATGGGAATAAAAAAGAGCAATGTAGCAGAGGCGATGTAGAAACGGTCTATAACCGTCTCCCAGTAAGCATCAGGATAACCGCATACCGTGGTTTCTGGTATCTCGGGGCATACTTCAAAAGTATCAACACCCAAAAATAGAGGGAGGCTTACACAAGAGGAGAAAATCCAAATGAAAACGATGATTTTGATGGCGCGTGAATGCGAGACGTAAGACTTTGCTTTAATGGGATGACAAATTGCGATGTAACGCTCGGTTGTGAAGGAAGTAATATTCAGAATCGACGTGAATGTGCAAGCCTCGATCAGAAAGTACCTGAGTCGGCACATGAAGCGAGTGTATGTCCACGGCCATGCTTTCAATTCATAAGCTACTTCCATCGGTCCCGTCAGTAAAAGGATCAGAAGATCCGAGAAAGCCATATTGACCAGGTAATTGGATGTTGTTTGCAGGATACGATTCCTTAATATCACCACTATTGTTAGAAGATTTCCAATAATACCAACCAAACACAGCAAGGCCACAAGCGTTACAAATGGGATAACCTGGGCGTAGGCGTAATGCTGTGGTGGCATAATATACTGCAAGTGATCGATTAGCGTCTCCCCCGTCAGTTCATACAAGTAATAGGCACATACGCTGTTACGGGAGTAACAGTCATACGCCACATCATAAACAAAACTTGACGCGCTGTTGTAGCGATTTTCTCTCAGAGTCGCGTCATCAATGAGGTAATCGTAGGAAACGTTGCAGAGGCTTGGAATTTCCATTTTGACAAATCACAGTTATCCCAACTAAAGCACGATACTGTAGTTGTGATTATTCTAAGCAGTTTTGCGCATTACACAAGTTAAGTGCCTGATGATTAAATCATAAGATTCCATCTGACGAACCATCAGTCGAAGGAACAATAAGAAATTACAGGTGACATGTTAACAGCAGCACAGGAATAGCCACTCAAACAAAGTGCACTTTTATCAGAGGTTGAGGTTCAAGAACTTCCGTTAATTTTTTTTACCATAGTCCCGCAGTCCTCGTTGAAAGTCATTTATCGTTCTCAATGGAACTAGTACTTTCTACTTCTCAACATCGCTCTCTTGACTGCAGGCAAGTCTTGAGGAGTCTGAAGAGAACGATGGACTAGACTCACACACAGGTGACAACGTCGAACTTATCCCCTGTAATGACTTCTTCAGGATTTTTGATCGAGTGGTTGGGAACGACAGAGGTGTTAAAAGGCAATATCTGCTTGCATGTCCTGGGGATGACGATGAAGATGTTTCCATCTATCTGAAACGAAAATATGCAGGGAAGAGAGGTTTGATAGTATACCGGTATTAAAGTATTTCCTGAAGATAATATTACTCGAAACACATTTCTTTCAAGAATATTAGTGGGAGTTTTAGCACTGATGGATGACACGACGTCTTAATGTGAAAATAAACATAGACAAACAGGAACAAGATTTTTTTCAAATGATCTTTTTTAGTAAAACCAACCCTTTCGTGAAATTAGCCAGCGACAGTCAAGGCTCAGCGAAGATAAACTCTGACTGACAGTGAGCTTTACCAAAGACGGATGAAAAACAACTACGAACAATTGTTATCTAACGCTTGATCTTACCTGATCAAATCATTTACCTCCTAGCCTAATGTCATGTCAAGTCCCAAACTGACTGTGCAAGATATTTCACCCAGTCCCATCTGATCCATGATTTATTTAATTTGTCGAGTCACTGATTCCAGCCTCCACTTTCTGTCTGTCAGAAGGCTAATCAAGCAGAAATCCTGTTTGATAAGCGATAAGCGTCCACGTTACCTCTACGGTCACCTCATTTTCCTCATCATCAAAAACCTAGAAGAAATTCTTAATCCCAATACGCTTGTTAATTTGCAAAGCTCAAGTCCGTAAAAGCTCTTTCATAATTGCATTGAAATTTACTGATCCATAAACACTATCCGAACAACATTCGTATGATGTCAATGTTTGCCGAAACAAAGCATTTATTTAGTTACAAAATTGCTGGGTCAAACTCAGCTGTGATCACGTGCCTGGAGTGAACATATTATTGGAATCGTGCCTTATTTCCTCTTTTTCATACATATCTATTGGAGAAAATTCTGCTCCCAGGGTTTCCACTTTCGTGAATACGATGATGCAAATAAAGACTTCAGTGCCTACAATGTCAAATGACTCAGACCCCAAAACCAACTTATGTCCGCTTCGCCCAAAAACACCATAAGAAACGTACTGCTGACAAAACGCTAAACATAAAACAGTTGCTAGAACTATGTGGATTGTAAAAATACAACGGAAGATTATACATGAAGTGTATGACTTTACCACTGTGAATTTTTACCCCGAAGATCAATAATGAAGTCCCACCGTGCGTAAAACTATGAAATGCAATTTGCAACCAGAGGACAGGCTATGCTGCTGTTTAACAAGATCGTGGTGTCAAGGAAATTCGTCACGAAGGATAAAATTGGCTTTAATCTACAGCCAATGTCAATGCGCCTGCCAAGAATGGCAATCATACTTACAGCTGCATTTCACGGCGCAAAAAGAAGACCGTGTTTTCCTCACCATTCTATGACAGCATATAATTGTAGTTTTTGGGTTTAAACAAGCAGATATGTCTTTACTTTTAAGCTGAACATAGCATAGTACGAGTTTCGAGGTTATATCTAGGTAAATATTGAGGCATTTTTAAATGCAAGTCGAATTCCCAATTCAGATTTTTAAAAACTAACCATCAAAATCGAAACCAAATTCGTATAAATATATTCGCCCCCTTTGAAAAGAACAAATATACGCGCTGCCTTCAGACTGACAAAATGAACCAAAATACTTCTTTTTGCCATTTTTAGCCCCTGTGGCAAATGCTACGTCATTCACAGGGTTCTAATTAAATAACATAATGTTTTAACTGAATTATATGACGAAATTTTACCTCCAACAATGCAAGTTCTTGAGACAGCCTTGGACACAACGCCGTGTACCAGCAAGTATCAGAGTTCTCAGTAATCTTGAATACACAGACTCAAGTGAAGACACGAAGGTAAGGTCCATCACCAAGGCAACCCAACAAGCCAGAGGTGACCTTAGGCCGCCCAGGGTCTCATGACAACTCCCTTGTTGGCCACAATTTCCGAATTTATGACGAGTGTGGTCCCTTGTTACGACCCCAAGGTTAACCTGCTGGGGATAGAATAATCGACATAAGTGCTATCTCTGTTTCGCGGCCTTCAATCACCCAATTTGTCCAGCTTTGCACACCTAGAAATCTGTAGAGACTTCACATTTGACCTTAGTAACACAATTATAAACGAATCAAATTAGATATTGCTTAACCGTTGAAATGCTGACTGCTCACAGCATCTGCAATATTGCTTATTTGCTAAAGCAGAGCTAAACTACATGTTAGCCTATGTTTCAAAATAGTCCATGACCGAACATGAGTAAAAGAAGTGTGAGCACACAATTCTCTTTCTCTTTGAGGAACTAAAAAAATAATGTAGTACGCGCTGATCGCAAAGTGAGCGCACTTTGTTCGTGCATGTCAGTATCAGTGGAAAGAGAGACGTTACATTCCTTTGACTAGAACAAGACTGAAAAAGCCCTTGTTTTATGTGTATTGGCAGTTAATTATTCAACATTACACATAATATCTTCAGAATTAAATAATTTAAGATAAACTATAACACTGAACGCTGTCAATAGATTGATCCATGCAGCTTGTAAAGTTATTCCAAAACCTTTTGGACAATAGAAACAAATGGGGAAAAAGTATTTTAAACACAAAAGAATTATAAAGACTCTAAACACAAAAGAATTATAAAGACTCTAAACACAAAAGAATTATAAAGACTCTAAACACAAAAGAATTATAAAGACTCTAATCACAAAAGAATTATAAAGACTCTAAACACAAAAGAATTATAAAGACTCTAAACACAAAAGAATTATAAAGACTCTAAACACAAAAGAATGCATTGAAATAAAAAGCAAAATATGCCCATTGCGCGCACGTGTTCCTGCATTGAAGATGTCTCTTCGTCGATGGTGCTGCACTGCACTCTGAAATAATCTTGAACATAGGTAACAATGAAATATCACGAAGTACGTTGCAGTTTCAATTTTTTTGCAAAAATTTAAAAGTGAAACAAATGTGGTTTTCGTCGACTTCAAACGCAAAAGGGCATTAAAGCTTGAAAAATGGGTTCATCAGATGTGATAAATCCCAGCAACAAACAGCGCAGAAATCCTTACGCACATCAGAGTGCAAGTGGTAGATGTAAAGCAAATTTTACAACTTGAGCAGGGATTACAAAAATCTAGCATCTTGCCCCAAACACTCTATGGACCATGGACATGATTTAACACAACCAAACCAAATAAATGAGTCATTATACGTTGCAAATGAAAGGAGATAAAAAGGGCAGTATACTCAGGAGGAAGATCTCAATCGGATCATTAGCTTTAGAATTATCACAGCTGCTCATGCTGCCAGAAAGATAACGAAATTAGGATTCGGGGAAAGGTTTCTTGTAGTCTGGATCACCTAAACCACGAACGCAGACAAAATTGTAACCTTATTATTGTGATCTTATTAAATTTTTGGCTGCTGCTGCCAAAGGAATTCAAATAAGGAAATCTTACGTAAACAACTAAACATCGATTCCAACTTCTGGGACAGCTAGCTGTGGGTTTCTTTCACAATGAATGTCTTAGAAGGAAGGTGCTAATATTTATGGAGTTAGGTAGACAAATTTGAGGGTCATTCTATAAATTCAGGGTCCAAAAGTGTGACATTTTTGTGTCCGTTACACTTTACCTGTGTAATTTGGCATGGAAATATCACTCCAATTGATTTCAAACTATTTCTATTTGTTTGGCAGGTAATTTGCATTACTTTATCACTCATGGAATACAAAGAATGTGTTCTGAATTTTAAAAAATCATATTGTTAGATGAGACAGAGACACAAAAAATAATGGACCCTTATAGAATGACACTTAGACTTGAAACTTAGAGTTCTGGGTCCCTTCTTACACAAAGTTAGATGCTCATTGCAATCTTCCCTATGAATTCCTCTTAAACTCCACTTATCAATAGAAAAAATCAAGTAAGTAAGAAATTTTTTCCACCCGCCCAATATTATGCGTGTAGTATAATATTATTTACATTAAGTTTATAGAATATTTTCTGTTTAATAGAAATATGCGGATATAACGTACACGGTTAATCGTTTGACATATTGAACAAAATAAACAGTCGACTCGATTGATTCTACTTTACCGTCTGAATAACTGAGAGATCACATAAAAGAATTCAAAACTCTGTCCAAAAACAAGTAATGCATGCAGAGAATGCCGTTAATTGAACAGAGGGAGTATTAAACGCTGGGACAGCGACGCTCTAGCTAAATGTTTACGGATACTATAAACTAAACATAACATATACTCCATCAACAGAAAATCTCTTTATCCAATTAGAATGTCATCCTATCCCTTTAGACGATAATTTACTGCTATTTGGATAGCTCGACAGCGATAAATTAAAATTCTTTTAGTGCAACCACTGACCCAAAAGCTTGTCTATGCAAACTTAATCGCAATAAAAAGGAATTTCCAAGTTCTCTCTATAGCTGGGTGTCCCTATAAAATGTAGTACTTAAGGCATATGTTTAACAGAGCGGGTGATATGACAAAAAAAAACACACAGACAAAACGTAAAAGTTTTACCTCCCAAAGTTCCAAGAAACATATACACATCCGGAGAATCTATAATCCAATTTTCAAAAGTTTATTGGAATATTTTTTACACCCATCATGAAAACCTTGACTATGTAATCTGTTGTAATCATTTGTCGTGCGCAGTGAATGGTAACAAGGCTGACAAGTACCAAATTAACAATTAATGAACGCACTGCGCAAGTTAAGTCTCGCGTATAATTACAGTAGCTGATGAAAGCAAACTCCGTTAGCATTCTGCTCGACAGCGTGATGTTGGAATATAGCGAGTCCATGACATGTTGTACATAAAACGTGTTACCATTCAAGTCCTCCGACATCGTCCTGAGGTCAACCAAATGCCCTACCTGCTAATACCTGCTAGAGAAATGGAATGACAAACAATATTTGTGAGAAAACTTGTGTCAAGCAGTGGATTTAACACTTTAATGTATACCACCACTGTACATGTTTTACAACTCTCTGCGGGAATCATGAAAGATATCAGAAGAATAGTAGGTGCGCGTCTGAGTAAACCCTACTTGCGATATACGGCTAAATTCCGTGAACTACAACGTTAAGAGGTGAAAAGAAGCGGGCTAGAACGGTACTTTAAGCCACTTCAACGGCACACAAGGTGACCGAGCCCTGACCACGCCCAAAAAATTAGAGAGCACACGCTGTGTAGTAAAGCCAAATAGCAGCATACAAGATGAACGATGTTAATTTCTGTATTGTTTAATTCGCATTTTGAACAGCTAAGGGCGTGACATACATGAAGGTCGTAAAAAACGATTTTTTTTTCACGTTAACCCTGAGTGATTTATTTTTCAGAACGAAATGTAGTGAGTAGCTCCCGATGACTGCATTCCAACCCTACTTCGAACATCACTGTCATACGTTACAGTATTTGTTAATTGACATGGCACCATGAACTTCTCAACAAGATATCCGACATCCTGAAAAATGTGCCATACTTAAGGCATCCAAAGGACGGGGTGACTCCACTCTTTCACTCGGCTTACGTCAAGTACAACAGCCATAATTTTGTCTTCCTCTGCCTGAAAATGGCAGTTACTATCAGACCAACAGCGGCGTAAATTTGTGCCAGGGACAGGATCAGACCAACAGTGGCGTAAATTTGTGCCAGGGACAGGGATGAAGGATGGGGGAGATGACGTCAATCAAAAAATTCCCCAGACATGGAAATTTTTCACGACACAAATGAAAAAAATTCATTTTCTGTCTTTTCAATGCTGATGAATACATATTGGTTGTTTGGAAGCCCAAAGAGGTCCTCAAAATCCACCCTTATTTTTTCTAACTACGATACGTTTGGGGGACATTTGAATAGCCTGACCCTTCTGATCAAACATGGAGAAATGTAATTTTATATACCAAATTCCCTCGGAATTGATGCCCCTACAGGCCAAGATCAAAGGGCTAACATCAAGTTATAGAATCAATAACTGTGAATCAGCCATCAGACCCCAATGTTGGCGCGTGCTCTGGATCAATAACTATTATGCGCCTTCCTGATGTTGAGGTCAAACGATATAACAGAATATAGCCAAATATACAATAGGTACCCACTGTGCGTTGTAGCAATCGATAGGATATTGTTAATAGGATAGGAATTAACCACAATTTAAGCAATCGGGGACAGTGTTGATTTTTTTATCCAACTTTAGCAAACTCTAGCCGTTAAATAAAATGGCCTCCTTTCAGGACCGCAAAGAGGCACAGTAGCTGTTGTCATTTAGGATTCATACATAACACTTGACATACGATACCCACTGAAACGGCTGCCAACCGTCCACAAAACAAAGCTTTAAACAATTGACTGATTATTGCATGATCTTTTTAGTAGTACTCTATACGCCCCTCAAGGGCGGATTAAGGGGGGCCACGGGGCCATGCCCCAAACCCACTCCCCCCCCCAAAAAATGAGGATTTTTTAAAATCAATCAGAGTGAAGATATTACGTGTTTTAAATGGAGGTTGTTCTGTATGGACAGAGCCATCTTGTTCAAGGAAATTGTTTCTGAGCAGCTACTTCATTCATTGTGACAGGTGTAATCAATTAATGTAAAAGGCACCGGAGACGCTGCTTACTTGTTTCCCCTCCCCCGACAAAAAATTGGTCTGGCTCCGGCCTTAACACCCCCATATGTGAAACCTAAACTATAACTTTAAAACTATAGCAAGAGTTTATAGAGCTAAGAAACTATCGCTGATCATTAACCCTAACATTCCTGCACTTCTAAATGCCAATGCACTTTTTCACAATGGCCCGTCTATTGAATTGAGATTGATTTCAGAAATATATTTGGTGTCAACATGAAAACACGGGCCCTCATCACACACAAATCAAACACAGGCGTGTATGAGCGTAAGTTAGCATGTGAACGTTACACGAAACACTCTATTTAAGTACAGTAAAGTTTAGAAGTCTAAATTAATTTTGAAAGATGATTAAAACATCAGTTCAACTGAAATACAGTTCCCGACACATACCAAGCGAATCGAAGGGATTTCCCTGCATTAATAACACATAATTTTTACTCAATACAACTTTTTACAATAAACTAAACCTACAAAACACAATGACGAGGTAATCTGAACAATTCGAACAAAAGTTCTCCAATGCTGAACAAAATCAACTGATCACAGGACAATGTACAATGCAACAGTTCCTTTTACTAACCTGAAAGGTTTGGCAAATATAACATGGGTTCCGTTACCTAGCAATTTTATCAGTTTGCCACAAAGGATGCAGTTATCAAGATTTCTAAACTGCTTTTGAACCGTTCACACAATACTAATCACATTTCAAAAACATGCCAGCTAAGCACCGACAGAAATACCCACAAATGTCGCAGTGAGGAGGACTAGGACCAGAGTGAAACCCTAACCAAATGAGGAGACATCCACTTCTTACAGAACGAGGCGCGTGATTTTTAAAACAAAGTGTATGCATTTGAATCCCCCTCAAGCCTTAGGAAATGAGCCTCGCTAAGCATGCTCGGCAAAATGCCGCAATAACTCATTATCAAAACAGGCCACAAAAGGTTCAAAACATGATCTAGGACAACCATGGTCTCCATGCTTCCAGACTGAACATCTCGAGATTAGCGTGATTATTCCATGATGATTATCAGCATGATAATCACCAAGAGAGGTCAATGCCGCTGGTCTCCATACCTTGAAGAAGAGTAATAAAAGGCGCATGATGGAGGTGAATCAATCTACATTGATAATGGTGAAATGTTAGAGCCTTTACTCAAGGCTGTATACATTCTCTTTATAATTTTCATCACTCTTTAGAGGTATCACAATTTATGTTTTTGTTATATGTAAATGCATCTTGTTGATTTTAACATGTTTTAATTCTGTTTAACTACACCCTTGACTGTCCTAAAGGCTAACCAGACCGCAAATACCCTGTCAGTATTTCGAATGAACAGGAAAAAGGGGTTCTTATATATATTTTCGGATATTTAACCTTACGATAGAATAATGGAAGAAGTCCAATACATGTAATAGCAGCGGGCAATACATCTTTAGTTGTTGCAACAACTGTGGATATCGGTCCAATTATAACAAACTTTCACACTATGTGAGTGCGTGCCTATTACCTTCTGACGTCCCGGAGATTTCTAATGCCTTGAGCTAGTTTGCAAATACTTAGCAATGCCAAGAACGGTTTCAATTTGAAGCAGCTAGGAGTATTTGCTCCTATATATGCCCAAGTCACACAGATAAATTTCAACGTGCAAAAATGGCCGGGAAAAATTTTATTTGAGCGGTGCGCTAGCGTGAAAATTCGTCACCGCTAAAACAGGATTGCAAAGATCTGGTAACCAGAACACACAACTCACGACAGCTAACACTAAGAGTACTAGTCAAGGTAAGAGTTGATGTATAAAAGCGTGTCTGACTACCATGTGCTCCCAATATACTGTACATGTAGTTAGAACCAACTGCAGTTAATAGCCGTGTTGAATATTGCACAATAATAGCTAGAGTGAAATGCACGTTATAGCTTTCAAAACTTTCAATAGGACAGACAGTTTAGATGGACTTAATGGCCGATCGATCACGTTGCAAACATCTTCCGCCACCGATTCACTGCCTTCATATTTGAGAAAACATCAACAACATGCAACGATGTATTAGTTTTCTTTTACAAGAAATAATATCACATGCTGTGCGATCGACCCATCACATTTGCTACGGGAGGAATCTTGCAAAGCGTGGCATTTAGCACAAGAAAAATAAATCAAACCTAAAGAAAAAGCAGTTCCATATAATTCAGAATTTTTGTCCAGTGTGCAAAGTGGATTTAAAACGCTACATTGCTGCAACAATTTTTAAACATTTTCGCCCTCTTAACCCTTTCATATGTGAAACTGTATCATGCCAAATTCCACAACGAAAGAAATATGCAAAATACAGAACAACTACACTCTACAGATGAAGCGATGTGCTACTCCACTTAACCATTTAATGCATTCAAGATGCGGGCTGCTGATAAGGCAAAGTCTTAAAACACTACCTCAGGCAAATATTGATTACTGATAGGAAACGGGTTTTCCCCAACTTGGAAAAAAATACATGAACATCAGGAAATCGCAGGATGAAAGGATTTCAAAGCATACAGCGTCAGGTCCTATTTCGTATTTAGATTCAATATATTGGCCAAATCCAGGAGCCACTTAAAGACAGCAAAAACATTTGGATTCCCCCAACAGTGACAGCAACTAGTAAAACGGTATTGTCATACCGTTAGGTTAGAAGACGAATTGGTATCAAATTCAAAAATATGAATGGGAAATATAATACAACATATGCTCCTTCGACAAAATTTAATGAAATTCCAGGACCTTTTCGTATGTACTTTGAAAGCATATAGATCCCCGAGTAATTTTTGTCCTCATCGTGAACTCTTCAAAGTCATAAATGAACCTCGTCAAGTTTCGCAATCTGTATTATTATCAAACTCCTCTCTGCTAGCGAGGTGACGCAGTGTTAACCTGTGAATATGTCTTCGCGGGAGGTATAACATAGCTGCCCACAAAGCCATCAGAAAGTGCATTTACCCACGAACTTAGCAGGACCAGATGCTGCGGAATGGTAAAAACCATACCACAGCAAATCTTGCGAGGAGGGAAGAGATCATGTGTAGACAATAAAGCAGCTTCTTGCACTATATTTATTGCCTTAAGGGAGTGTCTTACACTATGTAACACTTCAATTGAGGGACTGTTGGGAAAAGCTTTTCTTCACTTTAAGAACCACTGTTCATTAAAACCTCGGAGAAAGACACAGATGTGCTATCTCACAAACAAAAGTTTGAAGCTGTTGGCAGCTTTATCAATGATGGGTCCTATTAAGCCTGGAGACTCCTCCACGGAGCTAGATTGCAGCTAAAAAGCCCATTTTACCCACAAAATTCATTTACTTTAGGTTGGAAGCAATACTGGAAGCAATACTTTTTCACGGTCGGCAATTGTTTGGCAAACGGACAACGGTAAATCACATCAGATCGTTAGAGGTCTCAAAGAGCATTTAGAGGTGTCGAAATGTATTAACACTCCAACTACTAATAGGCTAACCAGGAGAGCGCTGGCACTACACCACCCCAGCTTCTCCAAGTTACTGGACAGTTCGGAACTCCAAAAATCTTCTTAAAAGGATTACAACATATTTTCACAGTGAGAGGAGAGAGTAACCATTTCTTGTTTCAAATCCAAATTTTCACGCAGTGTATATAGGCCCTACTATTTCGTGGTTCACTAATATCAACTCGTATGTTATGATTTTACAAGCACTGAGATCTCACGTCCCCTTTAAAAATGGCTTTCACTCGATAATCTCTGATCCATCCACAAGCAATTGCCCATGATGTGAAGTTTCTTTACGCAGACGTTTTTACCTACCCGCTGAAATATCTACCCTGACATCTGTCATGCTTGACTCCTTTGCACGCCAAACTCACACCTAACAGACACGTCATCTGGAAGACCTGTCTGTGTGCATTAGACCAATGGAACGGCCCTTGAACGCAATCTCGTTCGGCTGCTAACTTGGGATTAAAGATGCATTGTGTAGCGAAATAAGATACCATTTACGTTAGGGTATGTTAAGACACTGTTTTAAATTCCCTTAAAACGACAATTGTACTCAATTTGGTGTAAATTTTAGCTAAAACAGTGTCTGAAGGCTTTCAAATTTACACGGAATCGTTTCTTTTCTCGACACTTGCAGAGTGATTTAAACCACCTCAGACGGTGGATTTAGCGCTAAACCGAAACTGTTTGAAAATTTAGTACGCCGTTTGAAGGTTTTAACTAAAACGCTTCCTGTTTAGTTACATAAGGGGTTTTCTGTGGTGTGCTTTTGTTGTAAACAAGCGTGGTAGTCCAGCATTCTGCAGGCACCCCAACATAGCGTGAGCTACCATGTGCTATAAAGGTTTTGCGTGGAAGCCATCTTGCAGAGCAGTTCTTTTGTTCCACAAGGAAACCTTCTTTGTGCACGTACAGTGGAACAAAAGAACAGCCTACAAGATGGCAGCTATGCAAACCCCCTATTGTCACACGTACGTTTTGCACTGGAGCAAATACTGGTGAGTGATTTGTACCGTTACTCTTGTTGATCGTTGAACTACAGCAACGTTGTAGGAAGCATTTCAAAATGCTTAATAGCCACAGCTTCTGATATCGGCGAAGAACAGACTTGTTTAATTGCATGCACAATAGGTTTCGGAGGGTTTACAAGCTCACTGGTGGTGAAGGTAACCTTACCATCTAGTGCATTTTCCGATTTCCTTTTACACGCTATTGTACCACTCTTCTCGGGGACCTATCTTTACGAGCTATCATTCATTTTCTTTCAAGAGTGCAAAACAAAGACCGATATTCAGTAATTATCAATGGGCTTCGGGCTTCGACAGTCTACTGTAAATTGAATTAAAGAAAACGTGTCCAAACCGTTTATGCCAACACTTCTGAAAAATGACGGAGCCCAGTTGTTTCCTTTACCAATGTAAACTTTGCATTAGGAGTTGAACCAACACAGGTAGCATAGACCTGCTTGGAGTCGTTCAATAGACTAACATCGGCTGATCAGTTAACACATCTAAATGTCACACATTGACAGAGCACCTGGTGTTTGTTATACGTAGGTGCACAGCTTTTCGTAATGTAAATGTTTATGTTGTGAAAACGTTCCCATTAACACGCGAGTAAACATTGTAGCTCACCCCGAACAAAATGTTGAAAAGATTGTTGCGACAGAGCAGTGCAACGTAGTTTCCAACATGAAAAAAAAATCCCATTAATACGTAGGTAAACATTACAGCTTACCCTGGACAAAATATTGAAAAGAATGTTGCGATTGAGAAGAGCAACATAGATTCCAACAAGAACAAAAATGAAACTTAAAAAAATTAAAGTGATTCGAAAAGACAAAGGTGGAAAAAACATCTTGACCCTGAAAACCCAAAGATAGGATAATGTAGAAGGAGTGGGAAAAAAACTAAACATATAGAGCGTTGAAACTCAGACAACTTCCTAAAGTACGATATAGCAATGTCAACCAAAATAATGGGTTTAAAACAGCCTCATACAAACTCGACTGATACCCGGAATGCCAACTCTAGCCCAGCAACAAGATTGAATTTAGTCGTACTCCAACATATCAAACTCCAAACACCTTTCCTCTTATTACAACTTTTTGAAATATGCACCTTTTAACTATCAACAGTTCCCCCCCCCATCAGTATGGAAACTAAAGAAAAGTGAATCGGAACACACAGATAAAACTTCAGATAGTCGGATTCATTTCTAATTTATCCCTGCGAAAATTACAGGTGGGAAGACAAATCCCTGGCCGAATCAGATGAATATTATTCTTTCAGACACCAATTTTGAAGTCAGGCTTCAGTTACACATTTGTCAACACTCTAGGGTAAGGGGTCAGTGATTGAACCATGACCAATCATCTGAAGTACCTGTTACCCGCGGGAAATCATCCTGGCGAGATCTACATGTACTACGACTGTAGAAACATTTTAAATAACTGTGAAGCCGGCGGGGATGGAACAATCTAGCCATTTTGGTCTTACTGATCATTATCACATACATATACTATCAATACTAGGTGTTTCTCAAAAAAACTCTACACTTCCTACAGGTAACAAAATATTCATTTTAAGATACGCAAAAATGTCACGTTACGCTACTCCGATAAAAGGCATATACTTAATGGGTGTACCCAAAATGAAAGTAAATCTTACTGAGATGCATCGTTCACAAAAGCTAAAAATCACACCCAACAGAGCAAAGACCTAAACATTAGGCCTTCGAATCCAGACACTAACTTACCCAACTTGCCTTGATGGGAAGGTCCTCCTCATATAAAGGCAGCTCTCTAGGCGACCAATTCTCTGACACACCTTCTCAATTAAGCTCTCCTTTACTACACTCACGCCTCATTATCACAGGTCGATACACACCAGCACTGAGGAGCATATATTTCCTCCAGTCAGTCACGTGTGCTTAATATGTTGCCACAGAAACGGAGTACACATTTTTAATAGCCAATGAGGAGGCATGGTACAAGACTGCACATGTGTCACTGCAATTGATGCAGTCAAGTGGGAGTGTTACAGGTTCAATACCGCACGTTCTATCAAGGCTAATACCTACAAAGGCTCAATGTATTCCCTCCCCCAAAAAACAAAAATCTAGATGAAAATTTGCCAGTTCCATCCCTTGCAATGTCCCCCTTGGTTGGTGGCTGCGACGAGTCTTTTTCGAGGACATATTGATGGCTGGTACAAGACGTCTTCTTCGAGGACACGTCAATGGCATAGTCTCATACCCTTACAATGTTAGGACGCCAATTAAGAAAAAACGAATCAAGAAAAAAATCGAATCAAACCTTTTCTGTGGTCATTTCAAGAAATTATTCTTTTTCGGCAACAAACATCATGTAGGCCTATGTACCCCCTTAAATGCAACAAGATGGATCAGGTAAGACCGAAACTGTGTATGATAAATAGTTTATGTAAGAAGGTTTACTTACCAATAAAGTATAATATCAAAATATGATGCAAATGTATAACCTTAAAAAACCTGACGAACAACGCCTCCTAAATATTTCCGGGACTGAGAAAATAGCTTTGTTAGCACATGACATTCCACACTTGAATAACGCAACAAAATTAGGAATGTCTGTACTTAATGTTCTCAGACTGAAGTATGACACAAAGTACGGTATACAGTACTAATACATTCAAAAACAGATCATAAAATTCAGCCGGGTTGTAAGCCCCCTTTAACGTAACAACAGCAGGTGTATTTGTGTGTGCATTTTTGTCTGATAGATTGAGGTTTACTATGAGAATGAAAATAATTTTCTGAATACACTTACGGCCCTGTTTTGTGTGTGTGACCTACTCCAAAGGAAAAGTAAGTATGCAAGGCGTTGTTTTACAGGGATGCTTTACCCCATTTTAGTGTTAAGCAAACAAAAATTCACACTGCTTTAACTTCCCAGAGTAACCCAACCCCGTTACAGCAATACGCTCTATGGACAGCAAAATGCATTGGACATGTATCACACATGTGTAAGTTAAAACGTCGACTGTTAGTGTGACTCAAAGTTTTGTGTAACCCTAAATACAAATTACAAGCTAATGTAATTCACTTCAGATAACAATAAAGAGGAGTCCGAACCACGAAACGGAAATTTGGCCACGTAGGCGTCAGCTTTGCGTGTGTACAAAACATCTGCCGAGAATTCAGGAGTCCCCTAGTTATTTGCCTGTTTAATTTAATTTACTTATTGCCCACCTGAGACATGTTGTAGTTCTATCTTGCTCGGAGGACGCTTCCGATTATTCAAATTGGAAATGATAAAGTTCAATCATAACTAAGAATAGGATGGTTCCTGTGTCCTTGTATTTTGATGGCAATTTAAGAAGGAAAAAAATAACCTAAATAGTTTTGACAACCGTGCAGATTTCAAGCTGGGGCAGCATTGTACCACCATTCGACTTCCTTATTCTACAAAACTATCCCGAGTCCTCCAATTTCAATACCTTTGCCAGCCACCCTAACGTAGGGTTAATGTTACATGACCACTGACAGCGGGTTTCAAGTTTTGTTCCTCTGTAGCTTATTGCAAGAACATGACCAGTGTTTACAAGTCATTTTGCGACTTCAAATACATCTGATGGACAAGAATGTAGTTAACTTTAACGTCCAACCAGCACTGGTCCCTCTTACCTTTTCATTCACCTTGTGGGGACACATTGCATTATCAAGTTTCAAGCTAGACGTAGTCACAAATTATATTGATGGAGGTCTCTTACAGCACTTAGAGCATGGAACGTGCCACAAACGTATCATTAACGGCGCACTTCGAGAAACGAAGAATCGTATTCGTCTGGCACAAAATGGAAGTACGATCGACAGATTTATAAAAACGAAATGCGTTTGATGCTAAGACCAGGATTCAATCTGTTATTTTTACGGTGTGGTTCATTTTCGGTAAATCTTTGCCGTGCAATATGTTACGTAAGGTGCCGTGTTGTTCTATTTTTTATTCTACTTTCTTAAAGAAAGGAGTCGTTCGAAGTGTAATTTGAATACTGAAAAATTACTATTTTGGTTATTATCATCATCTAAACCTCTTGAAACTATATATAGTGGAATAGGATTACAAAGACAGATTTACGGTAGAGTCGTTAATGGTGGTTGAAGTAAATGACAAATGTGGGCATCAAATATTTTCAGTGCACATTTTTTTAATAAAAAAGTAGAAGGTCCTGAAGTTTTGATCTTCTTTCTCAAAGACAACATGGCATTTTCTGCTAGGATCGAAACGTCAGGCCCTCCAACGTTTTCGATTTGTATTTTAGGTGACAAGCAAGCAGTCTGCAGCAGTTTGGGTATGATACGAGCTCTAAATTTATGATTCTAAATGTTCTTTCCATTTCCCCAGGGAACTAAGAAAAAGTACCATTCGTTCCGGGTGCCAGTGCTATTCCACAAACTTCTAAATATGTCCTCAGTTTTTGGATAAAACTTCTCAATCTTGCGTCTCATCAAATTACTTCACATACCTCAACTCACCACGTAATTGAGGTTCTGCTCTTCACATGAGGAGTTCATGTCGGTTGACCAGTAATTTCTGTTGACTGCTGTACCAAGCTTCTCAATATCTGCGTGAGGAACCTATTTACTCGCTGCAGCAACTCACTATTTTGTGTCTCAGCATTCAAGGTTGACAGGAAAGAAAATATGAATCTTTGTAAACTTTTCATACCCGAGTCCCTGGATTCCCTCGTTCGTTTTTTGTGCCACGATCTGTTGTTAGATCGTCTTCCGCTTTTTAGCATATCTTTTCAATTGCATGTACTACGTACAACTTTCAGTGAATGATATTCTTTTCATGGCTGTGTATGCAACTCGGCGTCCATGACAAGGATTTAGAAAATAATTGGACCCCAAGAAACGGTCCCAACTGATCTAATAAAGAGACTGCTGAAGCAAGTCAGCTACTGCATCAAGAGCCAAACCAGTGAACAGCAAAAATAGTTACCATGGCAACGGAATAAAGTGGTTAATCATGTGGGTTCTAGGCAGGAGAAAAACATCCCTGCCTTGGAAACATAATAATGTATTCGTAAAAGGCCAAAGTTGAACTACAAGTTGGGCAGAAGCAGTGAAGCTTGACGATGTCGTTAGATATCTCAACAAACAAGGAATAAATTTCAATTGAACTTATAATCACCCTTATACATTAATCATAAAATTACTTTTCAGGACAATAAGTGTATCCATGTTCAACCCTCTTACGTTTTGACACAAACTTCACTGTATGTTAATAACAATTCATCAATTTGACAAATTCTGATGAACCTTAACGTCAGATTAATTGAATAACAACAAGTTTGACAAGTTTCATTTAAAAATGACACGACGATAAAACTGACTGCTATTATTCCTCCGTCATCGAATGATTTTTAACAATGGCAGAAAAACTGTTCAGGCAACTACTGTACATGAAGGTATGTTTCAAGTTATTAAAAATTCATGTCACTGTTTACAAATAATTCGAGGAGTCGGGTTGGTGTTGTAGTTCTTTCCTCGCCTTCCACCTCTCCGGCACAGGTTTGAATCTCGGCCCGTTCCACATGTGGATTGGGTTTTCAGTCCCTACCTGATTTCGTGGGTTTTACCCAGAATATTCCTGTGGGGTTTTCCTCATACCTCAAAAACTGTCACTGCTTCTCACTGTCTCCTCTCTACAAGTTTCTGCATGCAGGCTTGCAGAAATCATTGGTGTCATTACCAGAAATGATTAATAATAATTTTTAAAAAGTATTATAATATTTAAACTCACTATATGTGTGACGCAATTTGTATAATTATTCTTTTTTCTGTTTAAATCTTAATGTACACCATTTGTTGAAACAGAATTTCTGGGTGACTGCCGCTCGCGTTGCTGCCAAGTTTGTAAACATTAATTTGTTCACTTTCATTTCTTCATCTTTGCAGGAGATGCAATAAATCGAACAAATGAAAGTAATTGAGAAGACCATTAATACTTATCAAGTTGGAGAGTGAAAGCAACACAAACAGGGACTCACAATGTTAGTGATGACGTCACTAAAGCTGCTTATAGTGGGAGAAGTTGGAACGCAAAGTCTCATTTCAGAAAACCTATAACCATAGACTACGGAAGTTAGTAATCAATGCATGTACAGCTCAGGGAAACTCAGTACAAGAGTCACAGGGTCAAGTGATAGAGGTTTGCGGTAGCACCATGCAAAGATAAAATGTCTTTCTGAGCATGTGTGGTACTGAAAAAAGTACCGGAGGGTACTCAATGTTTTGGCAGTCTCCTGACGCCGGACAAAGCATACTGCCCCAAACGTTGAGTACTCTCCGTTCATTTCAAGACCACATATACTCACAAACGAGATATCCATGCACGGTGCTACAACAACTTGCACACTACCACAGCTCACTTGCTACATGTACCTTCACCATGAAAAGTTTCAAAGCTCAGTCACAGAGTTATTGACAATGAAATGAGCAGCGCACACAATCCCTTGTATATACAATCAATGCCACCCACACAGCCAGCCTTAATTGGTAAGATGGCTGATGGCAAGCATGAATAGGAGAGAAACTCCAACAGGAAGATGAGCCGATGGAATAACGCAAACGACAATGACGACTCACGGAACAGTTTCAGGGACACTATTAAAGGAACTGTTTTGGACGACAGGAACCAATGAGACTTGAATACATTGGAAACCTCCATGGGAACAGAAACATGGGAAACATATACCCAACAAATACAAGAACTTGAATATTTATTGTATGTAATTATCTCAACCATTCGACTACTTCTAGAAAAAATGTCGCAATCGCAAATGTCACCACTATCAAACTTCTAACGCAAATTAATTAGATAAAGACTTCAATAAAAATGTTTACCAAGAGGAATGCTGCCGCAAGACTCTGCAACTAAGTTTCAAAAGTCCTCAGTCTGCACAAGCCTGTAGTAGATTGAGCAAGTGCAGTATTTCGAAGGGGAGATCATTCGACAACAAACACGCAAGCTCTGACGTGTTTAACGTTTGTGAGTCGAGGAACGGCGTACCAGAATGAGCAAGTTAGGTATTCCAAAAGCGCATTGCCGGAATGAAGAAGGTCCAAGGTCACATAGGAACTGCATCTTAATAGATGTTCTTGTTGCCTTATGGGACTTACTTTTGAACTAATGACCTCAACGTAAGGTGGTAAAACAAAACAGATTTACATTTATATCCAGCAAAATGCTCGTAGGGCGACTGTATCCTGTGGATGCGTGCATGCATCATTATACATGGCCACGAACTATGCAAGCAAAAATGTTCATGTGAAAGTTACAAATATCAATAGCACGTTTTTGTAGGCTGCAGAAATGAGTTGATATCAATAAGACATGGCCTCGGTAAATGAGTACTTGTATACTAACATGTACGAAACAAAACTACCAGACCGTTGATCCGCCCTGCCTGCAAAAAATATTTTACCAATAGCACGTTTTGGTAGGCTACAGGAATCAATATACATCAATAAGGTATGGCCATGGTGGATGAGTATTTGTAAACTAACATGCATTAATAAACAAAACCACTGGACCGTTTTAGCTGCCAGCCAAAGGAAGTCTTACGATTGGGTATGTTCGAATAGCTGGCAGTCGTAGTTGTTTGTGGATTCTGCACTCCAGCCAAAACCCACTATATCACTGACAAAACAGACTGGCTTGATTTCAAAGCCATTAAGATGAATGATACAAGAAGTTAAGTCCAACTTCAATCTGGTTAACATAGCAGGAAAATGTGACAAGTCGAGGACAATAAGTTTTTACAAACATCAACAACTACTCTCAGCTTTCTGATAAATGCGCTTACTTTTAATTTATTGAACGACAGAGACACGTGTGTCGAGGACACGTGTGTCGAGCACACAACGCTAGGCTGCACATGATTCCATCCCAACTCACACCAAAATTAGAAGTTGAGGATTGTTACACCTAATCCTTAATAAAGTGCTGCCACTCCCAAATAATCTCTTAAAGTTTACAGTCAACCTCCGGCACGTACAAGCAGGTGTCGGATCCACTATTACGATCACACACGATCGACCTACCGTCTTGCCGTGGTTTGATTGGTCAGAAGGATACATATGAGGCTGATTCCGTCCCACTGAGGTGTTAATTGGGCCGGCAAATCCAGCTGCTCCGTAAAGGAAATATGTCCTAATAATTACCGTACGCTCAGTAGCCTTGCAAGCGGCAAAGAGTTATTAAGGGGGAAATACATGTACTATGTGTCAGTGGTATTTCAAGTGATTCCAAACCTAAAGCTATACAATTAATCGGTACAAAATCGTCTTTTGTTATGCAACAGCATATCAATGTTTTTTCCATAGTATTTTAGGCCATTATTTAGAAAGATTTCCAAGGCTTTGGAACAAGATAATTAAGTTCAATTTATTACACTGTTCTTGCAGGCAAGTTTTGGCGCTTTCAAACCAAACCACCATAAGCACACAGCATTTCATAGCCATTGTGAGCATAGAGTGAACAACACAATGTATAACAATGCGAACAAAGACAACTAAATAAACCTACACTTTGATTGTAGGGCTCATTAGCGACATAAATCTGAAATAATTACATGGAAAAAAATACCTGTATGTAAATTCAGGTTACTGAAGCACACGCAATTACATTTATATTTCCAGCAAAATGATCGTAGGGCTACTGTATCCTGTGGATGCGTACATGCATCATTATACACGGCCATGAACTATGCAAGCAAAATAATTAATATGAAAGTTAAAAATATCAATAGCACGTTTTGGTAGGCTACAGAAATGAGTTGATATCAATAAGATATGGCCTCGGTAAATGAGTATTTGTATACAAACATGTATGAAACAAAACTACCAGCCTGCCTGCAAAAAATATTTTACCAATAGGACGTTTTGGTAGGCTGCAGGAATCAATAGACATCAATAAGGTATGGCCATGGTGGATGAGTATTTGTAAACTAACATGTATTAAACAAAACCACCGGACCGTTGATCCTGCCTCCGGTGGTTTTTTTTTTCAGGACCTTCATCTATGTACTTATGAATCAAATTTAATACACACTTTTAGTCAAATATCCATTTTGTAACTCCGACAGCCGTAAATTATAAAAGTATACATGCAATATGGAATACAATATGGAATGGAATACAAAGTTAATGCTACATGTACAGGTGGAACAAATATATAAGAACAAAACCACAACGAACGATCGCAAAGCAGATGAATCAAAGCTCACACCACTTGGCAATCAATACCGGGCCTATCTGGGGATTATAGGAAACAGTTCAATTGCAACACTGTATCTTTCCTACACCGTGCTCCGCGAATATTTTACACAGGCGTAAAAAAAACAACGTCCAGTTCCAAAATCTGTGAGGAGACAAGTGAGCTTCGTGTCTTCGGTCAAGCAAGTGTGACACAAGTCTTGTTCTTTCTAACATTTCTGGACTATAGCTATGGGAATACCTCCAAGGATTCTAGCAACGAAAGATCCAAGCCTGTTAAATCCCGACACAGCTACCAAGAAATCACTGAACTGAATTACAAATTATCTTTTAGGCTTCTTGGTCTGAGGTCAATCATGAACACCGTTTTTTGTCCTTCGTTGTCCTCTTGCCAATAACGAGAATCTGGCCTTTGCCATATGAGCGAAGATCTCAGATACCATCAGTGTGCAACTCAACTTCTTGTTTTTTTTAGCATGTAATTGAATACATTTTCATCCTCCCGCTGTTTTGTATTTTCATCCACTGAATTTTCAAAGGTGATTGAGACTGCCACCCATGGTTGTTATTCAGATAATTATTGAACCCCAATACAAGTGAATTAATCAAGGTATAGGATGAGACTTTCTTGTTGTATGGTGATATTTCTAGAATTAAATTACTCAGCTCCCCAGAGCCTTGGCCTTTGTGGAAGATCACACTGATGAAGTTGAATGCCCGAGTAAAAGGACAAAGATGGACAAAGTGAAAGATGAAAATCAGAAGACGTACTCAACTGAACCGATCTGTTTTGGAGACATGAAGAACGGGCACAAGCAAGGCTGCAAAGAATCCGTCTCCGATTTGAAATAGAACAGGACAGAGAGGATAAAAGGGCTTGTCTTAAGAAGTAAGAGATCCTTGAAATCTAGACAATTAATCCATGGCAGGGACAAAGCAGTCTCGAAGGCTCCATATCGGAGTGTTTGGTTCCAGATAGAACCTAAAAAACCTTTCTCTAGAATGCAGAAATAGAAGCAAATGAGGTTGAGTGATTGTTCCCAGACTTCTCCAATAATCCTTGCTCTCTTACCGAGGGCTATGAGAAAATCTTTTATCGTGCTCCCAAATCCTTCAGAAAAGCTGTGGAATGCATCCGATAGCATATGATGATCTTCTGTCTAGAAATTTTTGGAGATATTCTAACATTTCTCAGTTAGACATTTTTCAGTTTAAAAACTACGGGAGTTTGCTGTTGTCGCTGTTATGAACATTCATAAACATCCAGCAACCGTCTGTGTATTGCATACATTCTTACTGATTTTAAATGTTCTCAGCGTTACAAGAAAAAAAATTGCCAAATGTCTATGCCTCAGCAAAATGTAAACTGGAGTAGGTTATACAATGGATTACGATCAACGTGGCCGGTGAGTGACACATGTAACAGTCGATCTAGATGTAATGTCATTAACATTGACACCAAAAGAAGTCATTATCATCGGTGCTTAATATAATCATCGTTGAACCCTTAAGCAATTAAGAACAGTTTCCACCTGCTTGCTACCACGGCTTCAATTACACCATTTCGTTGCAGGTCTCAGGTAGCACCGTTGGAAGCATTCATGGAATGAAATATCCGTTATTAGTTGGAGAACTGAACAGACTAGCAGCTGGCAGCAGCGTTGAATGGATGAGCGCTCTTATATACCACTGGGATAGTTGATTGATAAGTATGAACTAGCTGAACAAGCATGAATTACACCGTATTAACTGCAATAAAATAGACTGACCTTAAGTCGTTTCAGATGGTCACTCTCTGTTGAAAACGGATTGGGATTTGTAGAATATCATAACAGGAAACAGCATCCTAAAAAATGCGTACAATAAAAGAACCTGTGACTGAAATTAATCCATTGAGATTTTAGACGTTTCCAGTTCACGGTGACAGTAATTAATTCCGGTTCATTTAATAAATCACAAATCTTAGTACAGTTGTAAATACGAAAATAAACAACCTCCCTAACATTCACTATCTTTATACCTTCGAAATAAATAATCAATTCAAACATAAAAAAATCTGTTTGGCTTCATTGTGGATAACAAGGCCATCTAGACCCCATTTGGTTGAATTGTCCATTATGGAAGTTGCATCTGTCGGTTGTGTTAAAATGCCACTTCACTTCCATATTAAATTTCAAAGCGGTAAGCATGTACATTGTATACCGCTCCGATTTTGAAACCTAAGTTCCGATATGTCACGTAATTTAACTTAAAGCAGGAATCACAGTGCGGAATCCAAAAGTTTAAAAACCACGCTGACAGTCGGCTGGACAGCTAGTCACACAATTCTTAATCCAACCAAGAAAACAACTCCTCCGTTGGTGCAAACCTTGGAAATCTTAGAGACGGAAGACAAATAAGACGAGTGAGTTCTGAATAGGAAACAACAGAAAGGACGCAGAGATCTCTTAGCCGCGAATGTTTATAAAGAAAACACCATCAGACGTGGATGAGGAATCGTTGCTCGTCTTCATGCCGAGGTGACTTGATGCATAGGACTCACCAACATGCTAATGGCTACTTACAGATAGGACCTGAATATCTGTTTACATATCAAACAAAGCCTTGATCTGAGTTCATTTCGTGGTTTCATCTACTTGGCAAGTTCAGTCATATCCAGAATCTACGGGATATCATCGATGCAAAGAAATATTATTTTCATCTTATAATAACATGACAATATTCTGTATCCTTTCCTGCAAAAGATATCAAATATGTTGGACAAAAACAAATCAATAACATCTCGTTTTGGTTAAGCGTACTGCCTATTTCCCTCTTCTGGCACCAATCTTTTGCAAAATTTGTAACATGTTAATTGCACCCAAAATTGCAATGGGAAATAAACAAACAGTAATATGCCAAACATGACCAAAACTGCAGACTAGTGGGCAAAAAATGAAACTAAGACATCGTAGAAACACTTGAGTATAACACTGGACTTGTGTATACATTAACTGCCAAAATATCGAGCGTGAAATTGTCGCCAAAGCTGAAAATAAAGGGAAGTTTATATCTTAAATGTGCACGGAAGATGCTGACTACATTCATTTTAACAACATTCAAAGTTGAGCAATAGGCCTATAACCCTTTATGATGATGATTGGGGTTGACAATCAACAAGCTATTCAGATATGTATCTTAATACTCTCAAGATATCGTGCTAATATAAGTTACAAGCTTTCCAGCCAGACATGCATCGAATAAAAATCTGTTGAGAGTTTTGGAAGACTTTCTTTGGTACGTCGTTTAAGGGACTGTTTTGTCTTGTTATATGCTACATATACTCCAAACACAAGATTGTTAGTAAGAACGTATCTGCTAAGGAGATTCAAGACAGCATGGTGACTGTTCAGGTAAAGACTGGTAAGCGGAAGGAAGTGGAACAAGGTACACAGCTGGGAATGCAGATGGAAACCTTATACATGTACCAACAAACTGCATGCATAGTGCCTCATTGCCTTAACGTGACAAAGAGATGACTGTTCTCATCAAGACATCAAGATCTATTACTCGTACGTACGTCACCTACATGAAGACACACCTCTTTCTCTTCGTTGTCTAAACGTGTTGATACAATTAATTCTAAAAAGTACTGTATGTAATCTAATTCAGAAATTTACTGTAAAATTTAATATCCAATGCACGAATGCGCAAAGATTGTTAACACCCAAGGAAATCTATCATATTTTCGGGAAAAATGATGTTTATAAAACGAGCAGGTCTCAAACATGCAAAATGAAGTGACGGTGTAGCTTGTAAGCTTTCAACCTCAAATAAAATAAAAACGAAATAAAGGTAGAAATAGACAATATTAAAGACAAAGCTCAAATTCAGCCTTTTTGTAATGTATGAATTCGATTCACAGCTAAATTACACGATATATGTCACTGGCTGCATTTATCCCCAAGAGAGAAGACTTGACCGGCACGTGCCAGCCTTCTTCATCTCGACTATTCTGGAGGCAAGGTTGTTTTTCCAACTGACAAACACGGGACAAGAAGAACACAGAAATAGCAATAAATATGTCAGACCTGGCTTAACAATACAAACGTTATTAAATTTCATCCATTTTGCCTGGCATTCGGGTAAGTCAATTCCCCATTTCCAGAAGCAATAACATTGATCCAGAGTGGAGTCTTACCAACCAAAACAGAAAGGTGGTTTATACACATCACTGGCTGTTCAGCTGTGGACATTTGGGGGAGGACAAATGTGAAACGCCGACTAAAAGTGACTTGACTCAATAAAAAATCACCAATAGTCACAAATGTAGAAACATACGAACGGACAACCTCGATGGAAAGAGTCTGCAGCTAAATAAGATACTGCATATTATTTGAAGTTTTACTCCATATTATCATACTAATACGAAAAAAATTTGATAACTATCTTGTAAACTGGGTGCAAGGCATGACTACTTTTGCAAATTACTAACTTAGGATATCACACAGCAATGATATTTTAATCTTATCCGCGTGATATTTTCCCCGGTTAACACCTCCCTCTAGCGGAACGGAATATTCTGCGATGGCCACTGACACAGTTTCCTGCCGGAAATTAAAAAGTCTCCTATGAGCCTTTCTACTGTTTCAATCGGAGCATCAAAGCATTCCTTCGCCGTCAAATTTGCATAATATTCAATGGCCAGTCACTCTTATCTCACTGATTACTCCAAGAACGTGTACACTTTTCTCGGTTTAGGAAAATTAGTTTTACTGCAGCATACGGTATCAAAGAGAATATCACTTTGCAATTGTCCCTCAGGTATTTTGTTGGACAGCGAACAAAACACATAAACACTGCCTCAGTTTGTCAGAAAGCTACACAATCCTCGACATTTCTTTGTAGTCACTTCAGCTTGAGATCATTTAAATAAATATTCAAATATGTCAAAATACATAAAAACATTACAGCTAAAGGAACTGCATCTTTGCCATCGATTTTTCCCTCGTTGCCTTGCGTGCATCTTGTGATATTTTGTACTTTCGTTCTCTTCTTTCTTTATGCACGTCATCCTTTGCTTCAGGAATACAATTTGGATTATTTTCCTAGCATTGAAATACATGTACGTCACTTGCAAAGCTCTTTGGTAGGATTATTCAGATGTAAATAAGTAGACTTTCTGAAAGACCTTTCAACGATTTTTTTTTTACAAATCCACTGGCATTATTTTTTCAGTGGAAAGTAACAACATTTCGTTCTGGCCAAATGGAAGCCTTCCTCTATTTCAGCAGCAGGACTATTTATTGCATACCCACTCAACTGTCTGATATGCAAATACACGGTGGGTCCAAAACAAAACCTCAATCCAAATATAATAGATTGGTATGTTAAAGTTATGTTATGAAGGTAAACACCGAGGTGTCTGACGTCTATATGTCTGTCTGTCTGAAAGTGTAGCATAGTAAGTTTTCCAGTAATACTATCTATACTTTTATCTTTACAATCATGGATAAACGAGCACCATTGTTTTACAGGTAAGTTGATAACATATTATTTCCAAATTGGGCTACTACTTAGATGTGTGAGTTGGTCTGGCAGTGGATTTGTAAATCAGGATACAAACATTCTTTGGAATTATCATTTATTCATAAAAAGAGTTCAATGGTTTACCTTTTCACTCAGTAACATCTTAAACCTTTTTCCCTATCAACACAATTTGGGGGTGTTTCTTAGACAGGTTGTCTTAGTACTCTTGGATTCTTGCGTAAGACGTTGGCTTGATTCAGAATACGTGTTTGTAACTCGCAACATCATGTGGAGAACTTGAAAACAGGTTCATGTGCATTTGTTTTTGACCTAGATGCACAGGAATCAAAGTGGAAAAAGCTTTTTCGCCACTGTTTTGAAAGTGGTGCTGTTCGTTCTTCTATGATTGCAAAGATGCAAGTGGGGCGTCGATGGAAATCTTCTAACATACCCTTTCAGACGCACCATGCTTAGAGTATTTAGCTACATAACTTAAAAAACGTAATAATCCATTTTATACAAAACGTGCATTAATCACTGTCATCTGACTGGTGGAACTTCATTTCAATTGACTGGTTCCCGCCCCATTCCATGTATCTCATTCCCAGTAAGAAAGAGGAAAATACTGTAGGAACTGAAACCAGTCTAACATTACACGGTGCTACCAGTGGTTGGCGCTTCGGAGACAAATCTGTTTGGCCCGTGGAATAGAACATTTCCGATATCAACCCATGAAATTATTCTTGCCATCGTACTCATAAATATTCATTATTTATTTGGATTTTGTTGTTTGTGTGACACACCCTGAATAATTCAGTGCAACTGATTTTCATCGACATTTGTTTAAAGACGAATCCGAAGAGACACCATTCCTGCGGGGCCATCACAATGATGCATGAATTATAACTTGAGCGCGTACGCACATTTTGGCAAGACCCACCATCCCATTGGTCAGAGAGAAATGTAACCCACGCGTACCACCTGCGTACGGACAAGATAGCTCAGTCGTACATGGTTTCTCCTATTGGCTCCGGATAAATGTATAAATAACACATGTGCTTAAAAAGACATGCCATAAATTGTTCAAAAAGAAAATTGTCTTAAGTTGTGAAATTTCTTCGAATGTAAAATTCTAACTTAGACAAGCAAAATGTGGAATAGATATTGGATCCAAAACATTCTGCTTGTTTTGCGTTCAAGCACCACTTGCTTCAAACCAAAAAGGAACTATTTTTGATGATTACTGTCTCAAAAAAAAACACGGCAGAAAACTTGACTCTGCATTTTCATTCGGAATGTTTATCGCCTTCGCACAATATTCTAACTCACTAACCTATGGTACTATTTCTATCTATGCATGGAATCTTTGGTAATGATGTGAAAGACTGCCATGCATAACTGCCATGGGATAAGGAAATTCTGTCGTGCCTGGTGATCAGCCAATCCACGGGCGAATTTAAACAAGACCAATCAAAATTGACAAACATGTTGAGTAGGCAATGCCATCTGCGATATTGCTTGACCAATGACCAATTTCAGTCGTCAAAGTGACGCGAAGACTATCCCCAAGGACAGCTGCTAATCGTTGCCCTGTTATTGATTAAATCTACGAGATCACAAACGACTCCCTAATGTCAGGAATTATAGTCCAAGGCCTGGGACGGCTGTGATTAAGTTTAGGTATGGGCGATTTCTTTGCCAAAAATACCTCTGAACCTTCAAGTAAAACTGTACACATAACATTTTACAAAATGACATATTGACGGTGACAAACTTGAGTGTACAAATGTTTCAATCAACAATTGCTAGTAAACTGTTCGTCTGCATAGATGTATTTCTCTAAAACAACTAGCAAGGTGTCTTTTCTTCGGATTTTCTTCTTCGATTAAATACAACTGTGGTACTGTCAACTGCAGTGAACCGTCTCAGGTTCATGTAACAAGGTTACAAACCAGAAACTTAGACCTGTAACGCGACAGCAAAGGTGAGCAGAATATCCTCAAATTTGTAAGAAGTCTCGAACCTTGAGATGGAACCAACGGTTGTGAAACATAATTCCAGGAAGGCTTGCAGTCGGCCAAGAAAAATCACAACATTTTGCTCAACTGAGATCGAAAGCAAGAATTAGCAAAGCTTCTTCCCGAACATTTAACAGAGAAAGAATTCTATTAGGCAACCTTTCTGTTTCAACCAAAATGATGAGGACATGAAGCTTTGTTTAAAAGAATTGGGTGGCAGAACGCATTGGTTTATTTATCTATCGTTTCAGCCACCTTCCACTGACCAGCAGCCCAAGAATCCAAAACATCAAGTCAAACAATTTCAGGGTTCCAAGTCTCACGAGACTTCATATTGTTCCCATGAATTATCCACTCATAAGAATACGCCATCCCTTGACTGACACCAACAAGACAAGTATACCAGCAATCCAGACAAACCGCCACAACTTACAATAATTTGATATTAACGAGCGGTCGTTTCAAGGCAAGAGGGAGTAATAATGTGAGGCTTGGCGCCAGTGAGATGGTCAGTACTGCCCGTTTCGTTCGAATTTGGTTCGCCATTAAAGAAAAAGAATTCCCCTCAGATGATACGAAAAGTCGTTAGGGAGATTTAAGCACTGAAGGAAATGGTTTTTAAATTAAAGGAGTCGTTTAGTACCGTATAGTAAATTACACATCAATGTAGGTTGATTATATACTCCATACATCCCCCACATTATATCTAATGGAAATACCAAAATGTTAAATACAAAATCAATTAGTAAAGAAGATCTATCTAAAAATGTGTTCCCGAACGAAATAATATTGTCCATATCTCCACAATTAAACAGCCATTTATTTAGTACAAAAAAATTTAAACAAAAATCCACAACGACTATGGTATTCTGGCAACGTGTGCCTTTAAATAGCTATAACAATGAGATTTTTACCTTAAAGCGCGTCACATTTTTCTCCTCAATGTACATGCCGTATTATCACATTCCACTGCAAAGACTTAACTATTAATTAAAACCCATCTCCTCTACTCTTACTCATCGGAAAGTCAAAACCGAATATCCTTGAAGTGTTTTGATGCACACACAGAAAAAATACAGAGGTTGTGTAAAATTTTATAGATCTGCATTGTGCTTTTACGAACCTTCTCTTAATTAGGTAAATTTTGACAAATCAGGTGTTGGGTAAGTTTGTTCATAAAACTTTGGTAAAATTTTACATCGAAAACAAGTACGTAAATTTACACTTTTTTACACTATTCCGAGGGTAAAAAAGTGCAGAGATTCTGTATAGAATAAGCCGCGGTTACCCGGTCTTGGGTTTACATCAAAATGTTTAAGGTAAAGTTGCATTTATTTAAAATAAATAAAATCTAAAAATACTGAAGCAATCTCCAAAAAAAATAGGCTAAAGGTTTAGGAAACACCACATTTTTTTAAGACATGGTTGATTTTTATGCTTAATCCAATTTTACATTATCTCTAATTGGACTTTCTGACCTGGGGGGCTTACGTTTTGCAAGAGCAAAGGGTTTAAAACTCTCGATTTCACTGCTTTGAGAGCTCCTAACTCCATGTATCCTGATTGCGACGACTGCGTACAACAGAACTTGGGAAAGTTATGAAGTGCTGAAGCGATGGGTGTTGCAAACCTCAATTAGGCAGTTTTGCTTTGAAGATCGGTGAGGGATCTAACAACTGCCAGGATGTCTGGTTCAGGCCGAAAAAATTGAACACAAGTAAACTGAGGTCAAATGGACGCATATGCATTAAAATTCAACACATGAAATAAATGTATTATGACAAGTGTACAATTCGTGGCAATAAAGGCCTATCATCCACAACAAATTGTCATGACATGTGGCAACACAATACAGTGTGTATCCGCCGTAGCCATGCATAGAAGTAGCTGTGCATACCGTCAACAACAAGAAAGTTATTTCAACAATGCTGCTGAAATTTCCCCTTCTTAACTAAGATCACGTTTACCTACAGTATTTTACCTTCAAATGTTCGTATAAGAATGATCCCGCACAAATTTCTCCATACGTTCCGTCTTGAAGCATGCTGGTCGATGTACACACGTGTACCATGAATCAAAAAATGAGGTGATACGTACCCACTGTGTCGGTAATATTAACACAACGCATAACAACGTTGACATAATATACATTGTAAACTTTACATGACTCGCGTCAAAATTTGACAGTAGTTACACAACTCATGTAAAAATACTAAATTACATTTAAAACACGTCCGTTTAAAACTACAGAATACTTTTGTATTTCATATTGGCCATATTTTACTAAAATTGGTTAAGATTTAACCACTTTGTTTTTATCAGTTATTTTTTTTAACATTCTGTGAGTGTACGGACATTCGCACGCTACTCACGTTACTTTTTTGCGCCGCTACAAATACATGTACCAGAATTTGGCTCTTGGTTGATTCTTCGACTGAGAAAAATTCACCCTTCATTCATCTGATGAAGTTTAAATCTGAAAATGCCTACAAATATACTAAGAATACTCACACACTGAAGGCTACTTAGAAGTACCACTTTGGGCTAGCTTTAGTCAAGCTACATCAACGGATTATTTGACCACTCAGCTTAATTTAGAAATTCAGGCCTTCGGGCACTGTCCAGGAACAGAATATCGCTGGGACAGGTTTTAAGAGCACTGGAAAATACCTGTAATATGAAAATCTTGAAAAAAGCTGGTCGTTGTTTGTTTTTCCAGAAAAAAATCCAGAATGTTTTTAGTTTCTTCAAAACGGGAAAACCGGCTGAAATCTCTTATAAGAAACATTCCTTTGAGAGGGAGATACTAGTTATTATTCCATTAAAGCAGTTGCCGTTGGCCTCGTGCTAATCAATAAATGCCGCATATACCAGCCGAATTTACATTACAACGCAAATGCAGAAGAGAGAAACCAATACAGAAAACCCTAATTCTGTCAAAGATGACACTTTGACAGTAGAGAATAAATTCCTTTTCGTTTTTGTCTATAAAGGCATCTCAGTTGATAGCTGCGCAGAGCCATCAACAAATTATCAGTGCCAGCAATCGTGTTTGTCTTTATTTATTACGCCACTACAATACTGTCTTACCGTAACACTGTATTTTAAAATCTACAAATACCTAAGTCTGAGCCCCCCATGAAAGATATTCTGAAAACAAAAATGAACGTCGAAGGATCCTCTTGAAAAATTAACTTTTATATATCTGTACGGCAACACAGACCAGTAACTTTTCCACAAAGGTCTATAGCTCTGAAATGTATACAACATAAACACTGTCCAAACTTACCACAAAATTTACAAGTTTACCGCCATAAAATTGGTGATTGTGTTTATTACTGTTTGTTAGTCGAAGCCAATTATTTTAAAACTGTCAAAATGGTATTGAACAATTTATGCCTTTGGGAGTACGCAGGCATCAGGGCCACTACTATTTCATACGAAGAATCTGTCTTACCATGGGACAGGTCTCTAGATCGTGAGTATTTATACCCTTCTAAATCTACATGATGCAGTTCTCTGGTATCGATACTCTCCACTGTAAAACGATGACACGATGCTTTTCTCAAATTAATATGGGCTCGAAACTAAGGCCCCCCATCCGCTGGGCCTTTTCTTTCCATTATCATGCAACTTTGTTTAAAAAGTGCAATTCTTGAGGTCTAAAAATACAGCCTGCTTTTACCTCGCACTGTTCCATCTTATCTATTTCGCATGCCTTGTAGATTAAATCTGTTCGTGACGGCAAATCCATAGATGTTACATGATTGCAATGAGTAATTGTCACTTAGCCATTCGAGGACGCATGTTTCCTGTTCAAATAAAGATGCACGTGACGGTCCACCCTCTGTACCAATTTGCCTGATCTGTAGACGGTTAGAAGACCTCTATATCCTTGTACCTTAATGGGATGTCTGTAAGAGCTCAAATTATCACATGGTCATCGTTTGTCCCCCTCTCTTTTTTGCGTTTTGTTTTGTTTTTTGTTGTTTTTAGAACTTAGTTACAATTTTAATTTCCTAACACCTCGGCTACTGTGGTTTTCCAGTGACTGCCAACCGATATTTTATTCCAGCATACAATCACAAAATGCACCTCTAGGTTGCTAAATCTGAGGCCCTCAGAAACACACAGGTCGGTTAAAACTTCTGAACTGTCGCAACAAAACGGCTGAAGCCCCTCAGACAGCGATGTAAGTTTCTGGCAAATCCTAATCTAGAAATCTCACTCAAAAATGGACAAGTAAACACGCTGTCTCGTATATCCAATCACTGTCTGCATGTCAGCGTAATTACCATAGCAACATTTAAATTGACCATTGTACGGTCTTACACGCACGTGAAACGGCAACTTTCAGGGATACACCATGTCTAATTGGCTCACTACTTCATCACATCTGACAGTCTGGAGTGGTAAGACTCCAAGAGGACCTCGACAGTAAATAATTCAGATAGATAACTTCATTACGACTGTTTGTTGGAAGACTGACTTCTGTCTGTAAACGAGATGTTAACGGTTACACCTTATTGGCTTTTACATTAAGTTGCACGTACTGCAGAAGTACTCCTGATGAACATGTGCTTGGGAATGTATTTGAAGAAATCGGCAGAGAAAGTACGTTGTACTGCTCCGTGACATCCAATTTGTAAGTTTCAGCAATTCTGGGAGACACGATAGCAATTCAAAATGTCAAGAAAGTTTCATTTTAACTATAAGGGTGTTTATTTCGTTCTATTTTATACTTAAGGCGTTCTCTTTCGATATGTACCATTACGAATAATTTAGACTTCAGGGAGTCTCTAAGCTTTTACTTTATGCAGACCTACACGGGCAAACACATTATTTATTATAATTAAATATTTGTTGTAATTAGACCAATATTATCATGTCTATTGTAATTAACGAAATAGGACAATAAATATGCACCCCTTCATGATGTGTACTCCTGCTAATACATTTTTTATTATTGTTAAAGACACCGGAAAACCTAACTAATTGAACAGCATGAGCAGTTACGCTTTGGCGCTTTTAATCAATAAACCAGGAGAAGAACTACTTTTAGAGCCGCCTAGAATTCTTGTTTTATTGAAAGGATTTCGTGGAAGGAATTGACACAGTGGAGTCTTGCAGCCTGAGGATAAAAGCATGCAGATTTAATGGTCTCTATCTCTGTGTAGGTTCGAGCATTACTGGATTTAGTATCAGACGAGCTAAGCCGCCTTTAGCTAAACGTGAAGGCAGAGACTTGACACAACTGGAGTCTTGTTTCTTAGCGCCGGTTAATGGTAAAGACTCAAGCAAGATCCCTACCGCCCAAATCAACTTTCACTAACGCTACAGAGACACCAGAGTTGAATGGAGGTTAGGACTAAGAATTCATACAAAACGGTTTGACGATATAAGAAAGTTATATGTACAGATAGATAAGCGAAAAGCCAGATATGTATATCACTTTACGGGCAGGACAGTTGTCTCTATATTGTTTCTATACACAAACACCCGTTCTTTTGACACTGGAAAAATGTAAACAGGCAGATTATGGACTACAGCATTGTTGACGGTCATTGCACTCTGGTTTTAAAACTACCAAGTAGTTATTTATACGAGATGTTTAATCAAGTTTGTTTTTATTCGGAATTTTTCCAAGTTAATTTTCCAAGAGATATAAGCCTATATTTTCAAGTTGGAACTTGTTTCTCATGAAAACGAACTTCAAAAAGCATAACTCATAAAAACGAACTTTAAAAATATATGAATATCTCCTAAAAACGAACTTGGAAAAGTATATCTGCTGAAAACGATTTGCTTCCAAAAATAGAAACAAAGTTCCTGAATATAGATCTCATAAGAACGAACTTGAGAATATATGAATACAACAAACGAACTTTTGGGGAAAATGTATCTCGCAAAAAACCATGGAGGAAAAAGTATATCTCCTAAAAACGAACGACAAAAATACTTTTTGAAAATGTGAGGGCTTTCGCACCTCAAAGTATTAAAAAACGAAACAAATACTTTGCTTTTTGAAAATGTATGGGCTTTCACACCTCAAAGTATTAAAAAACGAAACAAATACTTTGCTTTTTGAAAATGTATGGGCTTTCACCCCTCAAAGTATGTATGATTCAAAACACCCTACACGGCCGCGTTACTGATGTTTGCCCCCCCCTCCCCGAAGCACCACCTACTGGTTACAAGATTTCTCGATACACACTAAACTTCAATGTAGGCTGCACTCAATTTACCCAATAAGCCAAGTATTTCCAGTGTTCATCCAGACAAGTTGGTCATGTAGTAAATGAAGTGGTTTCACCTCGTGAACTGGAATCCTGGACGGTTATTCACCTCCCAAACCTCGCTACCTTGGGAAAGCACTTCTCATTTCCTACATCCAAAATATGGACAATCACTTTCACACCCCGCTGCCGATCGAAAACCCTAACTTCTCAAGTGCTTCAGAGTGACTGTCCTCGCTCTAAAGTTCTCGAACATTGATTGCAGTGGGTATGAGGACAGGGCAAACATTAGCGTGTAAGTGTGTAATGCACGACCCTCGAGATTTTGGTGTCAATCAATGACACTTTAGGTAAACATGACATAAACATGATGCATGTACCGAGGAGAGGCAGCCAGTTCCTATGAATTTCAAAACTAAATGACCACAATGGAGACGGAAGACTTAATATCCAGCAGTTGGGAAGATAGGAGATGTAATGTAATTTTCTCGATGCTTTCTCGGTCTTATCCAATCCAAGCTTGGAGCAAAATTTTATGCTATTGCTAAGGGATTTCAGGCCAAATCAGAGTTCATAGAAAGAGGCATTGGAAGAAAAAGGATAATGAATGGGCACAGCCGAGAGTTTTCACAAAGGGATAATTTTTATTTAAGAGGGAGATTATCACTGCTCTGGGATAATTTTTATTTAAGAGGGTGATTATCACAGCTCTGGGACAAGCTTACTCTGAGCCACAGAACTGATGAAATCAAAGTTTTCAAAACAATCAAAGACAGCAGTCAAGAAGTTAAAAAAATAAGTCATTTTGCATATTAAAGTGACGAAGTCCAAAACATACCCTCTGCAATCATCGTTATTGGCTCATCTAAGGTATACCTCAATGAATTTCGATACAGTTCAAGTATACCATGATATCACTCATGACATCATTAATGACTAAAACGAGTTTTTTAAAAAAGTCGACGTCCATTGTAAGAAGTATCCCGAGGCTGTGTCAAGCGGACACTACAGATCGGGCTCACTGTGGGGTTATTGCTTAATCTGTGGCTTCTGAACATACACAAAAATGGGAAAGGAAGACGTGACATAAAGGAACAGGTGCAGTTTCTGTTAAAAACGGCCAAACACCAATCAACTAGGGATTAGGTTTATACTCAAACTCACTACAGCCACAAAAGCCAACATCTGTTCACAACAGTACTAAGATTATCACATCGGCCTACGCTGAGGTATAACGGTTTATACAGGATCCATGGAGTAATGAAAGGTATATCGTGTATACGATGTATGGCATAAGGCATGCTTATTAAAGTCTAAGAGAATCTATATACTGCAAATAAAGCGGTGCTTTGAAGCTTTGCTTGAGCAGCTTGAAGGAGAAGTACAGTGTGAAGCTGCAGACTGCAGTATATATGATACTAACGTGTTGGAATTGTAAGAGTCTCTCAGAGGAAATGGGGACAAGAATCATGAAAAGAACATGAACTTCGAAGACAAACAAAACAAAACAAAACAGAACAAAGTTACACTTGGCTCAATGATAGAAATCATGTAACATGTGGACATGCTGTACAAACATGACAACTGCGTTTTCTAACTGTTCATCTATTTATGTAGATGTACTTTCGAGGCTACATCATCATTTTCAATTAACAGTACAACCTTTTCATGTTACATCAATACCTCCAGCTCATCCATCACAAACACACGTACGTTCCTTTGGGAAGATGAGAAGGGCTTTAAAATCCTTGCTGAGTGCCTTGGGCTTTGGTTGCATTTAGCTTATCAATGCGAGATGCGAGTTCGGTGGGTCAGATTAAACTGCTCTGATGAGTAAAACCTATATCTTTACAATTACAGGGAGAGTGCTTATGGCTAAAAAAATGTACATAAAAGTGCTTTTGTACAGTTGTGCATACAGTTGTACAGCGAGCAATGCATGTCTGGTGGTAATTACATATGTTGCTTAATCTGTAATTGCAATGGCGAGATTATGGACTTATGCACACAAAGACAGCATGAAATAAGTGCGCATAATATCATACATAAGAATGCAAATGATTGTAAAGATTTGCTAAAGGTTTGAAAACACATGTTCTATTAGGAAATCATTTAGCACAAAGTGTTTTTGCTTTTACCTATGTTTTCATAACGTTCATTAAATAGTGAATCACATAACAAATTCATAACGTATGTAACAATAAAGCCACGGTGAAACGGTAAAATGTGATGAACAATAAAATTATAAATGCACCGAAACTTCAACAGATCAAGAAAAGCTACATTAAAATAAAATTTCAACAAACGAATACGAACTATACCAATTAATTCAAAATCGACATGAAGTAGTATATCTAGATAAGGAAACTATTGCAAATCAGGAAATGAATCTTGAGAACTTGACCCTATCCTATCCCCGACTGGATGGCATGCTGACTTGTTCTCATCGTAAAGACAATCTTAGCGTCTCAATCTGGCCCACCCATTCTTGCAATGCTGGCCTAGTTTTCTAAAAACAACCGTCTATGCGAGAGCTAGATACAAACTCATTAACCAAACTTCATATGCGTTTGGCCCGAGGGAAACTTTACCACAAAAGACCCCGTACGTTTCTAAAGTCTCAATTCGGGTAGTGAAAGCTAAATCCACAATTATCCCACTTCTGCACAGAAAGAAGTTTCATCAGCGATTCGATCAATGAACTGATCCGTGATAAAGTGGAGGATCGCACACATTGAACAAGACAGACTTTTGAAAAATTTCGAGAGAACCTTTACAGGACGAAAGCAAAACAACCAGCACTTTATTTCTGATAAATCTACGACTCTCTTGTGTTTTGAACAATTAAGTGGTTCTGTTGAACTAACTGTAATTAACACGCAGAGCCAGCTGAGCAAAGTTGACTTACGCTGTGCCTCCGTCACTCAATGTACAGTTACATATGCTTCGTTAGGTGGCACTTTTGTCGGTAAGATCACCATGGTGCCAGACTGCCACAATGCACATTGGCATAAAAGGCTAATATGACGATATCCTGGCATGACCGCATTCCTGTTTTACTTGAAGATACACCATCTTCTCCAAACACTCACCAATATCTCTGTTTCTAGTAAGCAAAATATACAGCTTGGAATTCCGAACCTACATGGTCTGGAAAATATATTCACCATTTTTTACTGCGGGTAAAACTGCACGCCAGTGTGTCAGTGCTTATCAAAAACGTACCTTTTCTTAATTTTCATCATAAGTGTACAATTATTTAATTCAAAATATCACAAACACGCCTCTTACTATTCTGTACAGGCAAAACATCATTTGCTGAATTTACTTGGGGTGAACGACGTCCTACTTCAAACTTAATGACATCTTCATCTTAATCTATTTTCGATTTGGTTTAACACTTGACCGTTGCACATGTAACTATCAACACAAAAGACAATGATTCTTCTTAGAGAAGGTATGAGGAAATTAATTTTCATAATTTACACGGGAGGCAAATGATTTTAAATAAAACACTGACGTTATTCCAAGCAGCTGAAATTTTCAAAAACAGATTATGACGTTATCGTACTGATAAAACGCGTGAATGAATACACTGGTATGGACATACGTCATTGGAAGAAAGAAAAGAACATCGAAATCTAATTTCCCCGCAGGCTTGATCGACTACTTTCGAATATGGTCCAACAAACGTACGTGGATGTCGAGTGATGAATGCCGATAATCACTGCGCATCGGTGATATGTAGTGCATGTCTCACCTAACATATGCAGAATAAATGTGACTCTGGCTGTGAACGGCAATTTATCCATCCGAGAAGCCATAAATTTGCATCACATTGGCGAACTCAAAGATAGAGTAGCATTAGCTGAATGTATCAGATGTCAGTCTGGACAAAGTATTACTATCTCCACGTGGTAAATATCTTCTAGCGTTCAAAGGTGGATCGATGGAGACTCCCCTCCCCCAATATTAGTTGTAGATCACAAAAAGGTGACCTCGGCATATCTTAGAGCGATGTGGTATACTGAAACAAAACTGAACAGTCTCTGATGGCGCACAGACACAGACTTTCAGGAAATGCAATTATGTACCAACTGTACTGAAAGTCTGCGTCCGTATCTTGTTACCACAAGCCGTCCTGTATGGGGCTACTTCTTACGGCACTTGAGTACACAGATTTGCTGTTTAGGTTAATAAATTCATTCAAACAACAGTTCACATTTCACAATCTATATTTTTCCAGCACACTTTAAAAAGGCCACTTGAAAGGCCCACTGACACTGCGCTTGATAGTCGTAAACAAGCAATAACAAACATTATAACAATAACATTCTTCAATAAAACCTATAGGTGAAGAATTCAATGTACTTGTGTCCACATATATGAAGTTATCTGCTTGCACTCTTCCATTTTTTGAAATTATAATTGCATAATAATACTGTTTTCGTCTTCGAGATTTTGTCTATTTGTATTCGATTTGTAAAAATCTAATTTTTACAGTTCGACTGGAAATAAGTGCGGTCGTAGGTCCCCATACAGGTATTTTTAACCTCTTTCTATAGGAAGAAAAAGACTGAAGCTCTATTTTCACGGATGGCGAAGATTCGAGACGTTTACGATCAATGTCACCCGCAACTATAAAACAGATAAGTACACTGCTTTAATTCATATTTTCTCTTTATACTAGGATTAAGGATTACGGCATTATTCTATTGGCCTTACATAAACGTTTCCAATTATTAGTTTTCCCCATAAAGTACAATGATCATGCATAATGCAAACTAAAATGTGGCCAATATGTATGGTAACAAAATGAAGTAGTAACGCGTGTTAACAGGGCTGAACGAATGACCAGAATTATGCAAGATAAAGGGACGTGTTTCGATCTATTTTTAATGGCTTCTCCAGAGTTCGGTAGCTTCCAGAACTCCAAGTGGGATTTAAATTAAACATCAGCAGGTAAAACTGGCTTTACTAGCTGAGACCTATGGTGAATCACAAGCAGGGCCACGGAATACAGTTTCAGTATGTACTTTTCTCTGCTTTCCAGGAAAATGCATTCTAAAGACAGTTGGTTTACAATCTTCAGTTTCGAAACAATGATACCAGTGATACCACTGGCACTGATTACCGCTAAAATGGAAAAAGCGAAAGTAGTTACAGATGTCTATAAAATACCTGCTTAACTATCGGCTTTAAGAAAATATACAGGTTAGGATAATTTGGCGATGGCTGTTTACCAAACTCATGGTCAGCTATTATACTGTACTGCAGAATATACAATGGCTCTGGTTTGAAATATTCACCATGAAATGACATCATCATGTTCAAATATATGACGATATTTCGCTACCTGTACAGAGGAAACGCTACTATTGTTTTGTTTTTTACAGTCACATAACCCTATCTCGTTCGATGTCTGAAGACAAATATGATTTAACGACAAAGTCAGCCAAGAATTCCGCTCAGGCTTATATTCACTCGTAGTAAAATCTTGGTTATTTTTCCAAAATTGCTCCCGGCAGTCAAACCTCAAGTTTTCAACATCCAATTAGGCCATCTCAGGAATTAAGTGTTGACAGCCGAATGCTATGGTAAAGGATCTTGTTGAAAGACTAGACACTTCTGAACATAGAGTCTGTTCATCCCTTTGTGACTTGCATTTATCTGTGTGCCATTTAATTCACGAAGGGAATGGGGAACCAAAACAGCTTTACTGTCGAACAGGGAGAAAGATACTCATACTAATGTTTGTTTTAAAAGGATCTCTTGTATACACGTAATGAATGGACTGTAAACTTTGCGGCAGTCACTAGAAGTTCAGAAATGTTTACACCACGTCAGAGTTGATGAGCCTGTTTATGGGAAGAGTTTGGTCAATTCTGGGAGGTTTAAATTTTTCAGTGCACTTCAACCTGAAATTCTCAGTAATTAGTTTGCCTGAAAGGAAAGGTATATCGAGTAGTATACAAATAACTTTTTTTACATAATCGCTATTTAATTTTCTATCAAAGCTTTTCATGTTTTATAACCTCTTAAATGATCGATTTAGTATTATCTCGACGATTAAATGAAGGACAACACAACGATCTTAAAACTCCACATCACTAGAAACTGTTTGTTACACAATTGCTAAATCGTAATTACAATTAAAATCCCTTCCATGAGGTTTGACTGCACATTTTCAAGGGCTGATGTCATAAAATGTTCCTTGAAACGTGACATGCACTTAAACATGAAAAAATGACATGAAAAAACCTCACCTTCTTCGAAAATTACGAATGCTGTTAAATTGAAAAATACTGTTTCCATTTTACAGCAATTTTATTTAAATAAAATCCATGGACGATTTCTGTCGACTTGCCCCTCACAAAAAATATACTCCAAAAATTCTGTTAGCAAACTCGTGGGTACACCTACGGTGCTCATTATCAGAAGTGTGTTGCCAAGTATACGTATGCATAGACAGGCATTTGGTTAATATTCTTCAACTGAGCATTATTGGATGTCGTTGCTTATTAGCGCCATGAGCGCCGTTGGCAGCAGCCACCGGCGCTCTATAAATGTCCATTATTATTTTTATGGAGAATGTTAAATTAACAGTGTTCGCATTTTGTAGTGAAGCATTAAACACTGATTCAAGGGTGGAGATTAATCCACACTTATAATCAAAGGTTCTCTGCTTAGATGGGACTTCAACAATCCTATTTAGGCCTATGCAATAAATTGACATTACATGGATCCAAGAGCAAGACAGGTAGCTATGCTTTGCTAAAAGTTTCTCATGAATCTATGGGGCCCCTTTAATTACAAAATGTACGACCGTCTAGTTAGGTCAACTCCTTAGATGTGAATTCCAGAGAAGCAGCTCAGACGCAAGTAAACGAAATGACACCTCGCAAAATATTACCTGTTAATTTTTCTGTAACCTCGTTACATCACAGGCTATGATAAAATGGTTTTATCACTTGGCATGTCAGGTCCTTTTTTATGACACAGAGATAGAGAAGGTATGGAGCTCTTGCTATGCACTAGCTATCTCACATCAGATCTGTCGCAGATGACACAGCATGCTTGAGTGAGAACCAAGGAAATTAAGAAATTATATCAAGTGTGAAGTTCTATGTCACGTTCATAGTCATCAACTCAACATAGTAGGTGAAGTCTAAAAGCGATATACCATCAAACGCACTCACCCTCAAGAAAATCATGAAACTGTAAAAAAAAATTTTAATTCAAGATTATGCAAAACCAGTCTATGTCCTGTTGACGTCATTCATTGATCCTACTCTCAAGCATGAACAACAAAAAATGAGCAGCGGCCAGGCACAAAACTTGTCTCTTAAAGACACACAGTACGCTATGTGAAGTATAACACTTGCCAACGTTTACTTGTTTACATTGTTTAACGCCTAATACATGTAATAAACCTTAACGAAATTCTAAATACATTCAGCGTACCGCATCATGCATCATTAAAAGACACTAGCACCCCTTCGAATGAGCATTGCCGCCATCACATAAGTTATGCAAAGGCTGGTATACCGCTGCCAATACATATTTACTGCACTCATTGTAACTGTCACTTTAAGTATACAACTATTCATTGTCCACAGGGGGTGGGGGAAGTTTTCAGCATCAGGATAAAGAACAAAGGGAACGTCAAGGGTAGCGTACATGAAGTTGCAAACAACGTCACTCAAACCTTGCGGTGGTTCTAACGGCAGTACAAAAAAAGACAACTTAGATCAGGACAACCTCACGGAACAACTACAAGAACAAATGACAACTACCCTGACCTCGATTTATAACGATTAACATTGATTGCAAACCAATCAATGTGGAAAAGACAGGTGCCTGCGCCTATTATAAATGTGTATATCCTATATATAATCTAATACAGCAGGTGTCAATTACGATTGTATGGAGGAAGCAGGTAGACAAAAGGTTTCACAAAGGCATTCTAGACCAAATACTGAAGGATACGGGTCAAATTATCTTGAGTTATAATAGGGTTGAAGGATGCGTGAAAAATCATTTTATGATCGGGCTGAAGGATGCGAGTCATATCATCTTATGATAGGGTTGAAGGATACGAGTCAAATCATCTTAGTATAAGGTTGAAGGATGCCAGTCAAATCATCTTATGATAGGGTTGAAGGATGCGAGTCAAATCATCTTATGATAGGGTTGAAGGATGCGAGTCAAATCATCTTATGATAGGGTTGAAGGATGCGAGTCAAATCATCTTATGATAGGGCTGAAAGATGACGCGTCAAATCATCTTGTGATACGGCTGCAATCATGCAGTGACAAAATACCAGCGCTCAGACGACCGACATCCATCCAATGCAATTTTTTCTCATTCTTTGGTCTGGTTGAATTGCAATATTAGTCAGTTCAGGTTCTTATACGACTGCCTGGGCTTACCAAGGATATTCTCCTAACTTGTTTACGGCACAGATTATTAAAATTCATGACCCTCCAATGTTGCTTCAAACAAGTGTTCAAGTGCAATCATCACTATAATTTACTGCAGCCTTGATAAAACTAAAGAAAACACAAAAGATCGGTGAATACTTCTACGTCAGGTAATTACACCAACTGAATATTCAGGAGTGCTTTGGGTCAACATATTTCTTTGTTCTTTTACCTGATTCCTGGCTACGGGTCGAAACAATTTTAACTAAAGGAACTCCGGGAGCCATGTAAATGTTGCTATTCCTCTATCAATGTTACTCTTGCGTTAGGTTACATGGATATCCGTCTAAAGCAAACGCTTGTAAACTGATGCACATACACAGACACCAGAAACCCACATGTACCGATGTATATTACAGCTTCATGTAATAATGAACATTTTGTAGCAAGTCAATGTACCAGTAATATTCACAAGGTTCATACAGCACATACATAATTATGAACATGTGCATTCAAACTTTTTTTGCAAAGTACTCCCTATAATATGAAGCTGAAAAGAGCTTACACTTCTACAGTCCATCATTTGTTATTTGTACAGTATGTTCTTTGAGGCAGTAAAATTACTCAAAATCTGAAACAAGAATGCCTAAAACAAACTGATGAGGCTTCGGCTCAGTGAATATTGTAAATTCCGGTGGAAAAAAAAACAATATTCAAGGATTTTGATTTCAGATAAACAGTTGCTTAGTCATGTTTGAATTGCGCCTGAATTGAGTGTCTGAGATACGGTCTCACGTTCAGTCGAATGCAGCTACGGGATGTCACGCACTGATCAGACGAATTAACCACGCGCGCGTGTGATGTCAACGGTTGCGCACGCTACAAATGGCATTAGAGAGGTTTAGTTGCACGTTCTACCAGAACGCGACCGCGAAACAAGTGTGGACTCTTGCAGACGTCATTGTTTTGTGCGTATTGTCTCTCATGTACAGGTGATTTACACGGACGTCCAATACACGAAACATGGGAAGTTCACGTTGGATCGTTGGATCGCTTTCGGAAGGATTAAAATTAGGCACTGAACATTCGCTGACGTGAAATGGTCATTTTTGCACAGTGCAAAGGTTATGCAACTGGGATTTTTTCCTGCTTAGTTTATGATGACCGATTGCACTTCTTTTGAGAGATTTATTGGATGTGACTGATCATTTGTCCTTTTATTCGAGTGTTCATTGGAAGATTTACATTTTGTGCGGGACGCACATCTAAACGTTCAAACAGGCTTTTAACGCCCGCGCACCCGTGCGCAATAAAAAAAATTGTCGCCCTTGTGTTCGCGTTTACGTAATACGTGCATCTAAACCTCCCTATTATGTTCCAAAAATGCGTCATTAGACACAGTAATGAAAATGGACCCAAAATGACAGTTGCCAGAGATGAAATTTTGTCGTGTGTCCAGTACAAGGGCATTCAGGAAAAATTCAGTAAAACGGGTTAATATTTCCCATTATTTTGAAGAACATTGCCCAGGGGCCATGTGGATACTGAGGAAGTGAGAAAGATATTTTTAAAATGAGAAAGGTAAAAGATTATATGCACTTACCTGAAATCTGGACTGTCACATGAGTTACAGATGACTCCAGATTATTACAAAGAGCTGTTTTTGCAAATCTGAAAAAACGTTCACTATCCCTTTCGGTTCAGATGAGAGATCTCAGGTGAATGGAAAATCCTCTACTTCGCTGGACAGGAAGTTCCCGCGGCGAAGAAAAATGGTTGTCCAGAGTGTCTAATCTGCCTACAGCAGATCGTCATCCTCGTCTACATGTAACTGTTCCCTGACAGACGAATGGTAATCATACAAAATACATGTCAGACTGATAATAGGTGGGCGGAGCCTGTTGCCACAGTGTACGTTTCAATGATTGGTCAAAAGAGTAGGGACGGTTCCATTTGGAAGGGAGAAATCAGGTGTGACTGGCTTTTTACCTTTGGGGGACGATGGGGAGGAGGGATTGGTTTTCACTGTTTTTTTGTGTCAAGATTGAAGCATGAATGCTTGGTGAGAGGTCCAGCAATGACAAATTAAGTCAAAATATTGATTTTAAAACGTTAGAACAGATGGATCAAAGCAGAACCCTTTTTAATGACGATTGGCTTAATTCTGAATTTTACAAATGTTGAAAATTGGTGTGCTTTATTCTTACGCCATCGATGACAAGCTACAAAAAGAGAAAACGGTTGTGTGCAGTTCATTTCATGTAGCACTCATAGTTTTAAGAGAAATCAAGTGCGATTACTTTTCTCATCTGTCATTTTGAAAAAGGCTCCAATGTTTAGCTCCCGTCAAGAGCAATCATGTGATACAAAGTAAACAAACAAACAAACAAACAAAATTGAACACCACTAAGGGCATTTAAACATAATTCTCCTCATCCTAGATTCGCTAACGATTACAGTCATTTTTCCTCTTAAATGGGCCCTTACAATTCGACGGTGTACACGAATATTTACTTAATATAATACAAAGATCAAAACCGAGGAAAACAGGTGCAGGTCCGTTCCCCGTTGTAATAATCCCTTCTCTGTATCCTAATCCTTTTCCAACGCATTTTGGCTTTCAAGGAGTAAGTTTCTTAGTTTTAATTCGGTCACTTAAAGCCAAAGAATACTAAAATGTCAACAATGCATCTGGTGCTTTAACTCTCCTTTAAGCTTTCTGATGTATATCTTGGGGAAACAAAGTATCTCAAGGAAACAATGAATATCAAAACGACAAAAGTCCTTCCAACTAAACTGATGAAACCTGTGGCCAACCCACGGCCGTGTCATCTCAGACTTCAGATGATTCATTCATGCGTGTTTGTTTTTTGTTTCACACATGCTGAGGTAGTCTTGGTAACATGGCATCCAGCTCATTAATTATGCACTAGCACAAAGGTATCTTTTTCACCTCTTTATTTGCAGAAAAAAATGGGGCATAGTGGCCAAACTGCATCGTGCATAATCAAACATGGATAAAAACGGATTTGACAGCAAAAAGTTCCTCTTACAAGAAACTTTTTTTTCTAAATCAAGATCTGTCCTCCACAGAATAATGAAAAGGAAATGGCATCTTTCCTAACTAGCATTGATCCCAAAATTGTTAAGTGTCATTTATACAATAGTCTGCCATAACTGCAATTAACACCATGCATATATAATTTATAACGCATTAACCTAAATCCTCAGTGAAGCCCCATCACAGCCTAGTTATTCTTCGAAGGTACTGAAAGGAGCAGCTGCTCTGACACGTGAAAACAATCAACCACACCGTGGTTGAGGTGTTTTATCACAAAGTGAGGTTTTATCTCCATATTCATAACTCCAGACATCTGAGAAACCAATCACCAATTCATAACTTCACCAGTGACTCATGTTTAAGTGAAAATTAATACTAAGAAAACATGAATGCAGTGGGCAAATACAGTGATGACAGGCGGACCTTGAAAGACAGAAAACAAGTAGGTCTCTGCGATATTACAGCCCATAACTGTGTGGTCTGTCACCTTATCTTACCGAGCACTAAGGTGAAAATCTTCTCGTTACAAAAGCAGAAAAACTACATGTACTAACTCTGAATGTAACATTAGCCAATTTATGACAGAACTAAGAAAGATGTTCAGATCCGACCCTTAGAAAAATTTTGACCACTAAGGAAAGACTTTGTTTCTGATAGTATGACTGATTCTATGAAACTAAATTGAGATTAAAAGTCTCCAAAGCAACTCATAATATGTCAAAGTCTTTTATTAATCCTGGAGCACTCCTACAGTTTTTAACATCTAATGCTGAGAAACAAGGCAGGATCGGCAAAGACGGTACAGTCGATTGCCTTGGGAACACGGGACGATTATCATGACCAAAACTTGCTCGAATGTGGGTCTCATGTGAATATCACGTGAAGACTGATTTGCCCTGGCCCATACGACGAGGAGGTACAGTGTTAGATTACAAACTGTCAAGGACAATTGGCCTCGAATTCTGAGAGTGGAGGGAGGCCTTTTTTTCCCTTTTTGACAAGGAGGGGGCAGAACAATAAACAAACTGAGGGCAAGCATCAACCTGCGACCTCTGAAATATTAACAAATGCTCTACTATTACTTACACCTGTGTGGACCCTATAGTTTTCCCTGAAGATTAAATAAATACATTGACTTCTAGGTCATTTGTTTAACGAAACTGGTTCTGGTCTTGTGGAATAAAACTTAACATGTGTATAAAGGGTCCTATATTAACTCCTCTGCCTCCAATATCAATCTCCTCTCCTGCTCCTAACTTCACTCCGTTCACTTTCCTTAAAAACTTCCATGCCATCCGAAACTAAAAGGCTCTTTTAAAGCAGAGAAACAATCTCTGCCAAAATGACAAACTCCGAATTCAATTTTTCAAACTTTAAGCCATATTCAAAATCACCCTGTAAATCTCAGGATTCATTCAGCAAAAACACTATGTGACCTCATTTTACGGCAGAACTCTCGAAAACGAAGCGAGTATCTGCAGGCCACTGCACTGCACTCGACATGCATATTGGGTCTCCCCCGCTGCTGTGTTTCAACAAATCAAGCGAAACACAGACTTCACCACAAACTAATAAGGACAGGAGAACAAACGGTTAGGACAGATCAAGTCAAATTAACACCGTCAAAATGGCGCATACGATCAGTTATTAGGCTTTTGAATTTCCACATGAGCAAAGAAAGATGAAAGGAAATATTTGCCCAAACAGAGGAACTGTTGGATGTTTATTGGGCAGTTATCATTGCTTCGTATAAAATTTTTTCCCTTTTCAAAAGGGATATCTCATTGTGCTTGAATCTATTTCCAATTTTCATTCTTTACATTCTCTGGTTGATCGATCATACAATATCCACGCATTACTGTCAGGGTTGACAAGATCTGATGTGAAATGTTCTGATAACCTTAAATGTCACTGTGATTATGAAATATCACGAGAGAAGGTAGAACCGGGGGACCGTTTCTAAATTCCAGTGGAAAGGTAAGAGCAATGCTGTAAATCATTTAACACATTGACCAATTCTTGTATAAACAGATATGAACACGGCCCAACCATACGTGAAGGACAAACCTAACGGTTCGGTTACTGCAGAAATGATTGGAAATGCTGATGTTGACCTCCAGGACTAACGATTCAAGAATACAGTCCATAATCAATGGATTATCTGGTAATGTCTACGTCCCCGCCCCCATCGTATCGAAATCTGTGAGGGAGATCAGATATTCTAAAATCCCTGGACTGGATTGCGCTAAATGTAAACAATACCACCACTTGTGGACCGCCTTGGCCACGGTAGTCGCATATATTCCTAGGGGCAGCTTCAACCGCGTGCGAGCGCATATGCGAATGCTGCATGCTTGATTAGTTTATCTTGAATAAGTAGATTACCATAACAACACATCGCGGTCCAGCACGATTGTGACATCACAGGAGAAAGGTCTATATAGGTGTGTTTTGGAGGTCAGCGCTTGGACAGTGACTAAAGGTATTGATGTTTCTCGCAATTAGCTTGTCATAACGATAACCTTATGATTATAGCTTTCTGTCTACTCCACTCCATTCACGATGCTACATACATTACCGCTTCATCTCACTGACTCTGACAGGCAGTCTGGCTTCTGAATCGCTATTATACCTTCATTACCAAGTAACTGAATTTTATACATATTCATTTCTCGTATCGAATGGCAGAATTGGAACATGGATAACAGAGACCGGAGGCGGGAAAATGCTAATGCGTCAGTCTGATCATTTTGAATGGGTCTGTGTTGTGAAGACTAACAGGACATTCCCTAACATCAACATGTACAAGGACACGTTGTCCACATCATAGTCACGCATTTGCTCACTATCAGCCTGGGTTGAAATTGCACCGACTTCTGCAGTGCCATACAGCGCCTATCCTTGACTAATGAAAACAAAAACAAGTCCATTATACGAAACACCGCAATCCACTGAATTTAATGCACCATTTCACTTCAGACACGTAAGAACACCAAAGAAAATGCACTGAAATTGACTCTTCTCAAAAAAGCCGCAGTCTCGCCATGAATGATTCACAACTTAATTATCAACCGTGTCCTATTTCCTTTCAAGATTCTACGCGTACAAGTGGTGGTGTCCATTTCAAATTGATTTATATGTTAATACTAAAGCAGAACTGAAAAACAACTTGACCTGTTGAAAAGAGCGTCTTCCAAAGCTCGGACAACGAACTAAGCAACCGGATACGATCAAATGTCGTCTTATTTTCAACATTTAAGAGAATATCCACGAAAATCATGAATGTGAACGTGCAACTTTTAATAAAGTTAATATTTACATCGTGGAAGCCTCCATATTCTCCACCCAAAAATAAAACGAACCGAACATTTTTTTGTTTAAATAAATATCTCAAATGACCCTTCAAGACTTGTTTTAGAAAAAAGCAAAAACATGTATATGGAAGCATCCGCAACGATGACAGGAAACATTTTGGAGTTTTAAACTGACAACTTCATGTCTACTTGATAAATTTATTTATCAGTCAATAAGCTTTAACAATATAGATCTGACATTACCGTCTATAGAGCATCAAGGCCACAGTGCCATCGCTGATTAATTATAGAAGGATACAGAGTGGACAAAATCTGATATACGCAAGAAAAACAAAATGCTTTCACCCGAAAAAAGAAACTTGTCGGTTGACTTTCAGTCATCACTTCTGGCATTTCAGCTGTTTTGAGCACACATTAACAGAAACACATTCACAATGAAAATCATAATTTTCGTGGACAAAAACGAAAACGTGAGTGTAGTTCAGTTTTCCAGCGCTCCGTACGGTGAAAGACTTCGGCAAGCATGGAACCAATTTCAAATCTGAACAGACATTCATTCGTAATTTACACAAAGACAACATCTGTGTCTATGCACACCCTCAAACCAGACAGGACTCAAGTCAGTAGATTTATTATCTTTCTGAAAAAAAAGACTCAAATTCAATTCCACATGATGGTACTAAGACTGATAAACCAAATGCCATCTTCGAGAGCTGTGCATACATACTATAACCACACTGATGCAGATACCAATTAGGACTCTGTCTTCATCACCCCCTTGAGGAAAGCCTTCAAGTGAAACCAAGGAGACAGGATCGCAAACTATCGACTTGTTTAGCAAGAACAGCGTAGCTGGAATATTTGACCAATTTCACATCCATGGATTTATCATGTAACCGATCTATCATCCACTGTGATTCCCTATGACATGCATGTGCAGTCATTTCTACACTTGAAGAAGGAAACTGCATGGGTATTGGTCCAAATCAAATTAGCATTCTAGCCAAAGGAACACTCGACAGATTCTCCACACAAAATTATTCAATACATCATGTTCATTCTTTTAAATTGACTTTAACAGGTCAATATCTTACAAAAGAAAAGCATGGTGGTACAAACAGCATCTATATACATATTCTAATTTACAAACACTGTTTGTTATAAAAATCTGAACTATTTCAATGTCTTTCCTCTTTCAACAACTAAATCGAATTCCTGATACTGTTTCAGGATTGTCAAAGTATGGTAACGAAAACGACCTATCCACGGTAAGATCAAGAAAGGAGTTTACTCGATAGGAGTTAGACGCTTATGACAAGTATCATATTAACCACTTAATTTCCTCCACTTTCTCCTGATGAAACTGAAAAGCTACTGCAAGATGCAGCTGCCAGCGGACCAGTTTCCATCTTTGGTCTATACTGTGATAGATTTCCTCATTAACTCTTCCAACATTGAATACGTCAAATGCAATCAATCATGATTTTGTGCGTTTTCAGGGTACCGGTAACAAGCGTGGCGATGCAAAAACGAGCTCATTAGCTCACGCACAAACTGTCTATCGTTAACAACTTAAGTTCTGAGAATTTCGGCTTTTTAAAAAGTAGCCTATACTCTACACAAATATGTCATTAAAATAACAACCCTATACCCTTTATTGATGTTCAAGAACTTAAGTATAAATGGATAACACATGCCGTCAAGATATCACCGCTGGTCCTATTTAACTTTAACCAAGTACAAACTTGAGAAGTTAGAATCTTCTGATTTGACAAAAAAAATGAAAATTTCACACTGACAGTTGACTAGTTCTTCTGACATATGTCTATTCGCCGCTAGTCCAACTATGTGACCTAGGTATTTCAATCTTTATTAAGAAAAACACATTTAAAATTGGCACTCATATGCATCAATTAATTCCATTACAATTTGTTTTAGTTACAGATTGCATTAGAAGAGTAAATTATTGCTAGACACTTTATGTTAAGCTAAGAATTTTTATACACATTTTAAGTGTAAAACCTTTCATTACATATGCTAGAATTGTTTTATTTTCACGCAAATTGTAATGGTGAAGATGACAAAATGCAGTATCATCACACAACAAAATTAGAAATCAATACAGATGTCAACTACACATGACTTTATAATGTAATTAAAAATCTAACTGTGATTATTACGCCTCGTTGAACGCATGGAAAAATGGATTTTGATGCACATCTCATCTCAAAAATCTTTCAAAATTGGCACTGACTTTTCAACTTTATTTTATACAGCGATGGAACTATCCCTCTGGATACTTGTCTTGTGTTTTCCTCTCGAAAAAAGGACCAAAAAAAATTAACTTGAAGCGTTTACCACAAACCGCCGTATGTAGTCTGTACAGAAATCCATCATCCAAATCCACATCTGCAAGGCAGTTCGAAGCCAAGACTGAGCAAGAATTCTTGATGACAGGCATGACAACTAGACCAATACTATGTTCCAATAGAACAGTACTTTTGCTGTAGTTTAAGGTATGGTTCATTAATTTTCCACGAAATTAATTGCTGATTTATCCTCCAGTTAAAGTCAGCGTTACGCCCAGATGATTACGCCGAGTGCGCACCACTTTCCCTAATAAGCATAAACATCTGCATTGGATAGAATGTTCAATACGCACGTGTTGTGGTTTTTTAATAGTTGTAAAAGTAACCCAAAGCCAAGCTTGTCAAAGTCTCCTTTACACTTAGCAATCAATAACTTTCACTTTTAATTCCAGGTTCACGCTCACCGCTCGGAAACAAGAAATTTCTCATTTTATTTAAGAATTTTCGTGACGAAATATTTGCTTTATTTTATTAAACCCTTTAAACAAATTGTGGTATGAGGGTGTAACTTCAGAGGACATCACAAGTTGAAAACTTCGTAGCGCTGAACAAAAAGTACAACCGGAACGATTCCACGACAAACATCCTAGCATCCACTGATCGGAATCACCAAAAGTTTCTGATTGATGACGATATCTGCCACGGGTTTTCTCTGGATAAAATCTGACCAGAAACACTGCGACTCGATGAACAACGCATCAAATGATCTGGTATAGCGAAATAGCATACACTGTAAAAAAAAAAATCCGTATTTTAAAAGGAATTTCACTGGCACTTGGGACGCCAGTACCGTCCCGTAAAAATACGGTTACACTGAAATTACGGGGCGCTCCGTTATTCTACGAGTTCTATATATTTTGTCAATTAACGGTTTGTTCCTTTAAAATAACGCAATCTACCTGTCATTTTGGGTCCAATTCTTGTTTTATAACGGTACACCAAACCGTTTTCTTACGTTATCTATGGTGTCATTTAACGCTTTGTCCGTGTAAAATACCGTTAATATTCCAGTAAATGACCGATATTTAGCCCGTTTTTTCATCCATTTTCCGTTTTTGTCAGTGCCAAAAACTGTTATTTCACGATGTGTATACTGTCATTAAACGGTTTGTTACTTTAAAAACACCAATATATCAGTAATTAATTGGTATTAAATATGTAATCTTGGGAACGAAATCCTGTTTTATGAACATTTATAACTGTTAAAGCACGGGGACAGTTTGTTATAACGTGTCAGTGGTTGTAAATAAACAAACAAACAAACAGCTGCTATTTTACAGTCCTTGTCTGGTTTATTTATGTCTCAACCATGTCATGACAAACCACAATAAAAGCTAGCATATTACAAGTCATTTTGAGTGTGAACTTGAACCAGGTGCTGAAATCACATGGAGTATTTTTGCAGGCCTGCTATAATTGTGATATTGCACTTTTGAAAAGCAATGTTCCTTTGGTGAAGTTGGTATGAACCGCTCGAAAAAAAACTTTAAAAATAATTTTACCACAAAACAGCTTAACACAACTTATCTACAATCCTCTTTATAATATTGCAAATATATAGCAGCATTTCATGCCTTTAACACTTGTAAAAACCTGTTTTGTTGAATAAGCAACACCAGAACACTTACAAAGATACTTCTCATAAAATGTGTACCTTTTAGTATCATCCAAACTTACCAAATATCAATATCTAAATTCCCAAAAGTTTGCAAAGATTTTGATTTCACCATGACCTTACAGAATCAGCGTAACGTTAATTTAGGAAAGAGTTCTGGTATAAGAAGTTCAGATGGCTCACTTGGCACAAAGCCTGTTGCACTAATCTGAATAAATGTTCTCTGAAAATTCTTCAAAAGCTGCTAAAACTGACTTTGGAACATGATTTTGCTTTACGATGGCTGATACATGTCTGGTTCTCCAGGGGGAAAGCTGTTAACCTTTTAATATGGAATTTTTCTGTAATTTACCAAACTGGTGTAGAATGCATGACAAGATGATGACAACATCTGCTTGTCATCAGATTAATTTTTGCATGGATAAGTAATATAATATACAATGAAATAAAAATACAACATGAAATAATTACAAGGAAAATGGCAACTTAACATAAATTTCTTTGTTGGACTTTCTTTTCGATATTTATTCTGGAGATTTATATTCCTCTTTGTTACAATCTTGAAACTTTCTTTTGATCAAAAATTGTTATTAAACATCTAGGTTTTTTTCCCTTTAAATCATATATTCAAGCTTTTGGGGGCACCTTTAACAGCAACAATTACCTCATTAATACAGAACTGAAACAGGAAAAAAGTGTCCTATGTCGTAGATAATTAGTGAAAGTGTCAACCATTTTTTCCTCATTATTTCAGTATTTCTCTCTTCTCTTTTGATCAGAAATTGTTGTTTCAAATTTTAATCTGTTTTTTCACCACAATTATTCAAACTTTAGGAGCAATTTTATTTGTAACAATTTACCCCCATTAACACAGAACTGAAAGAACAGGCAAAGGTTACCTATATGCCACAGTTAATCAGGGAAATGTCAACCAGTTCCCAACCAGACAAGCCATCAGAATGAGAAAATTAGTTATCAAAATTAGGTTTTTTTCAGTTTTTCAAACATCTGCATGCATTATGCTACTTTCTTTTATTGGTTTTTGAATACGTGTATTTATTATTTGGTGATAGATATAATACATGACATAGCTTGATTTGTGCCTTGTCCATCATTGTGGGGGGTCTACACATTCCATTCAAAGGCCTTTAATGCACTGGTTAGCTTCAAGAGCCCGGCATGCACTGCTGTCTTCTTCTTTCCTCCCTTAGTTCCTGCCTGCAGATTGATTCCCACAATGCATCTTTAAAGATGAAAAAAGGAGAAACAACTTTTTATAGAAATATTAGCTACAGCTCTTACATGTATTTACATCAAAGTGTGGCGAAGAAGACAATTTTAAGCAGGATAAGATAACGGGTTGGTCCCCCAAGATGAAAGCTATATGTTATGCATTTTTCAAACAAAATTGCACTTCTGGGGAAGAATTTGCTAATGAGCTGAAAACTTTCTCTAAATCTGCAAATTTTAAGGTTTTCAATCATGCTTATTTTGCAGAAAAATAAGCTTTGTCCTCGGGAGACCTTCCAGTTGGTTTTTGTAACGCACCATCACTGTACAATTTGTATTCATTTAGACCCTCTGAAGAAGTTCCTCACTCAATTTCAGTTGCAAACCAGAATATGCCTTTAATTGAGAAAATTACTTTTCAAAATTAGGTGTGGTTTTTTTTTTATTTGTCAGTTTTACAAATGCAAGTATGCAACGCCTCTTCTTTTTTGAATTAGTTTTTGATTACACATGTTTATTGTCTAGCAACAACAGTTTGATTTACGGTTTGCCTGTCATTGTGGGGGGTCTACACATTCCATTCAAAGGCCTTTAATGCACTGGTTAGCTTCAAGAGCCCGGCATGCACTGCTGTCTTCTTCTTTCCTCCCTTAGTTCCTGCCTGCGGATTGATTCCCACAATGCATCTTTAAAGATGAAAAAAGGAGTAATAACTTTTCAGTAGAAATGCTATTTATGGCTCTAATTTATATCAACGAGTGGGAAAGAAGAAAATTGTTAAGCAGGTTAACATGTTGGGTTTGTCTTCCATGGTGAAAGCTATATGTTTCACATTTAAAAAAAATAAATAAAAATTCGTAAATTTTCTCACAATCTCTAAATTTGTCAATCTTAAAGTTTTCAATCTTGTGCAGACAATCTTAATGGATTTTTGTCACTCATCATCACTGCACAATTTGCAATTATTGAGACCAGTCATTTGCAGAGCTGGTTTAATGCCAAAGCACAAATGATCCATTCCCAGCTACATCACTTTTTTCCCTCAACATGAAGGATTCACACAACATGATATTGATGTATGGTAAAATCAGCAGATAGCACTCTTGAAATTCGAAAATTTGTGTTTGAAAAAAAATGGAGGGAATTAAACTTGAAGTTCTGCTCTCGAACAGAACGACAATTAAAACAAGTGTGTGCTGCGATAAACTAATGAAGAGGCTTGCTGACCAACTGAAGGAATTTTGGTAGGAGGCAGATGTAGCTGTCTGGTGCCATTGGTTTGTTTGTTGGACATCATTACAGATGCACTGACATGAAATGAGGATATCATATTTGGAATCTACCACTTACCATACACAAGTAGACAGGGGTTTCCAGGCAGATCCTCTTTGTTGAAAACAGATTTCTCAAGTTTCTGAAAATCAACAATTTGATCAATATTTAACTATATATACTACTGGAGTTAGGGGGAAAAAAAGAAAAAAATGTGAGAAAATTGATGGACACAATGTAAAGAGTCACATACAGGGATGTCACTTAACACCCCATGAGACTGTGTACAAACCCAATGAGACTGGTCCAAGAAATTTGAAGTGTTTGCTAAAAAAAATGCTTGTATTTTCTCACTCCCGGAATTGACTATTATGACATGATTTTCTGGAGAATATACTCGTACGTCATTTTACAAGAAAATTAGCAATATCCCTGCATGGAACTCTTACCCTGTATGTACATAAGCAGTTCATCTTATTTCAAAAATGTACATTTCCTTAATGACAATAAATGTCTTGTACAGACTTTCACAGTTCCTCTGTTAAATATCTCGAATGGATTTTCACCATACACAGTACGAACTAATTTTTAGAGAAAATGTGCCCATTTTCTATTCTGCAAACATGATGCAGACATGCCTTTTGTTCTTGACTTACCTCTGTTTCTCCCTCTGGAAGTGACCTCGGTTGCCAGTTTATGCAACCATAGCAATCCCGCAGCTTCTTTGCCGAGCCACTAGCTATTTCATCCCCATATGAGAATCTTCTCTGTTTCATTGAAGGACTACTTATGTTGTCCACTCTGTTGACCAACTGACCAAGTAGGCCGTCATAACCAGTTCCAATTTTCTCCCCACCAAGTTCATCAACGAAAGAATCCGCATACCGCTGAATAATTTCAGCACTTACTGCACGCAGCTCTTTTGTGCGGGGAAGTGTTGTAGATGGTTTGTCCAGATCATCCACAATGATGCATATCATTTCTTTATGAAGACTTGGCGCTGGCCTTTTCTTTGCCTCTAATGCTGCCATTAGCTGTAGGGGCATCTTTCGCCATGGAACACGGCCTGGGGTTCTACCTGTTTCAGCAGATGAACTTGATCAGGTTGATGGGACAGGGTTTCCCACAGCAATTTCTACACTGAACTGGCTACTCTCAGTTGTTGACGAGGTACTTCTTGAGGATGGTGAATCATTAAGTGGGTTGTGCTGCTTTGACGGGACCATTTTGGGAGCCACCTTCTGGGAAATATCAAAAGGGTAAAAGTAATAGTTTCCGGTTTGACAAGTGGAATACCTCTGTAGTAACTAGGTGCCCCCCACACATTTCTGGTATTGGAGTGCCCAGGGCCCCAATAAAAGTAAAATCCAAACATAATGGGTATGTAAAGTAACCATTGAACTCCCAAGCATTTGTGGTAACTCATCACCCTAAACATCCCAAAACCCCCTTGATTACATAATTAATGGGGGACTCTCATTTCTTTATTCTTTGAGGAGCAGTAAAAAACTGAATAATGTGGTGTGTCTCTGTCCCACATATGGGCAGAGTCCACTCAATATTGGGACATGAATGCAGACCACTCTATAGGGAGTATATTCATGAGAGGTCAAGAGGTTAACTCCCAGGAATGCACAAGCACATTTACAATATAATCACACATTGCAATTTGTGCCAAATGTGGCAGGTGTGATGCATGTCCTCTCAGGGCACCATTAAACAGGTCAAGTAGAATTTGACTTTTGCCAACTGTTCAGAGGTCCTGACTGAGAGTTGCATAATCAATTCAGGGCACTGTGATTCATAAACCATGTATTTATGTTGGACTCACCAATGTAATTCAGACAGTCTAGCAGTTTTCTTGCTTCGATCAGTGTGAGGGTGTGAGATACATCCTTCTCCTTAATATACACTAGGTCATTTACAGTCTCCACGCCCATTTTCTTAAAATGCTCAAGGAAAGATGTAAGACGACAGTGCTTTATATTAGACAGAATTTCTTTAATTCTTTCTTCAATGTCATGCAGATCAGGCTCTGACTCACTTGAGCTGCTTTCAAGTTGATGACTGCCATTTTGAATCCTAGAGATTTAAATTAAAATGTGCAAGCACCGCTGACCAAGTTTATCAGCCTACTTACAAGGCATGTACAGTTACTTATTAAACTGAGCACATGGAGCATTCTTTAGTGTAATCATTTTACAGCCACCAACTTTATAAGAAGCCAGAGGACAATAGTCTAAGAGATCATAATAAGACAAGCAAACAACTCTGTAGTCACCACTTTGTCCTTCATCGTGGATTTTGTACAGACCTAACTTACTTAGAAATGTAGACTGATATAGTCGTGTGAAGAAATACACTTTCCTGTCTGAAACAAGACCAAGCAACACACTAGAAAATGCCCAGCTACGTGTACGGGTGGTGTCTTTCACCAAGATATGCATGCCTGTCTTAAACAGGGCATTGAAAACTGAATCAAATTTGATTCCTTGAACATGATCAGCATCATAATCACTCAAAACTGGAATGGAATTATTGTATGTCTCTTTTGTTTTGTGCAATCCTTCAATGGAAGGTGGGTCTTCTGCAATCTCACTCATACTGCGGAGGCAGTAACAACAGTAGTAATGTGCACAGAAGCTTTCAGTAAACCCTCCAATATAATGGGATCCTAAATTGTCACCTATTAGAGCCAATAAAGTGCCCTTGACAACTTCCCCACCATTCACAGAAATTCCCTGAAATTCTAATTGTTGCAAAACTGCTTCCGGCGCAAATTCCTTGATTGATTTTTCTTGGCATACCATAGTTAATTGCATAATGTCATTCATCTGGGATCTATGTTACCGAGCGTGTAATAAATGCCAAGTACCTTGTGTTTACATCTTGCTGATCCGATTGGGTTTACTATCTCGAAACTGTCCTGAAAGAGCAGTATTTGTAAAGCATTGGGATTGCTTTGGAAAATACATTCTGTTTGAACACTTTCCCATCATGAATATCATTCAGGTGGTTTCCTTGGTTACTTTCTCTATTTAGCACTCAATGTTTGTACACTGATTTGTCTTTATACAAATCCTTCAGAGTTTCCAGAATTGGAACATACTGGCAGACATGTGTTTTGCCTGAGGAATCTATCCCCAGGTTGATTTCTACAGGACTCACAAATTTGAATGTATTTTTATAATAATTTTTTTCTGAGATAGCTTGAGCGAAGTGTACCGCATAGCTGGGAGTGGAAGCAATGTGATTCTTCTGATGGGACTAAACTACATCCCAATTCAGCTATGCCATCCAAAATATCATCTGCCACTTTACATACTGTATCACCAGAAACCCCTGCTTTCAGGAGTTGACATTTGACGTTTTTCTTAGCATTGTCACAAGTAAGTTGATGTTCATTTCATCTACTATTGTTTGAATAGTTGTTTCAGGAACAAGGGATTTTGAGTGCAACTTCAACAAAAACAATGCAATTGCCTTAGTGTTTTCAGCCACACTCATCTCACATCTCCACTTTCTTCATCATCAGAATTATCTTCACAAGCATCAGTGCATAAGCAATCAGATCTAATTGCAGGTTCTATGTTACTTTGTGGATTACTAATGTGATTATCAATGTCCACATTTGAGCAAAGTAGTGCATAAATGAATGCACCGTATACTGTCTGTGGTATCTAGATATGTGTGAAGAGAAGACTTTACATTGAATTGTTTTGTACAATTCCCAAATAGGGATGCTACAGTCAATCCTTCCTTGATGTGATTCTCCAAGTGTGCCAAAGGTTCTTGAATATCAGAGCACTGCTGCTGACAAAACTGCAGCATGCACTTTACAGTGATACCTGCACTCTGATATCTGTTTCCATCATTGCCATAAGCTATGCCTGTTCCATGATGTCTTGATACATGTGACACCAACCCCTTGTAAGTAAGCATGTTTTCATACATCCTGAAACACAGCAGGGAAAGTGTACATTTCTCTCATGCCTGTGAATTTGATAGTATCTTGTGTATGTCTTAAACTTTTTACGCTGTAGGGGTACATTACAAATGTGGCAAATAGGCTGGTTTGACGACACGTCGTTTTCCATCATGTCAGAATGAACCAAGGCTACTATTCCGACACACCAGAATTCACGTACACCCACAGCTAGCCTAGGCCTATATGAATTCAACCTGAATGCTTACAACTCTGGTCCAATGTTGACACAAATGAGGTTAGGCTAGGCCCTATAGACACGTATACGATACAGCAGGCCTAGGCCTATGCTGCACTAGCACTACACACAGGGGGCCACAACTCATTGACGGGACAACAGTTAGGGGCTTAAGCCTACATGGCATGTCAACATGCGATGCCAAAAAGTCCCATCATTTTTGACAAAAAAACTCAACGTGGGTAATCCACATGCTCAGTTTACAAGTAACAATACTTTGCCAAGTTACTGAATTCAAATAATTAAAGAACGAATTAAAAGTGACAAAAAGACAAGCCTTGTCACATAGAAACTTTGAAAGTATGCCGGTTGTCAGGAATCGATGGCATTGATGCATGTGTCGAGTCCCGCCTTGCCATAGTCTGGTGCGGCCAGCGCAACCGTTAGGCCTATCACAATTTGTGTGTTTTTATTTTTCTTTTCGGCTGGAACCAGACTGAAGCGCGAAACCTCCCAGATCTTCCAATTTCAAAATGAACTTTAAATTACTATTTCACAATTTAAAATTTTATTTAAAATATGATCACTGAACACTTTTATCGTCTTTTTAAAAGCTGTGGATTTTAATACAAAGAACCAAACCTGAAACAAGCCAGAAACTGTAATCGCCGACAGAGACAGTTAATACAAAACAGACAAACCTGTAAAAAAGACGATGATGACTTGATTGAAAGGAAGGTTCAGTAAATTCACATCATTTAGACGTTGTATCACCGATTACAGTAATTATATCCAATGAGCAGTTACAATAGGAACTTACCTTGAACCAAAGGCAAATTTACAGGAACGTGTCCTGTTATTTCACGATCGTCGACGAAAACCGAACGGTAAAACTTGTAAAAACACGACGCAGTTGTTGATTACAAGGGATGTGCTGTAATTTTAAATCTTTTTTATGAAACTAACGTTTAAGGCAAAGATACGGTTGGTTGGCAGTATAAATACAGCGCGATTCTGTGATCTTACCAAAGGAGCTATTAAAATACGGATTTACGGGAGCAAATGTGTTTTTACGGGGAAAAAAATCCCTATTTTTAACGATTTTTTTTACAGTGTAGTCCTCAACCCTATAAGCAAGAGTAAACGTGCTCATTCCCTGGGGCGGATTTATCCTCCTGTTTTCAACCAAGTTAGCCTGCTCAGAAGAATCCCAAGGTTGATGGCTTTACCAAAAGTATGGATCACCAAGACTGATCACACATGGACACATCTGGATCTGTAAATTGCTGATGGCCTTTTAAAATTACATACCAAACTACTTCCAATTTTTTTTTTATTTACATCTGGAATCTTCTATCCTCAACGTAACCTATTTAAATAATAAGGGGGTTGTTATAAAAAAAAAACCATTTATTCAATCAAATTTTCTGTTACTAAATTACCTATATGTATAGTAGTGACCTTTGCCAAGAATTAGTACTGGTGGTCATTTGCCTATACTCAACAGGATTGATGGAGACTATCAGATGACCTACATGTAAAGATGACTATGAACTCCTATAGACGAATTGTTAAAGAAAGCACAAGGGTAATCTCTTTATCTTCATCAATCACGAGGCGACACAAATGTATTTGCTGACGTTATTTAACAGCAGGGTCAGAGACCTATCTCAGCGATCAACATCCATCTGAGAAGTTGTGAGCTGAATAAGGAAGAGCTTAAAAAGGTAATGAAGTTTTTTAAGGTGATCACAGCCCGGTCACCTATTGTTTTCGTAGTGGCCCATCTTTCTTTTTTTTTCTCCACAAAATTTCTCTGCAGCTTTTCCTTATAAATGTCCATATCAAAGTTTTGTGACGTCATGAAGCCGGAAGTCGATAGCGCTTGATCACCTCGTATTTGTAAGTGAAATAAGCTTAAGGCTTAGATTGATTTGCTTTGTTTTCTTTCCAGAGCTTTCTTAATCTATATTATTGCGTTCATGTCATTGGTGTATCTGCGAAGACAAAAGATATAATGCTTCAATAGCCTAATAAAGTACAAACATAATGATTGCTTTGCTGCCGTTTTCAAAGGTCAAAGACAAAACCCGTTAACTGTATCCTGTGAAAAGGCTCCAAAGCTCTTTACCAACTGATGTCTGAAAAACAGCAAAATTACCGTACATAAAAAGTTGCGTCTCGGTTGGATTTCCGACACATTATCCATGAAGACAATTTCACCTCCAAACTATACAATTGATTCATGATCAATGGAACAAAATTAGTTTCTTGTCATCAGGAAACCGATGAATATTTTGGCGGAATGTAGCAGGTATCCTGCATGGTTGAAATCCTTTGTGTCTTTTGTCCATGGTTGCATTATTGATGGTGACCTTTATGCATCCCATACTAAAAAATGACTGTAGTTTCAGTTTTCAGCAATGAATTCAAATTGGAAAGTCCAATTTTGGCTTCTGCTACAAATTCCTTGCTACTCATTCATCATCACTGTGTTTAATTTCGCTGTCAACATTCAAATATGCTGGTTATTATCCAAATTACAAATGGCGTCATGTAATTCAAAAACCCAAATGGAATTATTCATTCCTGGGAAGGTATTTTAGTTATCTTCGATTTGCATCAATCAGTGGGGAAAGAGACTTATGAAAATTATATGATACATCTTGACCACAAAAGTGGAATGTATAGTAAGGCTTACACAATAAATTATCAACTGAACTTGTACCTTTGAAATAAACAAGAGAGAATTTTAAGAGGAAGACCACACGTTAAAAGAATGCGTCAACTTGAAATAAATGACCACACTGATTTTAATTCCCAAAGAATGTCATATCAACGCATCAGCATTGGTTTTTTTCACGACTACGAATGACTTCCTTGGAAATGGCATCAATAATGGACAGGACATGACCTACATAACATGATATCAAATGCATTCACATCGCATATCCTGACAACACTCTTGGAAAATGAGTTATGACCTGCCTTCTTTCCACATATTTTCTAACTTACTGACAGAAATGTTCACTGTCACAAACGTAGTTTAAATGACACACTGATGCACATTTTAAGCATGAAAAACGTTGTGTACAGCTTTGGAATGTTTTGCTTCAAAATATTGATTTACTTCTATCCTTGGCAAAATGAAGAGCAATAAAACCGCTTTTATTTTGTATTCTATATACAGCAAGGGTACGTCTGGATAAGCGTACTTTTTCCCCCCAAACCATAAGTACATCGCCAGGTTTAAAACTGTTACGGTTCATATTACATGCATGTACTTATCATTAGCCACACCCTGTAATGAAAACGTAATTAATGCAATATAGCACTAGGCTACCCATGACTACCCTGCATAATGATTTCCTATTATCCTTGATGACTTATCGTTTTCCTTCCATTTCCAGCCTTTTCTATGATCAGCTGAAGTTTATAATTTAATGGATGTAACACATAACAGATTCGGAGAATGTCTGACAGATGAAGCGAGTTACAAAGACCAGTGTGTAAAGTACATGTAGTTTGTTTCTTGCATGAGATTAGACACAGTAGCAATAAAGTTCAGTCATGGTCTCGGTGAACTTCAGCGCCATCCATGTTGTAAATTCTACTTTCTCCAACTACGATCAATATACAGAAACATTAAAGCAACTGACAAATGATTATACTTAAGTATTTAATTTTATGATGTGAAAAGGTTAAATTAGACATACACATATCAACACTATTAGTGGTCGACTTGCACAGTCGTGAGAATGGATTATCTACTCAGAAAATTGATATGTGTATTCCTGTCAGCAAACATTGTATTTCACTGCCAAGACTCAAGGCTGAATAGAAGGCATGTCTACTCAGAAAGTGGCAGTTCCAAGCTTAAGAGAAAACATTATATTGTTTCATAAGCAATAGAGCGAAGTTATATGATGTAAGTAGATGCACCACTCTTTCCATCGTTATATCGTTACCCCAGGAGTTGTTACATCCAACAAGCCCCATTACACGCACCACCTGTATTTTCATACAAAACATTTCAGAGCGGTGCTCCGATCAAAAGGTCTAACGGCATTTCAGGGAACAGACTCTGTTGTGAGGCAAAGTCAGTCAACTCCCCCGTTAGCGTCAGCTTGAATCCTTCCAAAGCTTAAACTGGTTCCAGTCTTCAGTCATGGAGAGTACCTTCAAGCTTTCTGCAACACTATGAGCTTCTGCCATGAAACATTTACTACGTTCTATTTCAACTATTCCAAGGATAATCCAAATAAATGCAAATGTGATTCTGTCATTCCCATAAAAGTGAAATGGTCATCTTGGTACGTGTAGATGCAAATGTGTGATAAACGATTCCTTGACAAGGAATCAAACACTAATATCTTATGATTCTCTGGAGAAAAAAGGAATTCTCAATGAACAACTTAAAGAACCACAGCGGGTACGGTTAAAAACTTAAAAACTGATTTATCTGCATAAAATATGATAAAAAAATAAGAAAGCCGCGGTGTATGTTTTACTGTCTTTCAAAATGAATTTAAAGTGAACTCACACAGAGCGCGGTATAATTTTTCATTTCGTGGTTTCTGAAGGTCATTCAAGAATATTCCTTCACACCATCTGACCTAAATGTTAATATTGAACTCCATCCCGTATCAGTTTGAAACCTGTTCTTTCCAGAAATCACACCAGAGGCACAATCAAAATTTTATGCTACAAGTACTTTAGGAACATACACTATAGATGTGCAACGTGATCCCAGGTTGACAGGGAGATTTTGTCTCAATTTCTGAAAGCGAATCCTTTAATAATGCCCTGGTAGTTGGTATCAGACTGAATCATCCATGAATCCAAGGAGGATATACCAGATGCATACTACTCCCAAAGGGGAAGGGGATGTCTAGATGAGGTTGCCACGTCTTACAGCTCAACTTGACATAATCAGCAGGCCATAGCATGCAGGTGCTCTAGCAATTTTTTTTCTTCAACAAACGACGCACAACAAGCAATGAGCATCCCTCCTCGCGTGAGGAAAAAGCATACCAGTATCTGCCCGATTCATCAAAGTCGAGAAGCTCTCACGCAGTTCCAGTCTGAGACCGCAGACAGGAAAAAAAAACGTTGGTGATGACCGACCACATTGACTCTCCAAGTATTCCTTTGAGGGCGCATTGGACACTTGAATTTCAACAGCCCGAGGATACACGTAATTGTTGATTACTTTTAAAAAGTACCTTCAAAGCTCAGAATCTAGGTTTTATCAACAATAACAGCGGTATTCATAGATTCAGAGCAGAAAACGAACTGTAGCTCCCTGCACAGTAATTTAATTCAAGAAGAATCCTCGAAGGAGCGATTATAACACATTAAGAATTAATTACCAAATCTTCCTGTTTCAAAATTCTTCACGTTTTGCTTCCTATCCTCTACCCATATATGGCTTATCACACACTAATATAAGGAGTCTTTGCTGTAGGATACCACCATGCTCTCTTATCTTCAAACTTTAACACCAACTTTAATTTCCTTCAGCAAAAATGTTGTCCAAAGGCGAGACTGAACTGGCACGGGCCAAGGATAGACCCGTCATCAGCATATAGCTGATCATCTGAAAACCAAAAAGCTTAGCAGACATCCAGAGAGAAGCATACCTACTAGTTTACAGGTGGAACTAATTTTCATCTACTATACGAAATGGAAATCGTGTTGTTAACATCACTACGGCTCCGATCTTTCGGAATGTATAATCTGAAACTATCTCTGTACATTCTTCTACTAACGTGGACCATTTGCTACGAATTGCGCATGATTGCAAGAATTTTTAAAACGAACACGATTTGAGACATATAAGGATTATTTTAAGTTTGAAGTCACACGAAAACAATTCACACATCAGGAAAATGGTGCACAGTGATGAATATATGGGAAAACAATTGGAAAACTGGTCCAGTCATTATCATATCCGAGTTATTTTTTTTTCAAGTTATGAAAGGCTATGTCACTGTATAAACACAATCAATACTTCTCAATAAGAACGGATTTGAGAGGCAACTTGGAAGTTTGAAAAACGTGCAAACTGACTTGATTACATACATGTTTGAAACACGACCTCATTATATACATGTTTGAAACACGACCTGATTACATACATGTTTGAAACACAACCTGATTACATACATGTTTGAAACACGACCTGATTACGTACAGGTTTGAAACATGACCTGATTACATACAGGTTTGAAACATGACCTGACTACGAGCATGTTTGAAACAGGACCTGATTATGTACAGGTTTGAAACATGACCTGATTACTACATGTTTGAAACATGACCTGATTACATACAGGTTTGAAACATGACCTGATTACATACACGTTTGAAACACGACCTGATTACATACATGTTTGAAACACGACCTGATTACATACACGTTTGAAACATGACCTGATTACGTACAGATTTGAAACATGACCTGATTACATACATGTTTAAAACACGACCTGATTACGTACAGGTTTGAAACATGACCTGATTACATACATGTTTAAAACACGACCTGATTACGTACAGGTTTGAAACATGACCTGATTACATACATGTTTAAAACACGACCTGATTACATACAGGTTTGAAACATGACCTGATTACATACATGTTTAAAACACGACCTGATTACGTACAGGTTTGAAACATGACCTGATTACATACATGTTTAAAACACGACCTGATTACATACAGGTTTGAAACATGACCTGATTACATACATGTTTGAAACATGACCTGATTACATACATGTTTGAAACACGACCTGATTACATACATGTTTGAAACACGACCTGATTACATACATGTTTGAAACATGACCTGATTACTACATGTTTGAAACATGACCTGATTACTACATGTTTGAAACACGACCTGATTACTACATGTTTGAAACACGACCTGATTACTACATGTTTGAAACATGACCTGATTACTACATGTTTGAAACACGACCTGATTACTACATGTTTGAAACACGACCTGATTACATACATGTTTGAAACACGACCTGATTACATACATGTTTGAAACACGACCTGATTACTACATGTTTGAAACATGACCTGATTACTACATGTTTGAAACACGACCTGATTACATACAGGTTTGAAACATGACCTGATTACTACATGTTTGAAACATGACCTGATTACATACATGTTTGAAACACGACCTGATTACATACATGTTTGAAACATGACCTGATTACTACATGTTTGAAACATGACCTGATTACTACATGTTTGAAACACGACCTGATTACATACATGTTTGAAACATGACCTGATTACGTACAGGTTTGAAACAAGACCTGATTACATACATGTTTGAAACATGACCTGATTACTACATGTTTGAAACATGACCTGATTACATACATGTTTGAAACATGACCTGATTACATACATGTTTGAAACACGACCTGATTACGTACAGGTTTGAAACATGACCTGATTACATACATGTTTGAAACACGACCTGATTACATACATGTTTGAAACACGACCTGATTACTACATGTTTGAAACATGACCTGATTACTACATGTTTGAAACATGACCTGATTACTACATGTTTGAAACATGACCTGATTACTACATGTTTGAAACATGACCTGATTACTACATGTTTGAAACACGACCTGATTACATACAGTTCTCTTTGCACAAAGCATCTCACATACTAAAAGAAAAATGTTACAAAATACACAAAAGGGGAGTACTTTCATCCCCAGCATCCACAAAATACTTGCGTCCATTTCAATGTTACAGCGTTTTTCCCTTCACAGCAATCCTTGAATTACGTGTGTTACGGTGACAAGTGCAATTCAATTATACGGTAATACATGGAATATCATATGGTTTAGCTGTCTGAGTTCCTCTTCTGCGGATGCTTTTGTGTCGGCGGATAATTTAAAAAGTTTATCCTACAGACTCACATGGGAAACAGCTTTAGGAGGTTTTTAATCACCTGGGTGTTATTTTTTTCATCTGTAAAGTCTGGCACAATTACAGTGGCGGCATTTTCTATCTTTCGAGCGCTCTACTGTACCATATGCACAGCCTCCATTCAATCAGAACTTATAAATAACCTTTACATGTGTGAAGTAACATTTCAAACGCCAACGTGTCTGTCAAACAACAACATATCTCCCACTGACACTCGGTTTAAATATAAAAAGAGCACTTCACGCAAAATGTATTAAATACGTTTGAAATACGTCGTTTTCAGCAAAAGACAAGTTGACAAGTTGTTACACTTTTGTGTATTACAGTGTAACTTTCCAAAAATAATGCACAGTGTGAATATCGTATCGATTCGAGTCATGCTGTTCTCAGCCTTACACACTCTACAAACACCTGGGTCAGATAGATATGACCCAAAAGGGGTCATAATTTGACCCAGAAAAGGGTCAGGGTCCATGGGACCCAAGTATTTTTAGAGTTCATTCTGACCGACTCAACTGCTCAACACTGAGCAATATTCCACGAATTGGTGACACTCATAATTGCTTTTTAGAGTGCATTCTGCCCGACTCAACTGCTCAACACTGAGCATTATTCCACGAATTGGTCACACGTTATACTCCTCTAACTAAAGCGTCCTGTGAAAGAAACTTTAGTTACTTTGGAAATCAAATGTAAGCCAATAAAATGTCTGCTTGCTTTTTTCAACATCCACCTGTAAATTGACGTCTCTTGTAGAGAGGCAACGGGCAAAGCGATGCGACTACAAAACGTGCAGCAATGTTCAGATTTTGCTGGAAGCTCACTTTGGCCATAATTATTGACTTTATGTTGACCAGGATTTCGTAGCAACACTCAAAGACAACATCTCGGCTAATCATTTTAACAATTTCGAAAGCAGCCCTCCCAAATGTCAGCCGGCCTTGTGATTTATTAAGCCTACCTGACATAATTATGACATACTACAGATAGAGACCTCTACAAGACACAACGGAGAACCTAGAGAGAAAGCACATTATGATATCCCCAACAATGCCCATTCGGTGAATTCCTTCAAGAGATACAACAAGGAACACCAGAGTGAAGACTGACAACTTGACACTTGAGAGACATAACGGAGTCTTCATATCTCATCACCAGTACGACATAAACACCTCTATTCAAGTTCAAGGAAAGGTTAACTTGACACGCATATTGTGAACATTGAATATTTTTACCGACTCATACACATAAATCATCCCTGTTGAGGTTCAAGGTAAGGTTAATTTCAAAATCGTCTAATGAACAATTAACAAGATTATTTTTCTGCAATGCACGTTTTAAAAAAACATTGTCAGTTTGTCCTCTTTTAGAACATTATCTTTCCACTCTTCCAACATCAGTCTGTAGAGTAGACATGACTAATAGGGCGGGGTCGTCTCTTAGTCTGAGAAGGTACTTTGAGAGGAAAGAGGAGGGGTTCACGACTAGCAGGTATATAGGATCTAGGAGGGCTGGACCAACTAAAACAAGCAGGCAGTAATCATCAAGGGAGTAAGACAGTAAATATAGCGAAAACAAGAACACAGAGGCACAAAAATAAAGAAATCATGAAAGAAATGAGAAAAATGAAGCCTCAAGGAAGGGAGAATCTGCAAATACATGTATAAGGATTGATATTCTTAATGATGTGATATTATGTACCAATAGACTAATTTATTCTTAGATCTACATCGACTCCTTTGGGAAACTTATACATAATCAACATGGCAGACTTAACACGCTGCAAAGGCCTTGGACTGGAATGAACTAGAGTGCTTTTGAGCCTTCAAGCTCTCTTAACCTTAATACGTAAAGCACGCCTCCTATATTGAACTCGAACCGTCTTGTCCAAGCCTCAACGGTTTAGTGATCTTCAAATCCATTTAGGCACATTTCCCTCGCAATATTTAAGTGTCACACCTTTAGGCTGTATTGGACCATTACAAATTAACAATTTACACATTCGATTACGCAAACACTTAACTAGCTCATAGTTTTCATATCCCACGCACCATGCCTACATTACAAAGGCAGGAATCAACAACCAAGGATCTGCAAATTATACATCTAAATTTTAGAACACACCCATACAGAAGTAATATTAAGGAGCTTTATTATTATTCAGCATAAACTTATAAGAACAACCCAGGAAGGCTTCATTATTTTGAAATGCAAGACCTTATCGGGTCTCCAATGTAACGGATTCACAGAGAAATTACAAAAACTGACTCAAACAGCTCATCATTTTTGTGCGCTCACTAAAATAGAACTGACCACCACAACGCTTTAAGTATTAAAAAAAATCCCCAAGGAAAATGTGTCATGAAATTGAATCCCATTGATGTATCTTGCTGTTGTCCATGCAATAAATTAATTCTTGCTGACAGCAAGCTGACATTGTCCTACCTCAGTCATGGTACTACTGGCCCATCTCCGGCTGATTTTACCCACCTCAAACCACAATCCATCCAGGGAATCCTTTTACAATCTATTATTTATGTTACTAGGGTTCAATGAACGGCTTTGGAAGGCACGGGGTGATTACTTGGCCATTATAAGACCCTCAAGGTTGAAAGATGTTCACTAATGTTACCGCAATGATTGACCTAAGGAGGAGAAAAAGTGACAAAGTCTCTCCCAGGATTTAAGAGCACTTGATGTGCAGAACACAATTGTTATTTATTTGTTGTTATTATGCCCGGTCCTAGAAAAACACCCAAAATAGCACTGTACAAATGTAGGTCGTTCACATCCACCCACAGCTCATCAGGCGACAACACCCACGGACCCACCTCAGCCTGCAGGTAACAAACAATCTACCCTGAAATTGGACAATATTTTCCTTAAAAACTGTACTAAACACTGAGCATCCTTCATCTGAATCCACTGGCATGTACAAAATGATTTGAATCATAGAAATCATTTCTTGAACTTCACTCAATCAGGACAAGAGTTTCTATAGCCTGTAGGCCCTATCCAGCAAAGTCTTCAGAAAACCAGGTATCGGGATTCAGTAGATTTCAGAAGACCGAAGGAAAAAAAGAATACTTATGACGAAACAACAACGTCAATTTGGTTACAAAGTGCTTGTTGACATGACAGAACAATGTGTACCTCCAAATACATCAGTCATATCATGTTTGTGCAATAAACCTCTAAAGATGTTTATGTTAACGTGTAAATATGATTCTGCAGGTTTCACATGAGTAGAAATAAGTATGTCCAGGTATTCATGGCAATGATGAAATTACTTGATTGTACGTTTTAAAAGGCCATCAAAGCAAATTTCTGCAAATTGAAGGGAAGTATCTGCTATTTCTTCAAGTACACTAGACACATTACATGCAGCGTCTGACCTCAAAGACTTAGAAATACACTGTACTACTTGCTCCTCACATGGCCTGGTGTCAACATTCGCTGCACAAAGTATGATCCCTCCTTAACCATGAAGAGTAGGAAATGTGTAAAAATGATTGATATTGGCTCCATCTTAACCTGAACAGGTGTGAGAGATACAGTACATGCACCTACTAAAAGCAGTACACATTATACCTGTATCATGCTTAAGGGCAAACATCAAGCCTATAAGTCTTTCAATAAGGAGAGTACTTCTTGTTCAGGTAATGAATGCTCATAAATAGAACTACTTTCTCCTTGAAGCCCTGACATGCAACAGAGGTTTACTTATGAAACTGAACTTGCTGAAAATGTCAAACGATAGTCACTGAAAGGTTCTGTTTGTCTCAGACCTTAAATTCCTAGGCCTACATCTTGCCCGGGTCATTGCCTCAGTTAATGTGTGGTTAGGGACTTGTTTGTGGATAATGATGAATTAATAGTATTTCAGATGTACTTTGTTACAATCATCTTGAATTCCATTTAATTTCCATTAGTGGAAAGGGGTTTAAAAGATGAGGGCTGCAAGTCCGTATCATCATAACATTCCCAAGTCACTGGTGTATGTATCTCTGCCTTTAGTGCTACATTGTACTTACCTCATGACAGGCACAGTCTTGACGTAAATGCCGTATGGACCAACTCAAACAGCTACTTCCTCAGAATATCTTGCCAAGGACAGACCAGATGTTTCACAGGACCAGGACGATGGGTCAAAAGTTCTTCCAGTTCAGCTGATTTCTAAGAAGATGTGAAAATGGATGGCACCCTCTATAACAAGCAGAACTAGCTGCCAGTCATTACGACCTTATCAAAAGACCAGACATTCCTTGCTCGTTAAATGCAAAAGTTTAATTGTTCCAAATGAACCGGTGAAAAATTTATTCCTCCTGATATTTTCTACACATGAGCAAAACAACTGTTATGCAAACATGCATTCAGAAATCATAGAATCCCTAATGTTAAACATCAGTTGTAAATTATCCACTGAAAAATCCTAAAATAAGCACTTGGTATTTTAGAGGTCAGAGTGATGAATTAGTATTATATTAAAAAATTGATTTAGTCTCATTCACTTTACAAGCACACTAAAACATGTAATGTAGGCCTTTGTGCTACCTTATGCTAAGAGACTCAGGAAAGCTGAAGATTTTTTCTCACCTGATTTGAGACTGATCAGCTGATTGCAGGGCAAACATGTTGCGCAGTAGCAGGTTTGCTCCTTGCAGCGTTAACAAAAAATCCAACTGTTGCTAAATGTAACAACTGCTTCAAAATGAAACTGAATATCCTCTCCGCTGATAGTATGCAATCTGGTTGGGTAATGGAGACTATGTCTTTCTCAAAAACTTTTACAAAAATTCATTCACTGCTTCTCACTCCAACCCAACCACATGTCCTTCTGTCTTTCCACACAAACCACACAGTTACCTCTCCACAATCTTACGAGTACGTAAGCACACATTATCAGCAAAATCAGAAATAATAGAAAAGTATTCACTCACTGCAACATTCCGTTGACAGACCTGGACCAACATTTATAATTCTTCACTAACCGATAGATCATAAGCCAATTTAGTATTCCGACAGCGCATGAAGCACATTGTAGGTCATTTGAGAATATAAATCCATGTGCAAGGTCAGCCTTATCAGCTCAGCCATACACTGATTCATACACACTACATGTCATCCAGCTAGCATGACATCAGGTGCTTCATTTTTGACTGACCTTGCCTTTTAAGTTGAAATACCAAATTGGCTTATTCTGTGATCAGAATTTGCCATTTTAACTGCAAGCACAGGGTTCAGCACTTAAAATTAAGTAAAAAATCCTTAGTACAGAGATTAGGCATGACCATCTCCTACGGCTGCCAAATATTCTGTAATTATACTAAGCATAGCTCAGTGAATACAAACACATAACATTGTTCTCAACCTGCTTTATCACAACACTCACCTTTCTTGGCCTTAGAGCTGGACGTTGTAAATGAGTTTGCAGTGAATAAGCCATTCTCAATATCCTCTGAATTTGTTTCTGTGGTATTTGGGTCTTCTTGGAAGAAATCAAACTCATCTTCTGGCTCGTCACTAAATAAGCTGGATTGTTGGCTCCCGGAACTACATGTAAACATCAGAGACAAGACCAATTTCAAATCACTAGTTCTGAGAGGGCATGAATAAAAACTTTGCTTGTAGCATTTTTCAAAATTCTACTCCACCCACATGTCATAGAAAGTACATGTACCACCACAAATCACAGCATTCCATTCTATCTTGATGATAATCGATTCTTGTTCCAATGGCCCTAAATCCTCCAATTTCAATACATTTTTGGATTCTTGTGGCAATGGCCCTAAATCCTCCAATTTCAATACGTTTTTGGATTCTTGTTCCAATGGCCCTAAATCCTCCAATTTCAATACGCATTTTGGATTCTTGTTCCAATGGCCCTAAATCCTCCAATTTCAATACGTTTTTTTGATTCTTGTTCCAATGGCCTTAAATCCTCTAATTTCAATACGTTTTTTGGATTCTTGTTCCAATGGCCCTAAATCCTCCAATTTCAATATGTTTTTTCCCAAATACCTGGAGGATATGGGTTAAGTAGAGTCCTTCCTTATTTAGAAAACTTTCCCATACCATAAACTTTTAAACATGGAATGTCCCATCCTTACGATGGTGTCACTGAAAACTTTAAACAAATTGTGAACAATGTACATTTAAATGATTGACACAAATTTCCAGTGATAAATTTATGGTGTTCCTTTGATTGTATTTTACAGGCATCATTTACAAGTAAAATGAATGCCAAATTGCATCAATCAAAATGTCAAACGTCTACAAGGGGCCGTTCCGTTTAAATATTTGGGAAAATTCTGTAAATAGATTTGGAACTTTTTTCGTATGTCCCATCCTTCATGTTGAATCAAGTTATGAGATCCCTTATACAATCAATCCATCCAGTTCAATCCTCCTAAGATGTACCAAGCAGCATACCTGAGCAGTTTACTTCTTCTCTTTGGTAGTCCTTGTGGCAACTCCTTACCATCTGTGGTCTCTTCTTTTGAGTCCTTTTCTTCATCTTCTCCTTCAACTTTCTGAATCATTTCTGGCTTAACTCCTATTTGAAATATAAAACACATTTTGAACTCTTTACTCAAAAGGGGATGGTGCTTCGACTGAGACAATTTTAACCCTTGAATAGCTGGGCTACTTTGGCCTTCACACATACATAAGAATTTGATGTTTCTTTTAAACTTGGCATACATGTAAAGACACTCGTTAGCATTATGAATGTGAAGTTTGAACTCACTCAGATGTATGGTTTTATTGTTACAATCATTTGCAGTGCATGCCTAGATGCACTGCATTGAACACCAAGTGGAAAAGTATACTTTTTTGCTGACCTGCCTTGGAAATATATATACAAGTTGCTGCAAGAACGGTAGATGCGATTTTCATAAAACTGGAGTCAAAATGACCACAAAGAGTTACCCTAAAATCTCCTGAAGGCTCAGCTCCTGAAAAAAAATGCACTGTGGTGATATCAGAAACACTACAAATACAACGAAGAGTGCAGATGCCCCCCCAGCTCTTTGGCTACGGATATACATATACATTGGAAAGAGTCAACGACAGAAAACTAATGTTAAGCTATTGCTACATGCATTGCGGCTCGCAGGTGAGTAGAAATGGCCATAAAACAACCAATTTAGATACTTGGTATTGCCTTATGTTGCTTTGACCCAGATAACAGCCACCATACCCGATGTTTATGGGCTCAATGGGCAGGAATAACAATAAAGTGCCTTCAACACAAATATTAATAGATACGTATGCTTTCCAAATACGTTTTAAAATAACAAATCTATATAAACCATGATTTTCTTATTACCAGTGGTTTTGAACAACTCTTTACACTCAATATCGGTTCTTCTTACCAAGGAATGTCAGCACAGGATTACTACAACAGACTTTCTTGTTTGAGGCAATGAAGCGCATCAGGTTATCAAAACACTGTCGCCTCTGCTGAGGTGTGCTATCCTTCACAAGCAAAACTTTGCGTGGCAGATCGGGGAAGATTGTTGCAGGAAAGCGCTCACTTAGGGTTTTATGCAGTGCTTCAAAATCACCGTATCTTTTGACAACCTAATGAAAGGGAGAAAGACGGACAAACATTCTCAATCTGTCCAAGATGAATATGTGTCATGTATTACCTCTGAGTCTCTCTTCAATGGAGAGGGTTTTGAAAAAGGATTCCTAAAAGTTCCAGGGTTCACAATTTCAACTGAATGGCTCAACTGTGTTCGGTAAAATGTTGATCTTGCATATAACTTATAACAAGTCCAGCAATGTAGTCTGTGAGCTTTAAGCTTTTCATGGTGAAGGTAGTAAGTTAGTTGTAGAGGTTTGCAGTAGCACCACGCAAGGATCTCTCTTTTGTGAGTGCGTGGTTCTGAAAAAAAAACCACAAGCGGGTACTCAATGTTTTGGACAGTATGCTCTGTCCTTCATCAGGAGACTACAGAGGTTCCCATGGTGAAACTGCTTCTATTGTATCTGTACTCCTCGAGTGGTTGGATCTTCTTCACACCTCACCGCCTACTGACACAATATAACAACTTCATCATGGGAACCTCTGCAGTCTCCTAATGAGAGACAGAGCATACTGACTGAAATGTTGAACACGCACTTGTTGTTTTCAGAACCACACACTCACAAACCTCTACAACTAAATGTAGTTTGTCTTTGCTTGTATTATCCGTTCATTATATACATATATTTGTAACAAAGCAGCCGGCGGTGAATTTATGATGTTAGTTTTAGTGAGTGAATTTTATGTTACCCAGTCTGATGGTCTGATGACTTTATGTCAAGAAAAATATGAGTGCTGAGTTCTCATATAAAACCTCCGTGTTAGTTTCAGTACTTTTGAATCTACGCTCACCTCCTACTGTTTACAACGTTTCAACAACTGTATAAGCTTACGCTCTTTTGACTTTTAGAGCCAAGAACATCACTTTCCAAGTTAAATATTATACATACCATGAACTGTACATTATTGTCCATTTTGTTTTTGATTGTTTTGAAGTAAGGCAAGTTGGTGATGACTATCACATGATATTCTTCATGACTCATCAACATTCCACTGACTTCGCGATATTCTGGAACAAAGATATCCAGTCCTGTTTCTTTGTTCTTGATTTCCCTGTTAGAAAATTCAAAATTAAATTAAAAGTCCAAAAAGGTAAATAATGCAAACTGGGATTCCGAGTAACTAGGAGTAGGGGGAATATACCGGGTTTAGACCTTGCCTATTTTTACTGGGTACCTACTCAGCAAAAAATGTTTTTAAAAATATGTATGAAATATCCACTTGGTACCAACCTGGAAATAATGTTTAAAATTTAACATTTTAAATCTCTTATTTTATATGAGGAAACAAGTTGCCACCTACTAGCCAAGGCCTTGACAATCTGCTGGTACTTTCACTTCACTCATGCAAAATATGAAAAACCAGCAACAAGTTCTAAGGTACCAGCAATGTTCCTCTTTCTGACTCTCACAGGCGACGCACTGTGCTGTGACAAATTCTGTATTTACTTTGTTTTTATCATTCAATATTTTTGTTATTGTTGCATGTTTTAAAAATTTGTTTTTAAAATTAGTTGGTTTTAACACCTTGTTTTTCTTTTTTTTTTCCATATGGTGTGCTCATGTACCTCCTGGTGGTTCACTAGCCAAAGGGAAGAAGAAAGCACATCTCTAAAATGAAAATCATCTCTGAAATGGAAATAAATTTGTCGTAACCTTGGGTTAAAACCAACTTCCAAAACAATCCCTGCATGGCGATTACTAGCAGCGGTAAAAAAAATAGTAAAACATAAGGTAATATGCCTCATTAATTTAAAAGCAACATAAAAGAACATAGTGAGGTGCATCACAGTACGCGGTAATTATAATATTTCTAAAAATAGATGCGGCTCTACCTGCACTAACTTTTTAATGGCCAGCTGCAGATACATGTAACTTTTGGCACAGAGTTCTAGGAGAGGATAGGGGTAGTTCTTATACTGTATCAGGGCAGCCCTGGCAGAGCCATTGGGGGGCTCACTGCCTTCAACAACTCAGCGACTTTTAATACACCTAAAGGTTATTCGCCAAGTTTTTCATAAGATCCTTTTTTCCTTTAATATTTCCCTCGCGATAACTTTTGCTTTCTATCAGTCTGGAACTTCTTGTTCAATTTCTCGGTTTAATTTTGGATATTTTTTTGGCCCTGTATGGTAACACTGTATACTCAGTGTTTCCCTGAAAGTTTGTGAAAAAACTCAAACTCATGACTTCTTGCATACTAGTGCAGGCATCTTAACCACTAAACCACAGACGTTGCCAGTGAGGTCTGGCTGGTTTGAGTCAGATATTACAGCGGATACTGCGAACAACTATTTCTAAGCACGGGTTTGCGTTGGGGAGATGTTAAATTAATTTGGATTTTTTTTTTTGCCCTGTCCCAATTTCTTGGTTGTTTTTAATTTCTTGAAGTTTTGTATTTCCGTGCATTTTGATTTTCTCCCTGAGTAGCTTAATCTTCTTGAGGAAAACTTCAAGCTAGTTATATTTTCGATTTTAAGTCTTTTTGCTGTGTCTGACCATGGAGCTGACCCCTTTAATTCAACATGTATCCCTCGCTGCGCAAAATGCAAATTGTGATAATTGTTGCTGGTGTTCAACTGCCAGCAGTGAATAAACAATATTTCAAAGGGATTCATGTTGTAATTGTCTTTATAGATAACATTGGGGATCAATGTGCCTTTGGGTAGATCATGGAGGAAGGACACAGAAGGAGGGCCATAACATGTGGCCATTTACCGCCTTCTGGCGTGCCTAGTACATGTATGTCCATAACCAGAGTGCAGCGAATGCTTGCTATGCACCACCTGTTTCACAACCATAGGCACCCTTTGAACCCCAGGATCAAAAAGCCGCAATTTTTCGCTGGTGATCTGCATCCTTAAAAGTTGTGTACTGCAGTACAGGAAGTTATATATTCTTGCCATCGTTGGTTCTTGGTATGATAAGACAACATCAAATTTAATGCATGCACGTTTATTGTATTAGGCTGTGTACCCAAAGTGTTCATGTGCAGTCACTGTCCTTATCGAATGCATTTATTCTGGAGTAATTTTGGGAATAAATAGCCACGTTGTTTAAAAGCTATTGTGTTTATTTGAACCATTTTCATTACAGCATTTAGACAGAAAGGTAATTTATGAGATCTCATGATCACTCCTTGTTATGAAATAGTGCATTTTGTTTGTTATGAACTAAACTGTCCAGTGGTGGTAGCCATGTTGGTGGCTAGTCTAAGCCAAATTCTCCAAATGCATGGAGAATGGAACAGCGTGTCATAATAACAAAAGGTTTATTCACGATGGCAAAAGTAGATCTATTGTTAAAGATTTTTCGCTCTCTATTTCCTGGCCACGGCGATAAGTTGTAGTTAATTGCAAAGAAAACACCACAAATACTGCTAGGATATTACTGGCCTCACTTGTACGGTTAAGCTGCAGGCAGTAATCAGGCATTTTGGGAATGTTTGGTATTGTTAGTCTTACCGGGCGGCAATGCTCATCGAACACTTTGAAGTGCCAGAGTTGCAACTCCGTCCGTGTCCTTCCCCCTATTATGTCAGTCACAATTAACACGACGTTTTTACTTTCGCGGTGTACTTTGAAACTGACACCGGGTATGGAGTTTAACATGAAATCAAACCAATCCACGCCGTAGAAACCGGGTGGAACAATGATTTGTCCTCTTTTACCCAGTGGCAACGGCGTCGCTGCCCTGATGGTGGTAATTCTTTTGTCTTGGTTATTTCTGTTAAATCCATCTTGCATAAATTCTAAAGCTTGTCTTCTACCTTCTGTGATGAATTTCCCTCTGTCTCGCAGTGAAACCACCAAGCTGCATGCAGTAAAAAATTGTTTATCATTTTGTTCCCTTATCACTATAGCAAATTGGACTAGTTTATTTTTTGGTAGTTTTATTAATTCAAGTTCTGTTTTAATCATGAGCTTTGTTTCATCAAACTTTTCCCTTTCATTTCCGTTAATTAAATGGTTTATTACTCAATTAAAACATTCTCTGCTGGGTTGGAGTATTTCACCAATGAGTGAATCCTCGTTTAGGATTGTTGATTCTCGCTGAGGCCTCAGTCCTGCTCGCGGTCACTTGTGCCGGTTGTTGTTGCTCTTGTGTTTCCTCCATTAAAAATTGTTTTTAATAATACCAATTTTTTGTTGAAACTAAGATGTTTTGTAGTGATCAATGTTGGCAACAAAAGTCTAGCATAATGTTATAGCCCAAAAGCTCAATTGGTAAAGCTACATCCAATAGACTATAACACTAGTAAAGACTCAATAAACTCTCGCCCACCATGGTCACAATTTCTCTGCTAAACTTAAGTTCATAATGCTGCAAAAGCTTTTCTTGCACGGTGAGGTCTAAAGCTACGGTTTCTTGAACGTTATACTCTTTACCAAAGTATTTTTAGAGTCACCAGAAGCAACTACCGTGCTTAAAAGATCATTGAACGGCCCGGGGGTGTCGTTTTACACAAGTTTAAAATTGTCCCTATATTGTCCATTCTTAAATAATAATATATACTTCTTGTTTATTAACTATACCTTGCGCAACTTTTTAAAATTTGTTGAATGCGGTTTCAAATCGCAGACACTCGCAGGTGTACTACGTTAAATTTAGTGCAATAACAATTTGCGCAAAAGATCTGCGTACTGTTAGATAGGTAACATTTGTTTTTTTACTTATAACAAATAAGAAACGTCGCTAAGCGAACTGTCGGCTAGTAGTTTCGGCTTGCTCAGCTTTTGAGTTGTGTTGCTTGTAGTTATAATAGTGTTGTTGCAGCAAGCTTACAACAAGCTTACAACAAACCGTGAGACACAGTCGGCTCTGTTTTTATGACCAGTTTGGAGTATTTCACGTTCCGCAAATGCCACTTCAAGCGAGCTCGCTAGTCATTTCGAACCACGTCGTTCTCGTCCAGCCCTTGGTCAAAAGACCTGCGATGTTTATATAGCGGTCCATCCCTTTTGCAGTTGTCTGGAGGGTGGAGATCCATTCACCAATTAAAATAAGGATGGGAGGTGAAAAACCAGACCAAAAAAATGGACTCGAGGCAACTGTGGCTTGATTCCGTTTTATTTATTCCTGGTGTCAATCAGCAAAGAAATTGTAACCAAAAAGAAACAAAACACAGGGGACATTATTGAGTTATGGCTTACATGGACATCGTAATAAATACTGATCTTTTAACAAACTTGTTTACGTGATATTGTGAACAACATAGATGTAGATGTCGTTAAATTTATTGTATATCAGTCCCAGATACATAGCTGTCATTTTCACAACCCAGAAGTAGCATGATCCTAAAGCAAACCAGCATGACCAGGGTAAGGAAAACATTTGAAGAGATCTTGACATAAAAATCATACGTACAAGAATTTCCATTTGAAGAATTTATTAAACTTTCAACATTAAACTATAAAAAAGTGGCAACTACACCCATCTGTGCAAATCAAACTTCTGAAATACTTCAGGCTGCTCAAAACATCAAGAACTTCTAAAATACAAATAACTCTTCTCAACGCATCAAAAATCACAAATGTGCTTCACTAATTCATCCAACAAATTCTCTAATACATGAACGTGTACTTGCTCATTACAAAGCAACTTCTCAAACTCTTCATGAACGTACAAATCTCTACAGAGAAGGTTTCTTCACTGACTTAAAATTTATGGCAGGAAAAAAAATGTGGTTATGAACTACTAACATCATGTAGTGTTAGAATCAGAAGCCTGAGAACATGAAAGATTTTACTTTAATATCCAACATGTTTACATGTATGTTAAATGGGATTGATGTTCGTGCCTCAGTCCTTGGCAATGACATAAATTCAACACATAAATTACTTTTAATCGTTCACAAAAACCTTAACAACAACAGCCATTTACCCTGTGACTTAAGTTGGCATGTGATTTGAATCCAGTTGGACAAAATGAAGTATCCAAATTCTCTCAAATATTGGTCAGGTACAAATGCTATAGAGAGGCAAGAAAATGTTGTCTTGTCTAACAAAATTGGGAATGTTTCCTGTCCATGATTCATATCTCTTCAATATTTCTACAGGATCTAACTTTTACTGAGATGATAAATTAAAAATCTGGCATCGTGATGCAATATTCTCTAAAGGAACTAGGAAATGAATTTTTCTTAAAATCACTCTTTGTGTCTCTCTGTACTCTTCTTCCATGTAGGAGGATTATTTGACATCTTTTTTGAGCTGCAAACGTGAACTGAATGGTGCACTTTTTCAAACATTAAAAACTGACCAAGCATTTCTGGACAAGTGAGGCCGCTTTTTCTTTGATGTAAATCCAGGAACACATGGTCCAGGTTGCATGTTTTCATGTTCAAATTGTGAATCATAAATTTGCAATCTGGGAACATTTCTGTCAAAAAGATTTTCGCTGGATTATTGCCATATTCTTACACAGCAATAAATTGCCAAAAAAAATAAAATCTGCCATAGCAGTGGTTGAAAAAATCTAGAAATTTTCTGTGCACAAATCAGAGCAACATTGAGATTCACTGCCTTGGATGACATCGTAATTTTGCTTATGAATATTCAAATTGCATTAGCATGAAAACAAAATTTGGGTTAAAATTGCAAAACAAAAATTTAAAATCAGGTTAAATGAAACCCAAAGATGCAATTTCAAGGGTTTTAGTAAAATTTATAAAAGTATTTCTATTTCCTGGTTCCTTTAAATCCAGTTTTCCACATTGCTCTCAAAATACATGCATTGCAAATGGAAGTCCTTACCTTCAATCTCCAAAGATTTTTAACAGGCCACTTTATTTTCTTTACACGTGAGAGCATCCATGCCTCTAAGATCTTGAAGACGATTTTGACTTTGGGTCTCAACTTCACATCTGTAGGTAATAAATAATTAAATAATTAAAATAAATAAGTAGCAATACTTATGAAACTGAGAGAATTGACATACATGTACAGTCTACCCAACACATGATGGCCACCCCTTCAAAAGAAATGGTATGGCCCAGCTAAAATAAATCCATCCATGCATGCTACGGTGAGGTTAGAAATCCAAAATCTTTATTGCAGTAATTTTTTATTAATAAGCTATAAATTAAGCTGAGGTCCAATATTTTAATTCTCAGTTGAATGAAAAACAGTTACAGTACAGTTCAGTTACTGTACATACATGTATCTTTATTTGAAGCCTGTTATTCTGTGATAATCACTGCAGCAAAGTTTGTACGGAAGTTTGTATCCTGTAAGTGTAACGCTAAGTGACTCCGGCCTTAGGCCTACTTTGTCATGAACGCTCAGCAGATGAAGACTCATTTTGCCAGTAATTATTTAAAAGAAAGTCATATAAACAGCACAACAAAATGAAAGCCTGATACAATCTAACTATGAAGATGAGAAATATCACAATGCAAACTCAAAATTACGACTTACCCTGGAGAACAAGGTAAACTCCTGTGCTCGTAACCAATGTGTGTAACAGCTCCTGCAGGTGCGCATGAAGTTACAAGTACATGTAATTAAACACGTACGTGTTTGTAAATAATAACTTGAAAGCTGGTGTAAGCAGAATCACAATTGGCCTGACAGTAACCCAAAAAGTACGAGCCTTAATAAGGTTCAATTAGAATACTTTTTATATCATAGTCTGAATCTTTCTTAACAACACTTTTTAAAGACAGTCACATGGTGGCGCTGTTTCTGTTTACCGCGAGTTGAAGAATCATGAGAGTGGGTTGGGGCCACCGAAACTGCAATTATACACACAAAATGTCTATGAATTGTGCTAAAACTGTGACTTTTAGCCTTGAAAGTACAAGCTACAGTTGAAGTCATACTTCAATATTTCATATCAGTTAGATGCAGTTGAAGTCATACTTCAATATTTCATATTAGTTAGATGCAGTTGAAGTCATACTTCAATATTTCATATCAGTTAGATGCAGTTGAAGTCATACTTCAATATTTCATATAAGTTAGATGCAGTTGAAGTCATACTTCAATATTTCATATTAGTTAGATGCAGTTGAAGTCATACTTCAATATTTCATATCAGTTAGATGCAGTTGAAGTCATACTTCAATATTTCATATCAGTTAGATGCAGTTGAAGTCATACTTCAATATTTCATATCAGTTAGATGCAGTTGAAGTCATACTTCAATATTTCATGTCAGTTAGATGCAGTTGAAGTCATACTTCAATATTTCATATCAGTTAGATGCAGTTGAAGTCATACTTCAATATTTCATGTCAGTTAGATGCAGTTGAAGTCATACTTCAATATTTCATATCAGTTAGATGCAGTTGAAGTCATACTTCAATATTTCATGTCAGTTAGATGCAGTTGAAGTCATACTTCAATATTTCATATCAGTTAGATGCAGTTGAAGTCATACTTCAATATTTCATTTCAGTTAGATGGAGCATTATGTTTTCTTCTTGACATTCTTTTAAGAAATCAAAGTGTTGCCTCCTGTTTTAACGATGTACAAAAATACACCAGGCAGCCTAGTTATTGATAGCAATTGTCATAACAGAAAAATCCGTCACTACGTAAGTGCTTAAAAGGAGCGCTAAAATATTGATATATGTTAATCTTTTTCAAATAATTTTTTACCAGCTCGGCGGTGGCTTGTTTCCACCTATAAGAGATTTAAAATGTTAATTTTTACAAAATTTTACAGGGTAGGTACCCAGTGGATATTTTAACATGAGAAAAATATTAGGTTTTTTTATGATTTGCTGGGAAAGTATGGCTGTGCTGAATATTCGAATATTCGATCAATCATCGAATATTCAAATATTATTTTCCAAATTTGAATACTAAAATGCAAAATTCATGAAAAGAAAGGGTGACTTTTTTTTGTCTTAAATGAGAAAAATTGCACTATGGAGTTTCAAGCAGATTCAAATGAAAAGCACCAGAAATATTACGATTCAATAATAAAATATTCATAAAAAAATTTAAAAGGAATAGGAATTTTCAGCAGGGCCAAAAAGTACCCCAGAACTGTGGGGTCCGACATCTGCTCTTCTCCCAGGTGGGAGAGGAGCGGACGTCGGACCCCACAGTTCTGAGCAGACTTTGGACCCCACAGTTCTGAGCGGACGTCAGACCCCAAAGTTTTGGGGGTAGGCACAAAATATTGTTTGTCTCTTAAATCTTGCTAAATCATGGCTGGAGATACTCCTAGACTTAAGAAGCTATTATATTGATTGTATTATACAATTGTGTGAATTACTGCCACTGATTTTACACATGGTTTGTTCATCAACAATCTGCCAGTCGGTACAACCAAATATTTGGATATTCGATCGAATTGAGGGTCAAATATTCAAATGGTTTATTATCGAATTGATTATGGGTAAGTTCATTCATTCGTTCATTCACAAGTGAAAGGAAACTGAATACCTTTCACTTTATTCTTCACACAATTATTGCAGTAAAAGAAGTACAAAGAAAAAAAATGTGGATGGGGTCCCCAAACAGCAGCGCTTGTCGAGTAGGGACTCCATATACACTAACATACAGTCAAGATACATGTACAAACATGTAAAACACAAAAGAACAAATATACATGTAATATTAACATAATGAAAAAAAAAACCTGTAGCCTCGTGGAATAATCAATTACAAATATTTATTTAGTAGAAAAGTCTTAAATTTACATTTAAATAGTGAGAGATTTGCTGTGTTTTTTAAAGAAGAATCTAATGTGTTCCACAGCTTGGGACCCTTGTGTTTAACTGTTTTAGATGAAAGTTTAGTACACGAGTACGAGCGATGAAATTTGCTGCACTGTTCGTGTGAAATGGTGATGAATTTGGTCATTTCTTATAAACATTGAATTGATAAAGTTTGGTAAGTTGTTATTATGCAGTTGGTGCATGAGGGTTACAAGCTGGGACTTATAAATACATGTATCACCGACCTTTAAGGTTTTGCAATGGTAAAAAGTGGACTACTATGTTCCCAGAAAGAGGTAGAGTTGATTATGCGTAAAACTTTCTTTTGGAGCCTATGAATTCTGTTTACCAGACCTACTGTATGCCGCAGTTGCCCTAGGCAAGTATACCGTATGATACGTAAGGCAACACTAAAGTATTGAACAGGTTCAATAAAATGTTTTTTGGAAAAAATGACTAAAGCTTACATATTACACCTATATTTCTGAATACAATTGAACAAATGTGATTAATATGCTTTTTCCAAGAAAGACGTTTGTCAATAAATAGTCCTAAAAATTTGATAGAATCATTTTGTGTGATTTTTGTCAATAAACACGGCATGTACAGGATTACTTTCCTTGTAGTTGAACAACATAAAGCCGGTTTTCTTTAAGTTTATTGTCAGCTTGTTTGGCTTTAATCCAATTAGAGACATTTTGAAGTACAACATTTACTGTGTCAAAGAGTGTTTTAGGATCTTTCTTACCATAAAATATTTGTAACTATCATCTGCAAAAAGAATGAAAGAAAGGAGATCCGAAGATTTGTTAAAATCATTAATATACAAAGAAAATAAAAGGGGGCCTAAAATGGACCCTTGGGGGACTCCATGGGAAATTGTACAATAAGAAGATTGTGTACCATTCATACATACACACTGTTTGCGATTATGCAGATAACTCCGGAACCACTCCAAGGCAATTCCTCTGATACCATAATGATCAAGTTTAGATAAAAGTATGTCGTGGTTAAGTGTATCGAATGCCTTGGAGAGGTCCAGGAATATACCAATAGTAGAAATTGAATTATCTAAGTCATTAGTTATCTTATCAATTAGGTGAATAATAGCGTGTAACGTTAAATGTTTCTCTCTAAATCCATACTGATTATCTGCTATGATATTATTTTTGTCTAAAAAATGTAATGTACATTTGTAAATAACACGCTCCATTATCTGGGAAAAAGAAGTAAGAACAGAAATTGGTCTATAGTTATTAACGTGGCTAACACTGCAACTCTTATGAATAGGGGTGACCCTTGTGATTTTCATGCCGTCTGGTACGACACCAGTGGAGAGGGAAAGATTTATAATGTAAGTTAGTGGTTTTGAGATGGCTGGAATTAAAGTCTTAATTAGTGAACAGTTAATATGATCAACCCCCTGCACTTTTTTTATTCGGCAAATTGCATACCACATCAGTGATCTCTTCTTCCGTTACGAGAGAGAAAAATACAATTAGGATTAGGATTCACTAAGTATTCGAAGAAAATGTAGTCATTACTAGGAACTGCATCACAAAGATTCTCGCCTGTATTTGTAAAATAAGTGTGAAAGTAATTTGCAACGAGTCTAGGGTTATCAATGAAAGCACCTTCAGTTTCAATGGAAGTTATTTTGGATTGTGGATTAATATGTAAAACATATTAATCCACAAAACTATTTATGATTTTCCATGTATTTTTAATATAACCCTTTTCTTTGTTAGTACGTACCCAGTAAAACCAGTAAAAATAGGTGTGCTCTAAACCCAGCATATTCCCCCTACTCAAAGACTCTACAAACATGACAAATTACCTTTATGAACATTTGAATATAGTTGGCTGGGTGGCTACATATATCTTGTCACTTGTGTCTAAGTTACTCAGACTGGGGAAATGCAACTATTTCACAGTCATAAACTTATTTATTAGTAGCAACATCACTTAGAATATGCAAACGTTTTAGAGAGGATTGTAGTTTTCCAGTGATGTAAAAGCTAATATCCGAATTTCCACGCTTTCTATAGGATAGGCAAGGTTTCGAGTCAACTCGGACCCAAACCCACTCGGACCCATACCAACTCGGACCCATACCAATTCGGACCCACAACCAACTCGGACCCAATACTAACTCGGACCCAACCCCAGGTGTATGATTAACTTGTTGAAAATTTTTATTTTGTCCACTTTTACATTTTAGCATTTGGTAAATGACTTTTTTGCACTGCATGCTGCCGAGATGTAATGTCCTCTCTACACATTATGCAGGGAAACAGTGGCACAGGCTTCCCAGAATTTTTCCGTTTTCGAGTTTGAACGGGCATGGTGGTTAAAAACCGTAAAGGACTAGATTTGATAGCAGTGATGTCTTCGAACAAGTGATAAGTAACCGACGAGCGTCATATTTTTATGGAGGCACATTTCCTTTGATGTCTTATTTGCCGCTTGTAATCTGGAATCTTAATCAGGTATTAGCTTCCAAGGTACCGGCGTGATTAACCACAAAGACTAATTCTGTCACCTTCCATTCTTGAAACCCTATGATCGGGGAGTGGGAGCTTGGGACAAAAAATGGGAGCAGCTTTTGGAGAGTGATTGACAGTACCAAATCATTGACGCCCTTTCTCCAAAGTTTTTTTGGCATTCCAGATCACCAGCAGAAATCGAATGAACTTTCACCAAACAGCCCCCAAAGTTTTTGTTGCAATAAAAAGCCACAGATAGGCCTTCTGATGTACATAAGAGATGCTGCATACGTACAACAGATACTGCAGATATACATCAATATCACGAACATTGACCTTTTATAGTGTCTCATAGTGTTATTCCCCACTTCACTTTTTAATTTTTTTTTGGCCTGGCAAGTCTTACACCTCCACCTTGCCCCATTCCCCCCCCAATACCGGAAAGATTTAGGCAGATGGAGGAATTCATCCATACAGGCCTGAACTGACTGTCCAACTAACACAAATACATGTAGGTTGGTAATTTCGAACAACACAAATCCAATCATTTTAAGATAAAAATGTGGAATATTTCCTATTGGCTTAAACTTGGAGACGGTTTTGAAGTGTCGTATGTCTGCTCGCGAGCTCATTATTAATATTTTGTGATCCCACGGTTTCTTATTTTCTACAATAAGACGTGCCATAATCACGAGGGAGCATAGAATTATTTATATAAATCCCGAATTTGGGATTGATAGTTTCCGGTTCAGAGTATTTCTTTCACAAAAAGCCCCACTATGCGGGCCTATTTTGGATAGAGGCAGGCGGCTTCATTTACATGAGCGCATAATTTTACTGCTATTAGGGAAAAGGCGAATACAAAAGTTCATAAAATTGAAACGAAAAGTGATCAATCTGGCCATAATGTTGAATTTGAAGCGGAAAAAAAAGTATCTTGAAGCGAAAAAAAATGAAGGCGAGGTTCAAGAGTCGGCGCTATTTCGGCCTACGGGCGCGTATTTGGTGTAATGCAACCATAAGACTGAGTGGGTCCGAGTTGACTCGAAGTGGGTCCGAAATGGCATGGGTCCGAGTTGGTTGTGGGTCCGAGTTGGTCCTGGGTCCGAGTTGGCATGGGTCGGAGTTGGAATGGGTCCGAGTTGGTTTCGGTCCGAGTTGAAATGAGGCCTGATCCCCTAGGCAAGAGGGGGTGGGTACTTTTTCATGCAAATTTACTGAGTAAGCCTACTGTAAGTAAGAGTTTAACAACTGACCATAATTATGCCACTCAAGATTAAAATATATGTCAAACAAACACATGAGGTATACATTTGTGAAGTCACATACCTCGACGTTCCGATGGGGGAAGTCATTTTGAAGGGTTAACTACTCAAATTAATGAAAGAAACAGATGACAGGAAGGCAACCGACAGGATATGCGCAGTCCGCGCAGTTTGCAGAAAGGTGTTTATGGTGTGAGCCCTCAATCGACAGGGTTGTGTCAGCTTACTGAAAAGTGCTTCCAACAATAATGTTTTCCTCCTAAGTTGGTCTCACTGCAATGATGACGCAAAGATAGTTTTCTCAAAAAGTGAGAAGAACCAAAAAACATCAAAGACAATTTAAAGAGAAGTTACATTAGTGATCTACACGTATGGATCGTACAATGTGAATAGTGTTTGACTATGTCGACATATCATTTGGGCAGGGCATTTTTTTACAATGCACCCTTAAGAACACGTACGTTTTGCATTTATTCATCGACTTAGCTCATGGCATACATGTACATGGTGCGCTGTGCTGTGGTCTACATGACACAGTACACGTGTGGAAAGCAACCGAAAGTTTTTAATGTTTCTACGATTATTTGTTCAACAGCATGGACGTAAAAAATGTGTTCCATAGACTGCGTCAGTTTGATGCTTACCCCAAGACTCTGGAAGATTTTAGAGTGAAAACCTTCGGTGGAGCAGCAGGTAGGCAGCATAGCCTTGACAGCCCCATCAAGGCATCATACCGATCGTGCAGTGTCCCAAGGAGCTATATATGCAATCACACATATGAAGCCAAACCATGGTTCACAACCATGCACATGCATGACATCTAGATGCTCAACCAACCATAAAAACTTCACGTGTGAAATAAGGCTCCAATAACATTCGGGCTTTATTTTCCTCTTTAAATAAACCTCCCTGCCGACACCACCGTGATTCGAACCCACACCCCATGCATCACAAATCATTACTGTGCCGTAACCGCTTGGCTCCCGCAATTCACACAAATTGGTGGTGTTTTTACTGTTGATATACCGATGAACAGCTGCAACGTGAGTCTAATATACATTGGCCATGCGCAATACAAACACAACCATCGTGGTTTGGCTTCATACGTATGGTTGCATATATATCTCATCCCAAGCATGTCACTCACGCCAGGGGCCTTGGCCATTCTGTAACTCTGATTTCATTGTCATGATTATGTATGATAATACATCATCTGCAGGATACCGGATGCATGGTCTAGGGCATTATGTTAGCTTGCAGCTGTACGCTACCCCCAGAACTGTGGGGTCCGACGTCCACCCATTCATGGGAGTGAGGTAGAACGGACCCCACAGTTCTGGGGGTAGCTTTTCACAACTTCACCTCACACTTTCTTCTAAGTCTTGGGCCTAGGCCTACCCCAGAACTATGTTGTCCCATGTCTGCCCCGTATTGTGTTAGTCATGTTATTGCACAACAAGTCAACATGTTCAAATTGTTTCCTGCATAGAAGAAAAACATAACAAAGATTGTCACACTGACTAATTGTCTAATTGACTAATTCACTCTGGGTAACAAGTACAACCTTACAAAGAGTTCCATACACAGACAGTACTAAGTTTATATAACGGGTTTTACCCTTACCCAACGTATATATTAAACACTGTATGCTCAGTGCTTGTTCGAGAGCTTGCGAAAAAAGTCACAAGCTTACTCAGGTGGGACTAAAACCCACGACCTCCTGCTTACTAGTGCAGACGTCTTAACCACTCACTAAGCAGGAGGTCGTGGGTTCGAGTAAGCTTGTGACTTTTTTCGTAAGCTCTCGGACAAGCACTGAGCATACAGTGTTTCATATATACATGTACGTTGGGTAAGGGCAAAACCCGTTACGTAAATTAACATCTCCCCAACGCAAAAATACATCTTGAAAAAAAGTACTAAGTTTTCCGTAACATCTTACAACAGCTGTCAGAAAGTGATAACATGTCCCAAAAAGTGACATTTAGCAAGGAAATTCCTAAACATTTACTTAGAAAACACTTTGGTTTTTTCAAACATGTCAGACAAGTCTCATAGGTTTGTGCACAGGGACATCAAGTGTTGTCTGTATATAGAACTCATTCCATCACCAATATGATGCAACCATCATCATGAATATGATAAGTAATTTACAGTTTGGTTTGAGATTAACCCTAATGCAATGGAAACGAGTAACAGGGCTAGGCCCGAATCCTTTAATTTCAATATGATTTTGCACTTACCCTGAGGGAGTTAAGGTTAATTGAAAATTGAAGCCTGTTGATTGACTGACCAGTTGAGGATTAATATACATGTACATTTTGAAGGTGCCTCAAAATTGTTCTAGATTTTCAGTGTAAAAAGACGGCACTAAATGATTCAAAAAATAACCATGATAACAGATTGCATCATTGATCACACTGGCTGCAGGTATTTTTAAGAAACTTTGAGTAGATCTGAGAAATTGTTTCTTGTGTTCTTGTTTTTAGTTACCATTGTCAGTGCCATCCTCATGACTGTGTTGTTTCTGTCAGAACTCAACTATTACCTGACAAAAGAGGTACAGTATGTTGCTTATTAAATCACGGGAGTACATGTACTCTCAGAAAACCTGAAAGCAAATGTTTTGCAATTCTTTCAAAGACTTTCATTGATTTTCCTTCAAATGAAGAAAAAATGTTTTTATTCTCCAAGCAAAAGACAAGTAGCACTCAAAGTGTATTCTTGAAATTGTTTGATTCGAAAACTTACAAATATACAGTTGTATTTTTGACATATTCCCTTATTGTTTTCCTTGCTGTGTTTCTCTGAGAACTGACTATTCTTCCTGAATCTTGGAGGCCAATCCTATATTTTCAACTTGTTGCAATGAGCTTTTTGTAATTTCTGAGAACTTCAAGCAATAGCTTTCATATGCCCCGTAGCTTGAGTTGAAGAGATTACACAATGCCATTGTACATGATCTTACAAAGTACTCTCATATCACCTGCTGTCACATTTCCAATCCCAACCACCACTGTTCCTGCACTTTTTGAAACTATACCTTGAATACTCCAAATACGCTGTACTTGTATCAGTTTTCTGAATCTGTCTCTAACTCCCCACCCCTCCCTTCAACCCCCTTCACCCCCCAACATCCCTTTGCAGCAAAGAAAATTTAAACTTAAAGTGACCCAAACATTTAAAACCAAATCATGGTGCAAGTGTTTGAAAGAGGCACTTCAAGGCTGGAGAACTAAAGTACAAACTGCCCGTTTGGGTAGAATGTACTTTCTTTGAATTGATATTTCCAAAGCCTCAAATGTTTTTATCTTTCATCAATTTAACAGGTTATTCCAGAATTGTACGTTGATAACACAAGAGGGGAAAAACTGCGGATCAACATGGATATCATTTTTCCCAAAATGCCCTGTGTATGTAAGTTCAGAAACAAAATACCGAGTAATTTTTTTTCAATGTATGGTAAAGTGACCATTATAAGAAAATCTTAGTGTAAAGCCTTAAAGAGGTGTTACTGTAATTTCCTTATTTCCAGTTTTAAGTTTAGATGCAATGGATGTCTCAGGTGAACACCAATTGGATGTAGATCTTAACATCTATAGGAAGAGGCTGGATGCTAAGGGTAACCCCATCGATGAGAAGGAAGAAACCATCAAGCTTGGTGAGGAAGATAAAGATGCTGCCAAACTCATCAAGGTAAAATTGACAAAAGTACACTTTTTACATTGTTTTCTTTTATGGACACGTGATACTTTTGAAAAGTTGAAGTTGTATAAAAGAGTAAGACTACTGTTTTTTGCGACCGTATGCCCACCATACTTTTAGGTGTTTATCCACGTGATGAATATGAATTACACTCCCACTGGCTTAGATATGATTTCCTTTCTATTTAATGTGTTAAAAGTGAACTGGAGTATAAAGTCAAGAGTAGGCAATAAAGAAATCAGAGGGCAAATCTTCTTCAAACATAACTAACAAACCCATTTGGCAGCCAATCCCTTGCCTTGTATTTTAAGAATTGGCACTCCATACACACTTTGCATATCATGAATAATAATCTAATGTTGGGTGAGTCAATTTTGTACATAAGCTGGGCTATTTTGTCATCCATACATGATATAAAGCCGCATTTTTGGCTTCAACCCATACATTTTGCTTTAGAATTTGTTGTTAAAACTACTTCAAAGGGTTGGAGTAACTCATAAGATGAAAAAAACTACATTGTGTTGGCAATTTGAGTAACTGTGACTATTTTGTACTGGCAATTTAAGTGGTTTCTTTCGACGCCATAATAATGTAAGACAGACAAGTAGAATCTATCTCTTTTGAATTTCTCAAGAAGGGCTGAGAAATTTGTGTTTCTTGCCCAATCAAGAATGGAAAGACAGAATGCATTGCTGCCTAAGGTTTCCACTATGGGAGTGTGGGGGATCATGCTAGTCACTGTGACTCAGTGGTCCCTAACTTTCTGGTGGTCCACCTTGGTTTGAAATGCCACAAGGTTTTCAGTATGGGGCTATTACATGGTGAAGACATTCAATAGTTTTATGGGAAGGATTGACTGCTGTCAAATGTTTTCACAGAAAGTACTCACTGGAAAAGTTCATTGTGGGGAAGGTTACCTCTAGAGAGAAGGTTAAACTTTTGACCTGACGTAATGAGGGAAAAGTGATGAACTGGTGATCTGCACTTCATTACAATAAAGAAAACTCGGCAAGAGGTCAAAGGTTGCAGTAAAAAGAATTATTACAAAATAAAAAAACAGAAACTGGGACTTTGATTTGCTGCGAAAACTTGGATAGTTAATGCATTGATTTAAACCCTTCACGCCAGGACGCACTAAGACACGCTGGAAAAATTGAGATCCTCAGTCCGCTTTTCAGCTATTATTCTTGGCCCACGCTCCTCGAGCGAACACGGTGAAAGAAGGCAGACCCTGGCTCTTGTGTATATGGTAATTGGTCTTTGTGTGTAGCCCAGAAATGAAAAGACCGAATTTGCATCATAATCACCAGCTTCACAATAGTCCCCACTTTGAAAAGAGGCAACGGGAATGTGGAAGCTTGAGTAGAGCCACCGAACAATCAGCCTTTTTACCGTGTAATTCAAAGCGTGCAGTGCACGCTGGGCCACAAACTGAGAACTTGCTGTTTGGCAGGTGGCCTTCATGGCCAAGTGAGGCTGGAATTCTTAGAGTCGGCTTTTGGAAAGAAATTCCCATCGAGAAGGGGTTAACACAAGAGTGTGCAAGGATTTTAAAAGTAAACAGTTTTAGCATGTTGGCATAAGCCTACCTTGATTGACAAAATGAAATAAAATAATACTAATATTACTAATAAAGACATTGGCTTCATTAAATGAACATTAAATGCATTGATTTATGAAATCAAATGAATGACTTAATCTTGTTTCATAGGTCACCATACAAAGAAATACCCAGAGGTCAATCTTCCCCCATAATGGTGATATATAATCTTTGGACATAGTAATGGTGTTATATTCCTAATTACACTTATTTTGTCTTACCAGGCCAAAAAAGAAGAATTGGACCCAAATAGGTGCGAGAGTTGTTATGGAGCAGAATCAAAGGAACTTCAGTGAGTATTGGTTGACAATAATACATTCTTCCATTAGCCTAAAAGATATTAATGTTGCTCTTAAAACATGCATTGAAATCAACTTTCTACTTGTAATATACTTGTAATTGTTCAAGATAGAGAAGATACTGAAGGAACATTGAATTCCCTCTCTTCTTTGGTTAGATGTTGTAATTCTTGTGAAGATGTACGAGAGGCTTACAGACGAAAAGGTTGGGCCTTCAATATGGCAACTGAGATTGTACAATGCAATCGAGAGGGCTGGAGCGATAAGATTGATGCCCAGAAAGGAGAAGGTTGTCAGTTGTTTGGCTACTTGGAAGTTAATAAGGTAAACCTTTCCACAGATCTCATGAACTATACCAAATTACACCCCCAACCAATGTGCTCTAATGTTCATTCAATTTACATGCATGGTTATGTGAGTTGTGTTTTCATGAGGTTTGACTACCCGAAGAATCTCATCTTATCATATATCCCAAGGTTTTAAAGAAAGTTACAGAACAATGGGGAAAAAAATAAGTGAACACATTTTTTTCATTTCCACGAATTCTTTGGTCTAACGGGTCAGTTGCACTTTTTGTCCTGGTTAGGTGACAGAATTTCCACGAATTCTTTGGTCTAACAGGTCAGTTACACTTTTTGTCCGGATTAAGTGGCAGGGAATTTTCACAAATTCTTTGGTCCAATGGGTCAGTTACACTTTTTGTCCTGGTTAGGTGGCAGGGAATCTCCATGAATTCTTTGGTCTAACAGGTCAATTACTTTTTTGGTCCTGGTTAGGTGGCAGGGAATCTCCACGAATTCTTTGGTCTAACAGATCAGTTACTTTTTTGTCCTGGTTAGGTGGCAGGGAATTTCCACTTTGCACCAGGTAAAAGTTTCCAGCAGCATCATGTTCACGTCCATGACTTACAACCATTCATCGGAGACAAGGTCAGTTTTTGTATGTTTACCTCAACATACTTGCAACAACCAAGACTGTTTTCTTGTGTGTACATGTACTCATGCACCATAGTTGTGGGGACATACACTCGACATTTCACCTATTTTGTGGGGACCGAAAATGTTGTGGGGACTCAGAAATGTCCCCACCACTCGGTTCAAATTTCCCTAACAAAAGAATTTGTCCCCTGAATACGGTGAATGCCTACACATGTATTACTTGATACAGTATATAGCAGACAAGGTCAGTTTTGTACCATTGGTTCACAAATTAAAATTTTAAAAATTGGTATATGTCCAGCAGTGTGAAGGATAGTTTGTCCAGCGGTGTGAAGGATAGTTTGTCCAGCGGTGTGAAGGATAGTTTGTCCAGCGGTTTGAAGGATAGTTTGTCCAGCAGTGTGAAGGATAGTTTTTCCACATTTGCTGAACAACAACGTGTTCATGGTGGTTCCTTTGGTTAAATACTTTTTCTTACTGTATTAATTTCTTTAACTGCTTTTTTACAGTTCAACATGTCACATCATATCCAGCAATTGTCTTTTGGAATGGAATATCCTGGTATGGATAATCCACTGGACAGGACTCTAGTCACAGATCGAAGAGGTGAACAGTCTTAAGTGTTTCTGAAATCAAGTCTTATCCACTCTGTTTAGTGCCTGCTGAGAGCGCCATTTTAAGTTTTACATAGGATTAGCTATTTCCCATCCTAACATATTCTCATGACACCGTCTAAGATTCTTCCTTTAACATCAATTATTATTTGTCCACATTATATTCATTCCAGGCTCTACCATGTACCAATACTTCATCAAAGTAGTTCCAACAACATACACCAAACTGAATGGGCAGACAACGAGGACAAATCAGTACTCAGTCACTAAACATGAGAAGCAAGTGTCTATCCTTAGTATCAGTGGTGAACAAGGCTTGCCGGGCGTCTTTGTTCTATATGAACTTTCACCTCTCATGGTGAAGTTCACAGAAAAACACAGGTAACATTTTCTTCCAATTTCTTGTAAATGCGTATATTTTACCGTCTTGCTAATGTTTCGTTATCTGGTTTTTTTTTATTGTTTTTAAATGTTGAAAAGTTGCTGTGAAATTGCCAGCTTCTAAACCGTATATTTAACTTATTTCAGGATCTGGCATGGGTCACAAAATGCATTCTGACTTCTTTATATTGACAAAAATGTACATTTACAAGTGTATTTACATGTACAAACTAAGGTTTCTTTCAAGACACAATTGTATTCATTTCTTCAGGATATTCACTCTGTTTCCTTGTCAGGTCATTCATGCATTTCTTGACCGGAGTGTGTGCCATCATTGGTGGAGTCTTCACAGGTACAGTAACTGATCATTTCTCAGCTTGAATTTAGCAAGGTGGTGCTTGGATCAACCTAACTGTAACCCTTGGGCTCTGACCACCACTAGCATGGGAGTTGTGATAGGTGTTGGAGTGAAAGATGAGACATTTTTGGAGTTGATAGTAGATTTATGTGATGTGCTGCTTCAGTGTTCAGTTGTTGATCTGAGCTTTAAAACCATTTTCATGTTGCTTTACTTTTTACAGTTGCTGGCCTGATTGATTCATTTATCTACCACTCAGCTAAAGCAATACAGAAGAAGATCGACCTTGGCAAGGCGTTATAACAATGGCTTCCACACATCCCTTGTAACCTGTCACAGTGCCCTCTATAATCCATTCACAAGCCAGTAGACGAATCCATCAACATCACTGAACATTCTCAGTGGTCCCCTCTAATCATGGAAAGTACACTGTTGGGTTTTAATTTGAAACACTTGCCATAGAACACTTGCTTTGTGTGTTCAGTGCTTGTAGTTTTCTCAGTGCCTTTTGCTATGGGGGGGGGCATCAGGACTGTCCAGCGCAACTGTAAGATTGATTGCCACCTGTCTGTGAGTTTGGCCATTTCTCACATGCATTTACAAAGCAGTGTTGAAATAATTGAGAAGTAAATGTGGAGCTCAGTTTCATGTTTCTGTGAAAACATGTTGAATTTGGAGTTCAGTAAATGTGTGATAACAGGATAGAGTACAATCACTTTTTAGGGCCTGCTTCTTGTTTTGGTGAACTAATGGGCTTTTCTGGATGCATGTACTTGTACACTGAAATATGGATATATTGTTCAGAACTGACAGAGAGCCCATAATAAAATATTGGCCAATTCTTTTAATGAATTTGAAAATCTTTGAAACTCCCCCAAATCTCAACATTTAGTGTTAGAGATGATTTCCTTAATTATGCACACTATTTCAGGGTACACAATTTACAGTGTATAAATATGCATACACACTTTTACAATATGTAAAGTGTATATGTAACTACCCACCCATTAGCCAGCTTGAGTCCATCCCACGTGACTAAAGGCTTGTAAATGTTTTCATTTCAAAGCAACAGTCTCAAATGACAGGTTGCATCAACACAACGTTTTCTTAAAACTTTCATTTGAACATAGCAAAAGAATGGCGCTAGGAAGAGATACACATCAAATTCCTCACTGTACTGAAGTCATCTCTTAATGAGAGCCATTCCTTCTTGAAAAATGTCAATACATGTACATTTTACTGCATTAGCCATGTTCTTTTTGTTAAAAACATGCACTCTTTATAGATTGTACATTGGCAAACGGTGACGGGATCTTGTTGGACAAGTTTTTGTCAAATACATTTGGTGCAGTTTTTGATTCTAATTTTTATAGACTATTCTTAATATGTGGGAATGTACACGTATTCCCAGTAGAGGTGCACTATTAATAGTTTCATTTTTATATCTTGTACTGAAGTTCTTCTTTTCCTCTTGATAAGGCAGTTATCATGAAAATTTAAATTGAATAAATATATGATCATTTTTCCCATCAAATCTTTCATTGGTTTCATTTGTGTTCACATGAATTAGCAAGAAAAGAGTCATTATTTTAACACTTCAGCTTTCTCTCAGGAAGCAGTCAGTCTCGACAATTCATCTTCAAACAGCAAGTCTCCTATTTTTATTTCCATCTCATTGAACCTTAAGCTCACAGTCAGGCTTCAACTCTTGACTTGAGCAAATTAATAATATGGTCACTAAAATCCAGTCGCCATTACGGGATGGCACAATTTTATATGAAACTTAAATTTACCCAATTGACACAGGCTTACATCGTTCAACTATGCCAAACCTTACCTTTCCAATTTCTTTTTTTAATAAAATAATGTTTGAACAGAGTTCAATTCAACTTTGGAGTTCTGCAAAACTTGAATAGCAGTAAGGAACATGACTACTTGAGCTGAAAGTTAGAAACAATGTTTCGTGTAACGATTGTGAAAATAAGAAAAAGTAAATGTGAAAAAGAATTACATCTACATTGGAATACTGTCCCATTCGAAGTAAAAAACTGCTGTAGCATGTTTGTCAAACAATAACTCAAGAGTACAGCAAATCAAAATTTCAATTTCCTTTTTTTCAGTTTTCTATTTTTCCATTCAACAGAAACTTCTCGGAGAGTCTGCAGAACCTTTCACAACAATACACATTGATCAGGTGTTTCAATCTGGGAATTAATGACAAAAAGTGTGGCTACCTGTTACTTAATCAAAAGAAATCAAAAGCTGGTGATGTCGGCTGAGATTTCCATAATGGTGCAGTTGTCATCACAAATCATCTGTCCAATGGTAGTACTTCAAAAATCAGCTTTTGCCAGAACTTCTACATTTGTGCAAGGCAGGTGATGACTGAATTTTTCCCTTGTCCGGTCATTTTTTTCAATCAGCTCCCCATACTGCACACTACCGTCTACTAGCATCGGATGCCTGTTCCAACACTCATAAACAGTCCAAAAGTCCCACCGCCTTGAATCATTGTCTTGCCCACTGTTGTCATCAGTTCCCTTCCCCTTAGTCCGTATCTGTTGAGGGACGGGAGGTCACAGGATTATTGTCACTTTTGTCAGATCAAAATCATACAATGACTGCTTCAAAGAAAGCACATAAAACAAGCAAATTGGAGCAATTTTTCCTTTTCAGGCAGAACATGGTAAGCGCAAACTGTGACTATTGTGCTGTCCAGCCACGAGGCTAAATGCTTGGTATGTACAAAGCACTTTATTTAAATTTGGGAATTTGGAATTATCAATACGCAAACTTAGGCAGTGTCTGAAATGGGCTTCCAGAGCTATGGCTAGCTCTGTTGTCTACGCGTCTCCAAGCACTTCTAATGGAGTGAAGACCTAGCTGTAGCTCTAGATAACAGATTCGGATGCAGCCTTATACACTGTACCACTCAGATAAGTTGTCCATGGCATACATGCCGTTTTGTGCTTAATTTACATTTTTTCACAAGCAAATGCAATGTCTGAAAGACTGTATTATACCTGAGTGCAGAAAAACCACCAAAGAGGGCGCCAGATCCCATGCCGACACAGAATCCAATCATAAAGCCCATTTTGACTCGATCAAAGCAGCTAGGGCCGCCAGTGGGTGTCATTGACACTGGCATTTCTGGTGATATACAAAAAGGATGTGAAATACCTTCATTACCAACTGCATCAGCAAAATAATACATGTAATAAGAAAATAAAATGTAAAAAGTGCGCATAAAAGAAATGCATCAAAATGGAATGGAGCACACATAGGACACAGCAAGGAAAGAATTCCATTTCCATCATGGATATGGATATAGCGCTAAGTTTTCCCTTCAATGATTTATTACCTATCTGAAAGCAATAAAATGTAGTAAAAAGTCAAACTTAGCAGTAAAAATATTGAGCATGTTGAGGTACATGCACCTAGAAAACACTGGGATTTTTCAGTCCAGCCTCAGGGGCATTGTGTATAAACTCCCCGTTTTTGTCATTTTATTCTTCCAAAACTGGTCAGTTCCCACCTGAAAGACCAAAGGCAATGCTCCTTTTATTGCAATGATACACTCAAAGTTCCCCTTATAATTTCCTCAAAACCCTACAGTTATTGCAAATGTCATACTCATCTACATGTACCAAGGTGAATCCAAAACTTTAAATGTATGTAGGTCTCCCATAGGCCGGCCTAGTACTGGAACAGGGTTCCCAAATATACCATTCCCCTCATGGTTTGTACTAGCTCAATCGAGTGGAGCGTTAGTAGTCATCTTTTTCAAATTTTGGACTGGATGACCGATCCAGTCCAAAATTCAAAAAGAGGAATATCAACGCTCCACTCAAGATAGCAGAGCTGGGTTCGTACCAGTTCAGTTCACATAACTCAAAAAAGATGTCAGTCTTCATACATAGAAGAAGAGTACAGAGATACACAAAAACCTGAAAAGGTGATTCTAAGAAAAATTCATTTCCTGGTTCCTTCTGCCCTGGTACCGAGTGGTAGGACTATGATAACCATGATATAGTCCTACCATGGAGCTATAAAAAAGATCTACCAGGCCATTTGCCATAATGTGTAACCACCATCATAAAGCATGCCCATGTCCCCCACACTTCTAGCCCCACTAGTGTGGCACAGACTATCACTCCCGATCCATCCTTAGGATAGATCGAGAGTGATAGTCCGTGCCACACTAGTGGGGCTACATGCATCCTTCATGCCCTTGCGCGATCGCCCACACGCCGCGCCAGTCCCGTACGTACATGTATGCTCTTGCATCAAAAATTCAAAGGAAAAAGCGAACCGATTCCAAGAAAAACTTACTCAAAAATAGTGTGAAGTTGTGACAATCTAATAAGTCTGCTCTTCCTTTGAAACTTAAGTCTCTCTTAAAATGACGTGCATTACTCAAATCGTTTAAGTTAATCTTTCTTGAGCAGTACACACATGTAACATTCAGACACTGGGCCTATCATTCAACCCGGCAAGGCAAGTCAAGCTGGCAGCCATCTTTTGATGATGGCCTTTTCTTTGTATGGCGCGCCACCGGCACAAAAATACCGATCAACGTGATCTCTTCTTAACCAGCTATCGTCTAACACGTGTTGGCAGGAACAAAATTTATACTTACGATTTTCTTTCTTTTAACCAAAATGAGTGATGTGGTATTACCTTTTTCAACATTTATTCTTTGTTTTTGATTTCAAAATACACAAAGATAATATATATTTTTTTCCTTTTTAGGTTTTAATCAAACTGAAAACTACATGTAGAATTGAGACTGAAGCCTCTTCATCGTCCGTCATCTTCCTATACTGTGCAGAAATCTCCGCGGGACTCTGAGTCACACATCATTTGTTTGCTGTTTGTCGTTAGTGGCGTTTGTTTATTGTGTCTTTGTCTTGTTTTGTTATTATTTTGTTTGTTCTTTTACTGTTGCTGCTGCTGTTCTCAATTGAGACCAAAGTTTCTAACAGCAAATCACTGGAAATGACTGTTATATCACCGTAATGGATGGAATCCCGCAACTGCAGTTGACACGTTGACGTCTTTGTTCAAGCTGATTTCTTGCATGTACGAGCTCCCTCTATCATTGCTCCGCACGTCGGATGCTGAGAGAACATGCGGAATTGGCCGGGCGGGCTGCATGGGCATGCAGGTGATGTAGAATATGGAAAATCTATTCCCACTATATATCCTGGACCCTGCAAAAGAGCAAAAGATCCCCCCCCCCACTGAGGAAGGAGAAGTCTGAAATGAGTCCGAACTCTGAAAAGTATGGAACTTGCAGTCTTTGGAGTTTGACCCGGGAGGCGGCACCCGCTGACAGAAGACAAGGTTACATTATCGATGATGACTAGTTTCTTTGAAATTCTGGATTGTGACTGGGGCCCACAAGCCACTAAAGCTACATATCCGCCGCCGGTGGAGCTGCCGGTCATGTCAGCCTTTACTTTATCCAGCGCCGATTTGCCTCACTGGAAAGAAACTCGCCCTTGGCTACCAGCCTGCGGACTACGAAGCAATTCTCCCGAAGATTATCCTGCTGCGCAGCGCCAGCGGGACGCGGAGTCTGCCAATCTCTAGTTGCGTCATGCCACGAAAGTATCGATAAACTCACGGAAGCTTGGATGGGGACTGTCGCCGGATCCGTAGAGGAAGATCAGGTGCGATCCCCTCCCCCGTAGAATCCTCGAGCTCAGTTGCGGCTTTAATGGCGGATAATGCATAAATCTAATGAGAACTAGAGCAGGATGTATATGGCTTCACGATGCACAAAATTAATATCGGCCAGTTTGTCAACAGAAAATTGCTGACCATTAGGTGAATAACCATTGACCTATGTCTACAAGTATACAGAGGATATTCGACAACTCACACTGATTTAACTCAACTTTAGAGATGACTCCAAGTTATGTCATGGAGGAAATGGCTGCCGCTGACCATGCAGGTTGACTAGTGAAGGCACCATCAGGTTCTCTCGTGAGAGGGTTTTTTATAGCTCCATGCTTAAACCAACCATACATAAAGTCGGAGCTTTTACAACTGATAATATTAAAAGCAACGCCTAATGTATCACCGATTGACCGATAATGTATCACCAACCGATACTGTGGCACACATTGACCAAAAGTATTGTAAAATTTATATCCAATAATGTCTCACCTGTTAATGGATAATGTAAATCCAAAAAGTCTTTATCCAATAATTATTTATCACCTGCCAACAGATAATGTAACTTCCCAAAAACCTGTAACCAATAACGTTTCACCTGCCAACGGATAATGCATCAACAGGCAAGACATCAAAACTCGACCGATAATGGATACGTATCGGAAAAGGTATGTAAAACTATAATTGTGTCGCCCAAATGAGGTTTTTAGAGACACTAACTACTCCTAATTGAATTCTGAATGTCTTGTTACCTCATGACCGCATGGGTGCAACTATGTGTGTCATAATGTTTTATAGACAAAACTGTGTAACTTTGTATCGATAAATGGTGCGTATTTACTCAGCACCCGACTAATCACCTCGCTTAACATATGGGGATTGCTGTGGTGATTGCACTCAGACACAAAACTTTCATTGCCATTGACTATTGAATGTATTTTCTGAAAACCTTCCCTCAAACTTTTATTTTGAAAATATGAAAAGGGGCGTAATCATATACGCCAAAAGAGGACCTTGCTATGAAACATTCGTCGGAAAAAATAGGCCTCAATAGGGGAATGTAATTAATTAATTTCAGGTTTAAATGAGGACCACCCTGCAATCGGGAGGTGGAAGCTCAAATTGGGAACACAAAAAAGGGGCACCTGTTCAGAAAATGGATTGCTTTCCGTCGCAAACAAAAAAAATGAAAAAACATACAAGCAAAATAAAAATAGATGCTTAATTTGTCAAGAGACAAAATACACAAATGAAAACAGTAGGCCTATGGTAGACTGAAAGTTAGAAAAAAATTACAGCTGAACTGACAAAAGTCGGTAATCCGATGAAGAAATTCCCAATCATTGGTGAATACATCAAAGTTTCATTAAAATCTCCGAAAGCATATAGTTGCAGAGATTTTTCTTAACTTTAGGACACACATAGGAGTGCACACATACAATCGTATTTGGGGACACTGGTGAAAGACTCCAAAACTCGGTTTGGGCAACAACTTATTTTCCACAAATATCTCTAATTATCAGTCGATTTTTGATATCTTGCCCGTTGATACATTATCCGTTGGCAGGTGATTGGATGGAGAGTTTTTGGACTTACATTATCCGTTTAGCAGGTGATACATTAATTTGGATATAAATTTTTACAACACTATCGGTCATTTTGTGACACAATATCGATTGGTAATATCAATCGGCTATACATTATAGGTTGGTGATACATTAGGCGTTGGTTGTAACATTGTCAGTTGTAACAGGCGCCCAGTAAACGGTCAAGCAGTTTCCAATGAAAATGACCACATACCAGCCCATATAATATTGGCAGTCTACATGAAGGATGCAAGTGGCACATAACCGGCAAAGTTTGGCTGAAATCATCGCTAAAACTGTAAGGAAACAAAGCCATTGCAGGCACGTAGAAACGGGGCCAGTGCCCCTTCCCCCTGAAAAATAAACATCATTATCATGTGACTTGATGAAAATGACGTCATTGCCGCTTGAACAAGCCATAAGCAGAAACAGGGGACGTCGGTAAGTTGTGGTTTGCTCCCCGACCTGATTGTGAGTCGACCGTATTGTTGCTGTACCCTAACGTGGCGCGGCCGCTAATGTGGCGCAATTTAATTTTCGCTTCTTGTGTCAGTTAACGGAGCAATATTGGAAGCTCAAATTTCACAATTAGTGAAACTACATCAAACTCCTTCACATTTTAATTCATAAATCTCGATTTTAAGTACCTGCTCCAAAGTTTGGATGAAATTTTATTTTTTCCAATTTTCCGATTTTTTTCAGATGTGCAAATAGATCTCTTTGATGTGCCCGAAATAGGAAAAGAATTTTCTGACAAACTTGTGGATGGGTATTTGAGTGGAAGTAATGTTTTACAACAATATATCAACTTAAACGGATTTTGACTTCCTATGTCTTTTTTAAGTGCCCAACTCCGCTCAATTCAAGCCAATTTCCGAACGCAGCCATTTTTGGATTTCGAACGAAATTTCATGACACTGAAATTGTTTCCAAAGGTACAACACCATGTATCATGAGGGTAATAGTACCAGTTTTAACTAATTTAAGTTTTAAGTTTTTCAAGGAAACAAGTTTAACAACACTGTGTGAGGAAAATCAGCATCGAAGAGCGCCACGTTACAAGACTCTATACTGAAGTCGATCTGCTGTCCAAAATCCATAGATGGAAGACCATTCGGTTTCAGGCGTGAAACGCCAGAAATTAACTTTAAAGGATTTCTTGTTGCTGTTGAGTTGTTTATTCCCAACCCCTTCAGAAAGCATTCCCATAACTTATGAGCAAGTTTGTGATGTCATCTAAGGCAAAGCTTCAACATCGTGATTGGTTGTGCACAAATAATTAAAGATTTTTTCTTTTCTGATAAGGACAACTCCACTAGGCCTGATAATAATTTGTGTTTAGACTTGTCAGTACTTATTTTGAGGTGACCACCATTTTCTTCGGCAAAATTTGGGTTTTGATTATTTTTAATGCTGCTGTGTGACGCTTTTCCTGTGACGAGTTTACGCAACATCGCCTTCATTATGGCATTTGCCTTCATTGTGCGCACGACTTGGACTCCACACACAGATTTTTCTCTCCCCCCCCCGAATAATCTTCCCACGTGAGTGCATGGAGGAAGGACTATACCAGAATATGATGACAGGTGCATATTCTTTACCCCAATGTGCAAAAAGTGCCAAAAAATGAAAAAGACCTGTAAATGCCCAAAATTGGGTGCCAATAGAAGAAATTTAAGAGGACACAGCAACGTTGTCAGTCTGACAACTTGAAAACAAATTACCAAAACTCTTAATAGGGCTTCATGGGATATTTTATGAAGCATTTGACCAAGTACAACTGTCGGCGGAAGACATGTTGCAGCCAACTTTTGTTGGGGGCAGGGAAGCAACTGACCAAGTTAGCCTTCATTAGATCATGGAGGTGGGAAAAGATTAGATGGAAATTGAGTTTTTGGAGACTGTGCGAGAAGCCATGGTTAACTAATTCGATTAAGCTCCTGTGAAAACAGTGTAATATAAGCATTGTTCAGGACTCAGTAACATGATACAATCCGACATCACTGGGATTTCTCAAATACAACTTAGACTATTGTTCTACCATTAATCTTTCCATATCATTTTTAATTGAAATATCAAATTTTTGGTGCCAGGGTTAGCCGATTTCATTTTTAATTGTTCACACAAAATAAAATCACCTGAAAAGTGAGGTATCCCAAGCCCTGCTCTCATTTGTCAAACGGTATCTCTCTACTTTCTCGGAGCACTTGCACGTTGGACCATTTTTCAACAGTAATTTTCACAATTCAACCATCACGTGGAAGGCTCCAGAACCCAGAAGAATGAAATCCTGACTGACTTTACAAATATCACCATTTTCGAGCAGAACAGTCTCCTTTTTCCACAAAAGAAACTGTGGGGACACTTGTAATGGCAACGCGCCGGCTGGACAGCCACTCCTCAATAAAATGACCAGCAATTAAGTGACTGTTACGTAACCTTCGACCCGGTCTAAGCGCACGTATACATCACTAGAACTCCCGTGGAGTTATATACATGTATCTCTACACAATAACTTAAACTCCAATGCCGGTGTCGAGTTCCGTACGTTAATGAGTATCTGAAACGGTGCCTATGGGTGCAGTGTCCCAATTCAAGGAAAATTCTCCGCCAGGCCAAGGCGCACAAAAAGTACCCCCAGAGATTGTTTCAAAAAGAGGGGTCTATTTGGACCAAGAAATGGTGGGATTGTGTCAGTATGGCCCAGGATCATCTCTGTAGATTTAGGGGCACCCATCTGGGGGCAAAGCAGACAAAAATGGGATTGAAAATTAGTCAGGAGAGCCCGCGGAAGGTGAGGGATGTCATTTGAAAAATGGCCGCTGGGAGGGCTTGGCAACATTCACTTTTGGGGGGTGAGTTTGTTTTGGGCGGATAATTAAAAAAATCATTGGTTAACCTACTAAAAATTGAAAATCAAATGAAACCTGAAGGACCAAACAACACATTGTTTTTTGTTTGAGAGGCCTAAGGGACTTCTGTTGCCTGCCATGGGGCTCCAAACTTGGTTGATTTTACACTATTTTCAATGGAGCTTGAATTAGGTCAGTGCACCCCTATGCAGAGCAAGCCACGGGCCAAGGGGCACATCTATATTTTGCGTAATAATTATATTACCTACGCGTGATTACCGGTATGGTTCGAACATGGAGCTTAGCATTTCGCTCTTAGATAATTATTTGCTTTTCTGTGCCGCGCCAACCAATTTCATATATTGGCATACCAGCGTATTCGGAGTTAATCGGAATAATTATATTAATTGCGTGGAATATAATAACTCTTGGATCTATTTCTACCTCCGTGGTATTGGTAAGCCTACAGTTAACTAGTCTGGGTTTGTTTTTACCTCCATCAAGTTAATTGACTGATTCTGCGAGTATAGGCATATGCCAGATTTTTTTAATTGCTCCGTGGTCTGAAGGCCGATGTGTGGAACCGTATTTATTCTTCTGTGTGGTTTGATTAAGCAAAAAGCCTAAAAGGACACCCCAATCCAGCCCTTGACCCGCTATGGGCACAATCCATGGTCGTGGTGGTGCTCCGCCCCGGAGGATAGCTCCGTGGCCGCAGGGAGGGGAGGGCGATGCATCGATGAACCACAACGCCACCTTACGTTATGGAAAGCTGGGGATAGCCTTGCCTGGCTTGGTCGGCCGGTGCTTTGAGTCTAGTCACGTGCAGTTTACACGTAATTATGCTACGTACGTGTGGAGCACCTCAACAATTACCGAACGTGCCCCTTAATCAGTGTCGTTTGTGATTGAACGTGACCCTCACCGTTATCATGGCGCTGTGATGTTTGAGATAGGACTATTACTAGCCAGGAGGTTGGAGAGTAGTCATTAAGGTCATGTCAGCTAAAGCTGTTTACTGTTTGATTTCGATAAGGTGGGCTGTATACGTACATAAAAATCCACTGTGGCGGGGGATCAAATATAAATAAACTCGATCACGTATCAGTTCGGCATTGCTGTTGACAGTGGTTGAGGGAAGGTTGACTAGGGAAAGGTGTAGCCTGTAGCATATGGGCGTATAAATTATAATGCTCCATGGAAAATAGAAACAATTGGCAACAGGTAGCTTTGTATAAAAAGGCTGAAGTTCAATTTGTACTCGTCTGCAACGTTAACGAGCAGTTTGATGTCAGTGCTTGTGCTATTTTTCTGGTTAAAAGGATTTAGGCACGGGCCAAAGTTGCAAACCTTGCCTTCCTCCATCAGTCACCTCATGGACTGATTTTTAGGACTCTGTATTCACTGTTTTCCCTGAGTTTTATTAAGAGAGCAAACTCATGTTCATCACATTTTTTGTTTTTATTTCAGACGCAAGGTTTGTGGATGTTTGCATACAGTGTACATGTAAGTTTATAGTGGCACACCATACAACATGGATACACACATGACAGATGAACTGAGTAAGGACCAAGAACGGCTAGCTGATTCCAGGGAACCCCTTCTTAATCCTGAACATGCTAAAACTGGGTATGGTAAACACAAAGTTGTTCCTGAAGGTATGTATTGTGAATTTTTCAACAAATCCATTCATGTTTATTGATAGTTTGTAGGCCCAGACAGACAAAAACAATTTGTCCAAGTGCAAAATGAATTATAAGGCCTAAATGTAAAATGACTTGAAACTTTTGAATTAAAATTTCATTAGCTGTGTGTACACATGCAATGTACGTAATAATGTAAACTTATCTGTGTGCAAGGTAGTAGGGACATCCATGAATATACAATGCCTTAATTGCCTTCCTTGTTTCTGCCATTGGTGTACCCTTTATTCAAGTTTTGATCAAAACCTCAGGATTGAAATTTCATTCTTTCTTATCAGGGCCAATACTTAATGCACAGGGGCTTCGGGGTGTATTAGGAACCTCCATTTAGCCCTACTAAAATAAAAGGAAAAAGTTGACAGACTGCCACCCGAGTCTCCCCCCCCACCAAACCTTGATCTGCTGCGTACATGTATGTACTTCAATTTGTAGTGGAGAGCCCCTACACAGGGCTAGCATGGTGATGGGGAGGGAGGGCGAAGCAAAGGGTCAAAGGGGAGGGCAAGAAACCAAACCTTTGGTATATAAGAAAATTAGAAATGTATATGTAGTCATCCTGCTAACTGCACAGCATCCCTTGTAGGCTTAACTAGTAAGTAGTAGTAAATCTTAATGATCACAATCTTGGTTTCACATTCCTTGCATCACACAGTTCCTGGTTGCATATCAGCACGCTATGCTCTAGCTCTCTTCAGCTTACTGGGTTTTGTAAATGTGTACGCCATGCGTGTCAATTTGAGCGTTGCCTTGGTTGCCATGGTGAATCACACAGAGACCAATCACAGCATTACTGCCTGCCCTGCAACAAACACTACAGCAGTCCCTAAGGTTAGAGTCAGAATTTGATTTGTAATACTCGTAGTCAAGTACTTATTTCTTTTTCCTCTGACTATTTTTCTTCTTCTTTTACTTCTTGTTCTTTTCAAAAACCCGTAGTTCAGTTTGTACCTAGCTTGTCTGGCAAAGACTTTGGTCACTTTATTTTCCTCAGGAAGGAGAATTTAATTGGGATCAGTACACCCAGAGTGAGATTCTTGCATCTTTCTTCTACGGATACATCTTTACTCAACTTCCAGGAGGGTGGCTAGCCGACCACTACGGAGCAAAGAAGCTATTTGGATTGGGTATATTATGCACAGCTGTCTTTACACTGGTTACACCAGTGGCCGCAAGAGCTGGCTTTCAATGGCTTATAGCACTGAGGATACTGGAGGGTCTTGGAGAGGTTGGTATCAAAGATTATATGAGTCACAATTTGTTATATTTGAAATTTGAGTTTCCAAAACAGATTTTAAATTGTGAAGTCATTTGGTCAGGGAAATTTCCTATGATGCTTACGTTGCCAGCAGAGTTAATGACTGTATTTCACAAAGTTTTGCTTAAGAAAGAAATGGCACCTAGCTATTATTGCTATGTCTGGGATTTCTTGTTGTAGGGTGTGACCTTTCCTGCTATGCATGCCATGTGGGGTCACTGGGCCCCACCTCTAGAACGAAGTAGACTGGTCACTATTTCATATTCAGGTCAGTGCAGTATTTGCTTATGTTCTGCTATGGAGGAGCACATGGGTCCAGTTTGAAGTCCATTCCACCATTTCTAAGGTGTTGAAAAGGTTGACGTACCATTACACCCATCGCGTGGAAATCATTGTTGTAGTGGAACCTTGTCAGACCATCACAAGACCCCACAAAACCAACACAGGGCCGTCACAAGACTCCACAATGCCAACACAGGGCCGTCACAAGACTCCACAATGCCAACACCGGTCCATCACGAGACTCCTCAATACCAACACAGGGCCATCACGAGATCCCAAAATGCCAACACAGGGCCATCACGAGACTCCTCAATACCAACACAGGGCCATCACGAGACTCCTCAATACCAACACAGCACCATCACGAGACTCCTCAATACCAACACAGCACCATCACGAGACTCCTCAATACCAACACAGGGCCATCACGAGACTCCTCAATACCAACACAGGGCCATCACGAGATCCCACAATGCCAACACAGGGCCATCACGAGACTCCTCAATACCAACACAGCGCCATCACGAGTCTCCTCAATACCAACACAAGGCCATCACGAGACTCCTCAATACCAACACAGGGCCATCACGAGATCCCACAATGCCAACACAGGGCCATAACGAGACTCCTCAATACCAACACAGGGCCATCACGAGATCCCACAATGCCAACACAGGGCCATCTCGAGACTCCTCAATGCCAACACAGGGTCATCACAAAACCAACACAAGACCGAGACAAGACCTCCAGTCTGAAATCAAGTCACAAGCTATCGTATTGAACTGCAACAAACTATTCCTTTGTCTTAGTTCACCTTGTTTCCCTGTAACTTATCTTGTAACAGCTTTGACTTCAGCATGCATGGAAGTGAATGCTAATTCTTCTGTGTTAAATGCAGGTGCTTATTTAGGTACAGTCATCTCACTACCTATATCAGGGGTGTTGTGCAACTCGGACATATTAGGTGGATGGCCATCTGTCTTCTATTTGTTTGGTAAGTGATTCTGCCCCTGGTTTTTCTTCAAGGAGATACATGTATATCCAAAGAAGGAAAGATGAATCAGTTGCTAGAGCAGTGACAGGGTAATTACCTGAGACAGGTGTCTGGACATATTTCAGATGGCATTATTGATGTCCATCACAAGTCATCCCGGGCCAAATGACATTTTCTTGTCGTTGTCATTTTGTGACTGGACTTGTGATGTACTTTGGAACTCTGCTCATATGTACAAACTTTTGTAGTCAAACTTTTTTTAGATTTAGCAACTGACGTGGATCAGTGCGCCTTTTTTGCAGTTTAAGACAATTATAATCTAAAGCTGTCCAACAGTGTTACAGCATGCAGAGGTTCTATTCCTATATTTACAAAAACAAAATCAGTTCCATGTGATGGTATATTTTTTGGTCTACTAGTTTATTAGAACATCAAAATCTTTTAAGTACACTTTAAATCCAAAGGCATTGTGGGGCACAGCATAAAGATACAATTCTCACCACGTGTCAGATGGTCGGTTGATGGTTGGCAATAAACATGCTCATGTCTTTACAGGTACTGCAGGTGTAGTATGGTTTGTAACATGGATGTTATTTGTTCATGATAAACCATCCATGCATCCACGGATTTCCAAAACAGAAAGGGATTACATCACGAGGTCAATCGGACACAAGCAGAGGGCAAGTGTTTGTACTGTTTATGTTTACATTTCGGCACTAATTGCCAGAATTATTTAGATCACTGGATGAGTGCACATCTGAAGTCTTTACAAAAGTTTTGAATCCTCTGAGCCTGCTTAATCATAATTGTTTACTCTGAAACCAGGCCTGATGCAAAGTGGCTCTTGTTTTTTATTCTGCAGAGTTCTGTTGTGCCATGGTTCAGTATACTCACCTCTCCATGTGTTTGGGCTGTTGTCATCGCTCATTTCTGTAACAACTGGGGATTTTACACACTATTGACCAACCTGCCTACATACCTGAAGGTTGTTCTTGGGTTTGACATATCTGAGGTGAGCTTCAGAGAAACATTTCTTGTAGACAATGTAACAGAATGTCCCCTGAATGTGCTTTTTCCTTCTGATATCCTTCATTTCAAACTAGTATGTTTGCCAACATGTTTTGCCAGCATGTTCTGAAGTGGAATGACCACTCTCTGAGTAAACTAAGATGTGTACACATATTGAAATATGAAACAAAAAAATGCCAAACATTGTTCCAAATGACAGTGGTGCTCCAAACATTGGCACAAATCCTGGTAGAACTTTCTGAACTTAACTGAGACCAAAATCTTCATTAATTTTAGAACTTTAATTTCAAGAATTTCTGTAGATTACTGACTCATGATTTTCTCTTTTTTTGTGGTGGTTGTCCAAGTCCTGATGACTCCAACAACCTTCGAAGTTGTATCTTGTATTTGTCAACTTTGACTGCTTTTTCCAACAGAGTGGGTTCTTGGCTGCAGTACCCTACCTGGTATTTTGGTGCATCGTACTTGGTGGGGGTCAAATTGCTGATTTTCTACGAATGAGGGGAATATTAACCACAACCACCACTAGAAAGCTTTTCAATTCTACAGGTGAAAGCTGGAATTCCAATGAATGAATAGAAGCTTCCCCCAGACTAGATAAAAAACCTAATTAAACTTAGGCCTTTAATCTCAAAACCATTTTTCACATGGGTTTTTAAGCAAAACCTTTTGTGAATCCTCAAATACCTCTGTGAGATTTTTTGTGGTTTAAGTGTCTTTACAGTGATCTGGGTCAACTTCCTAATTTTCGTAAAGTCGTCAAACTTTGGTTGGATTTTAGAGAATGCAGCAATTGGCTAATATTCTGGACAGGCATGAGAGTTGGAATGGAAGTCAAATTCTATACTTGCAACTATTGTATATCTGATTGTATATCTGATCAATTTGTTCAACCCTATTTATGCTGCTGATGTTTTGAATGGGTTTATCAGGTTTCATCTTGCCAGCTACATTCCTGGTCATCACTGGCTATGTGGGCTGCAATCACTACCTTGCCATTGTATTTCTGACTCTCTCTGTTGGTTGCTGTGGTGTTGCCGTGTCAGGATTTAATGTCAATCATCTAGATTTGGCCCCAGACTACGCTGGTCTGTTGATGGGTATCACCAACATGGTCGCCACAATACCAGGCTTCCTTGGGCCTCTACTCGTTGGTGTGATAACTGAGAATGAGGTACCTATCTGCCATATTCCTGAACAATTGAGGCTGCTATTTACTGAAATGTTGCACTTTTGAACTTCTGTTCATCAGTGTCTACTGTGTGACTTTTATTCATTATTTTGGTGCTGTAGATGTTTTGTTTTTGTTACCCTGTTTGTGAAGCCCATTTCTGATGAAAAGAAAACAAGCAAAGTATGTAATCTGATTATCTTACCTTCCATATTGGAAGAGGTTTTAACTTGTTGGCCATGTTTTCTCACACCATATTTTTTGTGGTTTTTATAAAGGAAACCTTTGAACGCTGGCGCATAATATTCTGGATAGCATTTGGGATCTACATATTCGGCACATTGACATTTATCACATTCGGTTCGGGAAAGAAGCAAGCTTGGGCAATGGATAACAACCAGAAGGTGGAAGCAGGTGACAAGGAAAACAAACCCAGTATTAACCAATCTGAGAGGTAATTCCCTTTTTTTAAGTGACTGAATGGTTTTTGCAGTGAAATATCTGCAAGTAAGGTGCTCAAAAATGCACAAAAACTCAGCATTTGTATTTTAAAGTCCTGTTTTGTTCAAATGTTCAAGGAATTCTCAGGATTTTTCATACACTTAGTGAATTTTAGGCTATGAAGTTTTATTTTCTTTATTTCTCATGTTCACTTTGTGTCTACATTCATTTTAAAATCCTGTTGGATGTTTCTATGTGGAATTACTTGCCAACAAATGTACCTTCAGGCATAACATGTTTGTTCATGCTTTCAATTGATTAGGTATACATGTACATGTATGTATCTTCATATTTCTCCCGAGGAAAATACTACTTTTCAGAAAGTAAGGCAAAACTGTCATTAGCAAAATAAACTAGTACATTTTTTAATTTTAATGCCTCTTTGGAATTTTCACCGACTTTACAATTTCTGCCTTTACACTGTGTAGAAATGTTCCATTTATCTGGACAGGTTTTTTTTACACTTTTATATTCTTTTTACTTAACTACGCACGAGAGATAGGACTTGCTGCAGAAGCATTTGAAAAACATACATATATACTGTCTGAAATTTTCTAGCTGAAATAATCCAGGTTTCATGTATCTAAAGTTAAAAAAACACAGGTACAAAGAAAACTGTCAGTCAACTTGAACTGCAGTACTACCTCATACACTATGTCCCACATTTGTCCACATAAAAAGATTTGATGACTTTTCTCTGTTCCCTGCTACGCTTTTTCAGAACATTTCTGAACCATCTGAGAATCATCCAAGATTGGGTTTAATCCACAAAACGTTTGGAAATCAATTTATTCCCATGCTAATATTGGAAGAGATTTGCAGACCCAAAGCCAATTAATGTTAAAAGGAACATGTGTCAGTTGTAGGTAGATTTAAGATCTCTTTTGAAGATACACCTGCTCAGAATTCTACTGAGGTTTATTTTGGCTGATTTTGGTTTCTTTCAAATGTGATATATGTATAGTGGAACAAGCTGTAACAAACATGAAGGGTTCCACACAAAATGTTCAGTATAGCAGTCATTTGGTATCACGGTTTTCAGCCACAGATGCATCTGTCTGATCTTTGGCCCACTCAAACTTGGCAGCCTGCCCTCAAATGTTTTAGTATAAGGATTTTGGGCAAGCACTTACCCGCAAAAAATAAGGCTAACTCGACCAGTACATGTATTTGAATTAAAGGAAGCCTTTCAATATACAATTTTCTTGATTTAGATTTTTCAAGGAAACAATTTTTTTCACATTATAAAAATTAACGCTCCTTATTTTGTATTGATTTATACAAGATAATACAATAAAATAGCTTTGCCTAAAATACAATAGTATTACTTTTGATGAGTGCACTTTCAAGTGTGCTCAACTTTTAGTTTAGTTTACAATACATTTCCCAAATTGGCTAATGAATCAAGGATTTAGACAACTCTTATTGATAGCACTCTTAATTCCTGCTAATTATACAATAGCAAAATAAAAAAATAAAATGACTGCAAACAAACATTTATGAATGTGTAGTTGTATTTTACAGAAAAGTATTAAGTGTAATCAGTGGTTTCAGTGTACTTCTTGAAAGCATCATCTGAGGAATGCTTACCAATTAATGAGTGTATTGTTTGCCTATGGTACATTTATCGGCTAACCAATCAAGGTGAGTCCTTTACCAAACTTCAGTGGAATATGTTTTTCTTTACTAGGATTTCTGAAACTTGTTCATTCAATTTTGTTGTTTCATTGTTATGAAAATCCACAAGTAAACCAACTTTCATAAAATTATTATTCATTATCTGTCAGCCAATAACGTGCGTGTGTACTTGTTTTTCATTTTGATTTATGCACTTTCAGCTAATATTTTTTGTAGCAATTAGGAATGGACTCAGTGTACGATAAACTTAAATTTTCATCAAGGTTCTTTCCTCAGTATGATATACAAGTATTATAGTTACTTTCATATAAAATTATTTAATATGGAAAAGGGAATAAAATTACAAGAATAATGTATAAAAATTTATTTAAATTACAAAGATCACCGGAATGGTTATATCGTTGTTAAAGGTTGACTTCCTTAGAGTGCGAAGTGAATGAACTGTTCAGTGTTCAGTCAACACTTGTAAAATAAGGTAGCTCCTCATTAAACTATTACCTTGACATAATAATTCTTGGGTGTGCATTTAAGTTGAAGATAAAAAGAAATACATGTAATCCTCCAAGCAATGGTATACATGTATAACAAATTAATGAGTCATCACCAATCAAAGCCCTGGCTAGATATAAGGTGTCCCAAGTTAATTGAGGCAGGTTTGGCAAATACTGTAACACTCTTGCCATATCCCCGATCTGCATAATGTAGGTAGACTGTAGGTTTCCACTAAAACACTCTCGTGCAGACGGCTGTCATTGAGCTGTACATACACTGAGTTTTGTCTGTAAGCAGCCATTTGCACCAGCTACCTTCAGTTATTCTGACCTCCTTTTAGGTAAAGGGGTAAGCACCCCTTCACACCGGACTAGCTGACAATTTCGGAACACTCAAAACACCAGAGTACACCAACTGTAAGACCTGTTACACTTGTTGAATACTTAATAGTCAAACACCCTTATAACAAGGTCACTTGAGTTTACAAATTACCTTGTTTTGATAGAGACTGTGTTATCAGTGTTGCATAAAAATGAGAAAAAGAGTACAGAGACTAAGGCCTGGGGAACCTTCAGTTTATCTTGGTTTTCGACAGGGTGTTGTATTAAAGTGGTTTGGTTACCGATGTTCAACTGTATACCCACAGAAGATGTGCTCGAATGATCAAACGTGAATTGTGTTACTACAAGGGTGGTGGTTGTTTCGTTAAGTTCAATCTTCAGTTCATACTCGGAGCACACTGGTATCTTGTTCTGTGATCTGAGGTGGTACTCTTTACATCACCTGGTTTGGCATGCTCTTATTATTTTGACAAAACGAAAGTTGGAGGAATAAGATAATTTTAGAGAAAGGTAAACCATTTCAGAATGAATGAGTTGTTTTTATGATTGATGTATAAAGTAAAATTACCAACGTTTTGAAAGAGACGATATTCACGGTCAAAATTACCAAGTTGGATCCATAACAGTTGAATGGCAGGTGTCACCATCAGACAGTAATCAAAGCCATCATAAGTCATCCAACGTCGATTTAAATCACAAGCTTCTTAAAGAAACTATAACAGATTCATTCCTCTGCCACGTATTCCCTCTTGCTTGTAACAAGTGTTGTGACTTTATTTGTGATAGACTTGATTATGTATGCAACCCTTTCGATGTAGCCACCCAGAACATGCTAAGGCAGACCTGTTGGGCTTGAAACTCTGCTTTAGCCATCCACACAGTCAACACAACATGTGAGCTACTTCAGACTGATGCATCATCTATTTGGGTCGCCATCCTTGGATGAACTTCATAACTTTCTCAACATCAAAGTTTGACAGTCCAAAGTCAGTGCGAAGCATATCCTTGTTCAATGTCATCATCAAGTCTCCATCCACGTGATTTTTCTTGAATGTGTCAATGTACTTCTCCAGATTGAGGAGTCTAAGGCATTGACTGACTTGTGCCAGTGTTAGTCCATTGAGTTTGCCGGGGATATCCTCGACTCTGGTGAAAGTGTTGTTGGTAGAGACAGCAGCATTGTTACTTCGGAATCCAGCAGGCTTTGGTCTCGGTGCTACTGGAAGCGGATTCCCTGGTGAGGAATTCAGACCAGCCTTTTTTTTGGCCAAAATCTTTTGAAGCTCATTTGGCGCTGATTCAGCCTGAGGTTTACCGAAAGCATTGCTTCTGGGACTGCTGTGATTGTCAGTGCCATTAACTTTCCCACCATCAACCATGTCAGTATCAAGCTCCATTGCCTTAGACAGCCTTCGTTGTTGAGCTTTCTTTAACTCATCCATCATCGACATGCCCTGATCGTTACTAATCTTCCGAGTCATTGGGGGTTTGGAGATAGATGTTAGTGTAGATGTTGGCTGAGGTGTTTGCTGAGATGGTGGCTTCCAGTCCAGCCCAGGAGGAGGAGGAGGTGGAGGGGGCGGGGCTGGTAATCCAGTGGGTGGCACAGGGGCTGGTGGAGGTTGAGGAGCAACTGCAGGTGGTGGTGGAGGAGGAGCAACTGCAGGTGGTGGTGGAGGTACCACAGATGTTGGAGTTGATGCTGCAGAGGAGGCAGGGGAGGAGAGGGAAGATGCGACAGTAGCTGGTACTGGTGGAGGTGCTTGAGCAGGAATGCTAGTCTGCCTGTTTGGGATTGAAGAAACAGGTGGTGGGGTGGGAGGTGGTCCGTAACCAGCCTCTTTAGCCTTGGCACTTTCTGGGAATGTAAAAGCGCTTTCATTTGCATCATAGTCTGGTGCCGGTATGTGAACAGGTAAAGTTTTCAGATGCTCATAATCAGAGTCTGCTGAGCTTGTGGAGCTGGCAGTTCGATGCTCGAATGCATTTATAATTCCTGGTGATTGCGGTATAACCGGACCTTTCCGGACGCGACCTGTTGGTGACACCAAGACTTGCTCAGGACGTGCCCCCACTGATGGGGACCTGGCCCGATATGCTCCACGTGAAGTTTGTGTAGCATCAACTGAGGGTGACCGGTTGCGACGATACCCTTGTACTGGTGTAGTTATTATGGGTTGTGGCTTCTGAGCCCTTGCTCGTGTTGCAAATCCATTGATGTTTGAGTTGCCTGTGTGATTCTTGTCACGTCGTGTGTCTGGTACAGGACTGTCTCGAGTAGGTCGAGCCGATGTGGGAATTGGAGGAGGTTGTAAAGGGATGCTGCTGGCATGAGCATCTTGACTCTGGCTTCTTTTCTGTAAAATTGACCTGCTTGGCATGGTTGCACTGCTTGGAGGAACAGGTCGACTACCGCGACTCGGGGATTCATGGGGTCGTCCCCTGGCCTGGTGTATGCTCTTATCATGAGGTACAGTACCCATAGACATCATATTTGTAGCTGATGATGCCTTGGTCATGTGCTTGGTTTTCCCAGCCTCTCCATTTTTGGCAGTTGGCTGTGCTATCGTTCCTCCAGAAGAGGGAGCTTTGACACGAGCCCCTCCTGCAGAGGTTACTACAGGAGTGTGGCCAACAGTACGGGCACCACTTGTCACTTGACCTGTCGGTGTCTTGCTACGAAGTCTTTCTTTAGCTGAACTGACGTAGAGTGTGCCAGTTGGGAATATTTTCTCATAGTCTTCTTGGCTTTCTGCCTTCTCTAATCGCTTGTCCGAGAAGAAAGTGATATCTGACGAAAAAAATAATATGATAATCGTCGTTTAGAGCAAAGCAGAAGTGTCTTGAAAGGAAATGTGAGTCTTCACTATTTTTTTGTTTTTGTTTGTATATTTGTACATGTATTTGCTCTGTCCTTTTTAAAACATGTATTGCCTTAATCAGAAACTCCTTCATAATCCGGGAAAGTTTCAAATCTGTCTTATTGGATGACAGCCTCAGAATAACTGAAAATAATATTGGATTCCATCATTGTAGACTTGTATATTAGTACATGTATAGGCACATCTTAGTACTATTTAAATCTGTACCAAATGTAAATACCAGCAGCCAGTGTAACAGGTTGTAAAAATATAGAAATTTTAAAGAGCTGCATTGCATCAAAGTATTGAAAAAAGTATGTACAATCAGTGCTCTTAATTTATCTTTGCCGAGCTTTCGGTAACTGGGTACCTTCATCAGGGCAAGCAGATTCAGTTCTTGGTTCAGTTCAGTTGTGATATCATGTTGGCAACAATATCATAGTTTTCATTCAAATGTTGTATCCAAACACATTGGCTTGGTTCCTTACTTTGATTTCCAGGAAAGAGTTCAAAGGTCACATGCTTAGCAACAAGCTTCTCCAATAATGACTGATACCGCCCCCACTGCTCAACTGAGTGTTTCGTGAAGCCTTCCGCCAGGTTGACTTCAACTGGCAAATACAGCGGAATGTTGACAACTTGTGTGTCAAGATGATCTGAAATGGCCAATAAATGTAGCTGTTAATGGAAAACATTGAGGTTCAATACTTGATTACAACTTCATCTATACCATTCAGTACCGAACAATTACTCCACTTTTACAAGTATAATGCCAGAATTACACGAGCTTAACTTTGATTTTCAACACATCACTGAAGTTCCTTTTTTCCTTTAGATGTAAACTGCAGTGGTTAGCATGAAACATAGTCTTTTGTTTTTGTGCAGAATTGCATAATCAAGGATTATCTGAAAGTGTAAAAGTTGTCATGACAGCATCGGTCACTTCAACACAACAGTTCTTCTGATAAAGATTTTCAAGTGGTCTTTGTGGAATGTATTAAATTGAATGAGTAAGGTCTTGCTCAACTTACTGTGGTAGATAGCATTGCCTTGGAGGTAGGAAACTTCGTACATATTCTTCAACACGAGTGGGCTTAGTTTCTCGGACACGCTGCCCTTTGCAGTGTGCAAGTCAAACTGCAACTCATCGCCAAGGAAAAAGGTGACCTCTTGAGGCAGAAGAGCTCGATCAATGACGTCACGCATGTACATAGGTTTAGAACCTAGCAATCAATAAGCCAAGAGATTATGTGTTTGACATAATTACAGGACAAGCCAGATGTTGCAAAGAATTGGTCACTTTATATGAGAGAGTGTACGGTTAGTTTACAAGCGCATTAAAAAGAGTTTGGAAAAGAAAAACGAAACTTGCCGACAATGCAATAAACGCCACTCATCAACAAAAACGTAGAACTTCTAAAAAAACATGTTAGAAACAGAAATCATCCAGAGTAGCAACGATCACACATACCACAGCGTTGCACATGATTATTACCTAAACTTTAATTTCAGAAAGAATTAATTTCAGGAGCAGCTTACGTTTTTTGCTGGAGAGAGCTTCAAATCTGGCGTCGGCATATCGCAGTGGGATACTCAGCCATTTACTTTTCTTAATGCTGGCCAGAACTCGTGTTTGGGTATGAATTTGGTGAATGCGAAGTATCTAGAAAAAGTAGAAGTGGGAAAGCAGCTCGTTCATAAAAAGTCAGCAATAATATGTCACACCTTCTGGTCGAAATACGTTCAAGGAGAAATCCACCTTTATGAACCTTTTAAACTTGATAATCAGACTTTTCAAACATGAGCAGTTGCTGTAAAGTGCCAGAATTTTCTCCTTTGGGAATTCTGTTCACATTTCTTACCTGATCTTTTGATAGTGTTTCATTTTCATCAGGCGAGATGAATCCGACAGACACTTTCATTATTTGGGGGAAAGTACATCGTTTGAGAGCGTCACGCAGCGTGTATGAACGTCGGGACCACCTGATGTCTTCTACTTTAGAGCCCATGGTGGCTTGCCTGTTGTCACGGTCGTTCAGATATGCTCATTCGCCGCGGTCTTCACCAGGTCTTTATCTAGAAGTTTCTAGAGAAACAATAATTGACTACGTTTAATTAATAGTACTCTGGGTTTGATTTTGGTATGAAACCCTTATTTCCAACACCCCGGCTTGGTATGATCAACCGGTATTGTTACCGTCCCGATTTGGCATTGGCAGCCCGATTTAGCGAGACCTCATTTTGCTTTATCTCCAGCCCGTGCAGCATTCTGTCATTCTGAAGTCTGGCTGCATGGATTCATATGCCATTCCACTGGAAAGAAAATAATGCAGACAAATCACGCGCAGGACTACATATACTGTTCTCCGAAATTGAACCGAATTTCGGATGGTTTCTTCGCAACGACTCTATCCCTGAGCAAATCATTCCAAAATTGTAAGTAAAGTGACTCTGTGTCACTGACAAAGCACAACGTGATCTTGGACATCACACAAGTACAACAGTAAGTTTGGAATGTTAAAACGTGGTACAATTTTGAACCCATGACGTAAGCCTACAACGATATACATGTACAGTTGAATATCGCTAATAAGAGGTCTTTCGGACTTGGCAAATTACCTTGTTATAACAGGAATGTGTAATCAGTATCAGGAATGAAACAATGAAACACCAAGGACTGGGACCTAAAAATGTCCTAGTTATAAGCAGAATCTTGTATTAACAGTGCTCTTATTAACGAGGTTCGACTGTACCCTTCATTTTACGGTACAATGCACGCCCACATGCCGGAGTACGGCAAGGCCTAGGCCTACACCTTGTAATCCTGGAGGGTTGACGACTATGCAAGCCTGCAATTATTGTTGTGACTTTCGTTGTAGACTGCGTGTCGTTTCCAGGGCCAAACGTGCGAATAAATCAACTCTGTGTCAATCACAGCATTTATATTACCATCCTTGAACTTTCCACTTCGTATCAAGCGTTCTGAGTAATCACAGCAACTCATTTATAATTTGCCCTTCGAAAGCATTTAATTATGAACTGTGAATCGGGGTCATTAAATTCAGATTATGAGAGCATTTTACCAAAATGGAGTTGAACTAGAAGTCAACCAGTAAGACTTCACGAAACAAAGGAACGTTCCAGTCGGATCGTCTCGCATGTAGCTTTTTATAATTCCCACCAATTACGCAAACGCGATTACCGGTTGTCTGCTAAATTTTATACATGTACACTGGCCACTAATGATCGCGGTTTACCCTACATAGAGTGGAATTTCCTTTTTCATATTTATCATCTTTTCAATCACACATCTCTCCATATCACCCCACAGACATATTCATCTCCTCCACTTACAAGCTCACGTTTGAAAGGCAAAAATAATTTACTCCAAGCAGCGATCATACTATTTTTAATATGTTAGAGTATTTTAGTTCTGAGGGGACTCTGGACTTGCTTATTTTTAATAGTTTTGTTATAAATACTCATGATCTATATATTAATTCAAATAAGCCTCTGTGAAGCGTTTGGGAGAATTTTATTTAATTCGATTTGGCGCTGTATAAAGGTATTTTATTATTTTTACATTGATCATTATTATTCCCATCGTGAACTTTACACGTATCATTGTCACAATCCCAGAGTGGCATGACATATACATGTAATACTATGTTATATTAGGTAACCATGCAACACGCAAGAAGCACATTACATATTGATCCCTGTCCATCACACGTCCAGTTAGGGTGTACATCACGGGTAACTCAAATGGCTAATGGACTTTGACTAATCACGCTGCAAATTAACCGTTACGCTGGATTAACCAAAAAATTGGTACCCGATAAAAGAATTTATAGTGACACATACCAAATCTTGAAAAACATCTATTAATGTCTATAAATTGTGTTTATTTATATGCGAGATACATGTAATTGTGCCCCTCCGTGAATGTAACAACAGACATCAGGTCCTTATCTTTCATGAAAATTTTGAAAATGTGACTGAGAAACGTTATTTTAAAAGAAGCATTTTGTTTTGAAAGAGTTATTTTGCTTGAATAACCTGAACAGTCACATGTATTTGCATGTTGGTCCTTCAAACGCTCCGTTTTAACTTAAATTAGGAGCATTTACACATGTATCTACAGTATTCACCAAAAATAGACAACGAAAACAAAAAATAACAAATATGTGAGTAGTAATTTATTGTTGTTAATTTGTGAAATTCCACCATGACAGATGAGGATATACATGTACCACCGAAGGACAGGGGGGTGAGTGATTCATAACATTACAAGTTTCTAAAATTGATTTCATTTCAATGACGACGCTTAGCGACAGCAGCTGCGGTGGAGATGAACGGACTTCAGCGACAACAGGTGAAATTTTACATGTATCCGCCATCTTGCAATGTATACCCGGCACACACTAATAATGATATGAACAGCATAATTCAACAAAACAGCCAGGTATATTATGCAAACGCAACGTACGTCGAAGCATACATTTACCGTGATTTCAAATACATAGGCTCTTTGAAAATTGTGAATTAGTTGTCGTGTGAAATATTCTCTTCAACACAGGGAATGAAAAGTTCGATGCAGGTAAATTTTGTTTTTGCAGGGGAGCAGCGACATGAACTAATGTATGATTAGTGTGTTCGGCATCAATGGTGAATCAAGTAGTGTCCAAATTCGAACATGAACATGCTCGAAGAAAAGAATCCACCTGCACTCAGTAGATATCATTCAAAATGATTTCCCCATACTAATAATATTATCATCATTAACTCTGTAAAACATCTGTACGATTTTTTTTACTCATGTATCTGTTAAATAGTGTAATTTTTTGATAATCGTATTCAAAGAACAAAAAACAACTATCACCACCGAAGTATGGGTCATATATAATTTGATAATCACCATCAGTGATCATCATTCTTATAATCCACTCTCTCACCACAACGCACCATTAGCAGCAGCATCACCACTTTGGCTATATGCCTTCAACATTCTACCTGATACCTAATAATTTTCTACCTACAGCTAAAGATCTAGCAGAATTCAATGAATGCGGATCTGGGTGACACTTGGTTGGTCGTTTACAAAAAGACTATGAGAAATTGTAGAATTGTGTTGGGAATTTCGTGAGAAATAAGAAATGATCTATTTCTAAGCTCATGTTCAACATGTTTAATGAAAAAAGTGACATCACGACAATACTTCCTGTCCAAATAAAGTTGCAGAGCACTGTCTAGTACATGCAACAGTATGTAGCATGCAACATTTCATTGCTTAACTATATGCAAGGTCTTTTATCTTGCGTTACTGTAAGATCATTTACTCTTAAATTAATCAAACGAAATCGCATTCAGATAATTCACAGGAAGATCGCCATCTTGGACCATCATAATTTTTGAGTGTTACAAGCACAGGCAGTTTTAAAAAGGACCGCCTGTTAATTTGGGGGATTTTATTGAGGAAGGGGAAACGAGCATGGGGGCAAGAGGAGCGCTGCCCCCCCCCGTAAAAATTGAAAAACAAAAACGGCGACAAAAAATTCGAAAGAAATGAAGAGATGAATGGGAAGAAAATCACCAATTCGCATGAAAATCCAGCCGTTAATTGTATATCATTGTTTGGCTGAGGAGTGCTTTACCGCTCCCTGGATACCGGAGTTGCGCCCTTGAAAAAAATTGTTCCCCCTCCCCGGTAATAATCCTGGCGACGCCCATGAAAGGGGGTTCAGTATCTGGGCATAAGAGGTTTGAAAAAGAGGATAAACTTGTTGATTTTATGGCATTCGAGAATTCGAAACTAAATTTATATACCGTACGAGGGTACCTTTCGCAATTTTGCTTTTCGATTAATCAGCAATGTAATCCCACAAGTATGTCTGTGGGCGTTGCTTGCTATGATACAAATACATGTACGTAGATATTCAACGGCTGAATGCAACACGTCTTGTCGAACTGTCTAATGCCGAAACGTCTCACTTCTTATAGTAAGGTACATCTTTGCAATTAATGTACGATGATTACCACTTCGTTATATGGCTTTGAATAAAGCTTTGGCCTATGTTTATATTCTGCGCACGAACTGGGCTTGATCTGTCTTCGTGAAAAATGCAATTTCTCGACTTGTGGGGAAACTTTTCCCCCGTCTGTTCCTCTTGTCAACTGTGGCAACTTACCAACTAATAGTGTGCTATCCTCCCCGGTGATACAGTCATCCTTGCATTTATTTCCTTATCTGGGAATCCTGTAAAACACTTGCAAACCTAGAAACCAGAATTTCTGCCGATCTGCATAGCTGATAATCCAGTCTGTTAAAATATGTACGTCAGACATGGGCAGGACCCACAATATGGCTTCCCATCGAAAGCTGGGACTATTCAGATGGAAATGAGGCCTTATCCTTATGACAATAGGTTTACAGTGCACGGGGCAAAGTAAGAGGCGGACAGGAATGTCAGCGGATCACTCAACCGATCACTTTCACGTTAATGATACATGAAGTATACGAATTCGCTGGTGTCCACTTAGCTTCCCACCACACAGCTCTTCATGAAACCGTGACCACCAGTTGCCACCAGCCTGAACTCTTATGTGAGATGACTAATTTTACAGAGCAGTGAAAGCTTGTAATATTGGAAAGTAATGGTGAACTGTCTGCTGATTCAGTGATGTTGTTACACATATTTTCATTTTGTATTTAGAGTTTGTAATAATCGTGGATAGAATTTGTGCCAAATTCGCAGCGTTTTATTATTTACACCAGCTACCCCAAACTAATTTTATATTTTCATTTTCCTGTTTTACGTCTTTGTTACATTTCGTGTTTTGAAAGTACTTTTACCTGCATGTTACCTGCCACTTTTAGTTTCAGGCGTTTTTCTGGTTCTGTCTCTGGAGCTGTTATGAATTTCATTTATTTCTCCTGGTAGTCTTATCAGTTTATATTTTTTATTTGTACTGGCCATTCACTGTGTGAGCCCCTTTTGTCCTTCCGTCTTGCCTGTATACTTTTGGGGGTATTTTATGGGTTTTTTTTTAAAATAGAAAACCTTTATTTTACACAGATAAATTGATTGCCTGTGCTCCGTATAGGCTTACGCCCTCATAGTCCAGGTTCAGCTACCGGAATTACGCAAAGGATATGCTGTATCCAAAACTACCTACAAAGTCGCCATAAAATTTTTCTGTTTAGTGGGTTTTTATGTTTGCATGGTTGCATTTCTTGCAATCGATTAAAAAATACGAACAGAAGCTCAGTCCTATGCAATCAGCGACCAATATACACTGTAATCATAATGCACGATGGAAAGAATGTAAATAATTCAATGAATCCTGGGAAAATGCTGGAATGAAAGAAAACCGTTTCCAACGATGCGTCAAAAGATGCATTTCCGGAAAATTGCCATTAAAAACGCACGCCAGCGTTGACTCGACACGTGCACTTGGTAATTCGCATTGATCTCCATTTCAAGACAGTTCAGTGAGTGACACTTTGACATGGCTGCATTCCACTGAATGTGAAAACAAATGTGTCCCAGACCCAGAATTCTGGTGCAATTTAAAACACGACTCAGAAACTTTGATTTGAAATTAAAATCAAAAATACAGTATTCACAGAGCTGAAACTTAATCAGCTGAAACTTGTTCTTTGGCACCCTTCTTTGAATTATTTTTAATTTTGTTGCCTCGAAGGAACAGTAATGCGCGAATGACAAATGATAGGAATGGACATTTTAAATGAATTACCACTTGTAATCAGAAAATGCAAAATTGTACCCCTTAAACTGATGCATACGCACAACAATATCACGGCGTACATTGTACATGAATTAGTAAATTAAAAAAAAAATTAAGAATCAATTAATGCTTGGCAATGACACAAGCTGCAATTTTATTGTTGCTCAGCCTTTTTGCCCATAACTCTAAAACTCCATCACTGGAGTAAAGCAGAACTTAAATCTGAGTTTCCACATTTTTAACTAACCACTTTTTGCAAAACAATGCCGGTATGTACCATTGTACTGTTATAAGGGGTTTCTTTCGAACGCTACGACCTCTTATGCTCAGCTGAAAAAAAGTTGTGCCCCCGAAAACGTTCCTGATGGCTGCTCTTTTTTGTATTTATATTTAACTCGCAGGCAGTCTTACAATATAGGCACGAATTACAATTTTTATATTCATATATATATAAATGTCACTAGTACAGTAACACATGGAAGCTTCTCTTATCCATGAAAGAAGAATCTTTTATAGGAGGTTTCAATATTTAAACAACAACATTCAAAGTTAACATTTTTGTATCAAAAATATACCTGGCAATATACAGTGCAAGAATATGATTTGCTAAAAATCCATATTATTTCATTTGTACAATTCAAAAGTTAAAAAAAATACGTTTCATCGGAAAAAGTGAACGAGAATAATATAACATAAATATAAAAGTCTGCTTGTCCAAACAAAATAAAAAAAGAGAGTAAAACAGTGCTTGGGAACGGTATCTAGTGCAAAACCAACAGAACATCCCCCTCTTAAATACTTGAATTTCCAAAAGTTGACGATTCTTTGAAATCATGAACTCAAATCACATGGCCTGTGCTAACATTTGCGTCTAGATGTCTGAGAAGGTGTTCTTAATGATAAATATCTCAGATGTGCCAACAACGTAACATTCTCCATCAGTGTTTATTTACACTGGCTCATAGTTCTGATGATTTTGAAAGCTCTTTGAAATTATCTACAACTATTTGTACCTGAATATTAAACATATATGAGACAGCAGTCTTCCAAGTTATCTTAGTTCGACATAATTTGCTACGATAAGATAAGTATCCTCTAGACAAATGAACCTCAGGTGCCAAGATATACAGTTTGATAAACTTATTTTGCATCGGATGAGTTTGTTTTTGTTTTACAAGTCCGTTGACTCGTTCGCGTCGTCATCGATATCTTGGCCGCTATGCAGCGACCGACCATCGGGTGGATCTCGCTGATGGGATGTCACGTTCTTGTCTCGTTTGCCGTCAAGACCTCCTAAGATAATATTAATGTCATTCATGCTGAAGCTGGTCGCTGTGCTAAGCCTTCTGCCATGTCCCGATTTATTGTTGCTCCCTCTTTTGGCGTGATGGGCGTGATAACTATCGTCCATGTAACGGCCACTCCAATATTCAGGCCGGAATAAACCTTTTGAAAGTGTTGACACGGAACCGAAAAAGGGGGTCGGTGTGTATACATCTACTATGTCATCTTCAGTTGTGATGTCACTGATGTCGTCATCAAACTCACCCTCCATGTTGGATACTTCACTGTTTGATGATGGGAAGACGCTGCTCATATCATCTGTGACAGATTCCGATACACTGGTTGCCGAAGTTGAGGTGCCTGAGATTGAAACCGTGTCGGTTCGGTCGATGCCTTGTTTCCTTCTAGCTTCGTTCCGCTTAACGAACCGCCGGTTGGTACCCCTGACATCAGACGTAGACATCCCGTTTGGGACCAATGACCCCATCTTCTCTGACACGTCGTAAGGACGTTGCTTATGCTCCTTTTCAGCAGTTTTTTTACGAAGTGTTCCGTAAGTCCGGCCAAGAGACTGTTGTCGTCTTTGTACTACAGGATTCTTCCTTGTCAATTTATGGCTGTTTTCATCGTCCACTTCTGAGCTACAAATGGTGATTTCTGACAGCATAAAAGTTCCAAAATATGACAGCTTCAACAAATAATTATGGCGCCAGAAGTTTCTTTAAGTCATCATTAAAAATGTTAAAAAACGTTAAAACTTTTTTCTTCAAATGTATAGTAAAAACAGTATAAAATCAGTAGGCCCTAGATAATACAACTTACTGTTATTTCCTTGCACAGCAGGAAACCGTACTTTCTTAGCCACCACATTGTCAAGCTCTCTCATGAGTCGATTCCAGTCTCTTTCACTGCTCCTTAAACCAAGAGCTAGTGACATCTCCAGATCATGGTGCACAGGAATGCTCAATATAGATGGGTCCAAGTCACCTGTGTAAAGAAAAGAGGACATTGTGTGCCATAATAATATACGTACGACCCAGGTGCCATGCAAGAACCCTGGCTGTTACAGCAAAGACAGGTTCATAAGATACACACTGCAACACCTTTGATAGTGCTCACCAAAATTGACGGCGTTACCACGGAGATAGACTTCCTCCTGAATACGGATTAGTTCCAGGGCTTCCAGGGTCATCCGGATACCAAGACGAGCTCCTTCTAAAGCGTCGCTTAATGTCAGATGACTAGAAGAGAAACGAACCTTCTTGGGAAGAGGGTACTGGCGAATGATGTCAACCAAGAACATTGTTTTCCGTTTGAACACTGGAATGCCAGAGGTAACGTAAGGTACAACCTTTATTATTTGATGGCAGCAATAAATGTTACCAGTTTCTAACTGTAGAGCGTTTTGAAAGTTAAAATTTTGTCCAGAAAAGTGTAGGCCTGTGCTTCCTCTCTTCACACACAAAAATGAAATAAATGCTGAGGTACTTTTGCCAGATGGATTTGTTATCCTGTTTTATCGGCATATCTTTGAGGAGTTCGGAGATTTTTGAAGCTGTGTTCAATTTTAGCAAATAGCTTGCGCTTATGCCTCGAGCCAAGTTTTAAAAGTGATAATTGATTACATAGTTCAACTCACGTGACCGTTTCCTGTCTGGGAGAACTTCAAATGGGATGTTGAAGTCTAGAGGAATGCTAAGGGAGCGCCCTCTCGAATCTATTGCAATAACTCTTTGCTGTTTCAGCCACTGATGAATTCGAATCACCTGCAAAACAAGTCGAAAATTTTTAATGTGTTTCTGTAAATCCAATTCATGTACCTAAGTGTACTATGCTATCCAGTGTGCCTATATTTCACACTTGGCATGTTTATCAAAATCCGTTCTCAGGTAAAATGGGTTCATAAAACATTAAATTTCTTCGGTGTTTTGCTAAATTGTTAGGGTTTGGGGGAGGGTTTTCTTTTGCTAACACTAATGTAGATCTACACCAAGAACGCAGGGAGATCTATATATGTACACAAATGCGATTCGAGCAAAATACATCAGATACAACTGTCGCTCCTCTATAGAAGAACTGACTTATGAACATTCATAAACAGGGAAGTCACAAAAGCCAGCAACGACGTTTACATGTATTTCTTTCCTCATGGCGCGTGTTCTGCAGCACCCTGCAAAGAAAGCACCATATAGAGCAGCCATATTGGCAAAGGGTGCCGCTGGTATCCGAACCGCTTCAATGATCAGCAGATATTTTAACATGGCTGACCCCGTGTATTCACAAGATCGCTGCCACTTTGCGGTTCTTAAATCCCTTTGTAAAATATGAATTTGTTTATGAATAAAGGCTGATTCTTTCTTTCAATATGGGTTACGGAAATATGCTCTAAGAATGCCGGAGACTACTTTTTTTCACGTGACGCTTGCATGATAGATTTTAGGTAAATATTCCCTAATACAAAAAATACCGATTTGAATCATTTTTGATGAAACAAAGAGGCTAAAAACTGAATCTCCTGTAACCAGAATTACTGGGGTTTTTTTGTCTTGGAATAAGAGGCCAGTTTTCTCTGCCAACTTGAACACAAGAATAAAATTTATTCATCGGCGAATCACGGCAACTGAAAATAATTTGACTCCAGTGATTTTATACGAAAGTACACTTGCATCATACTTTTGTTAATTCTTTTCTCACAATTTTATGTTGGACAATTTTTGTCACTTGAAATTATACATTATAGGATCACTTTTGAAAATTCAAATGGCCAATTCTTTTCAATGAAGAGTTTCTGTAAACTTGTTCTAAAAGCCTACTAGCATTCAATCATTCAACACACTATATTTCCCTTTTACTCGGCATAAGTATCCAATTATATATTCCTTAGTGTCACTGAAATATGTAAATCGAGCTGTGGAGGCCTGTATGTTAAAATTATGTGTGTTATGATTTTTTGGAAATATAGGCCTAACTTGGAAATGTAAGATTCCTTTCTCTATCTTCCTCCAACTTTAACTAATAGAAGACAGCCTCTACACGGCCTCTCCTACAAGTAGCCCCTACAAGCAGCCTCTGGTGAAGAAGCCTCTGGCGATACCCTGGCGAAACTAATGTCTTCATCTCGCTCCCAGCGAACCCAATGTTCGACGCAGCGCGTGTTCTTCTCGGGACGTGTGGTTCGTCCACCGAAAGCCTTGCAATACGACAGCTCAATGTCGAAGGCCTCACCACCTCCAAGCTCGATGTCCTAGAACAGCTTGTTAGTAACAAGAAGGCAACTGCCGGTGTAATCCAAGAGACACAAAAGGTGAGTGCCGCCACCTTAAAGCTCCCCGGATACACAATACCCAGTCATACCAAGAACAGACACCATGGCCTGGCTACTTTTATCAAAGATGGTGTGCCTTGGACACCAGCCGGCCAATGCGTTCCCGACGCCGAGGTTGAGTGATTGCCATCCAAGTCCAAGAGACAACTGTCGTGAATGTCCACAAGTCACCTCCAAGCAGACTACAAACAGACGCGTTGCCAGACATTCCAGCTCCAGCCGTGTACGCCAGCGACTTTAACTGCTTGCACACCGACTGGGGCTTTAAACTATCAACCATGACGGCGTGTCCCTGGCAGAATGGGCATCCTCAACCGACACTGTGCTCCTGCTCGATCCAAAGGAGCCCCATTCCTTCACCTCTGAACGCTGGAACACCGAGACCAACCCGAACCTGGCCTTTGCCAAAGCCACCGGGCAAGATCCACTTCCGGTACGGCGCGTCTTGGACAGGTTCCCTTGCTCCCAACACCGCCCGTCACTGATTACATCGTTGGTCCAGTCAACAGAAGGAAAACCATTCCGAAGGTGGAACTTCCGCCGAGCCAACTGGCCGGAATTCGCGAAAAAGTACAAACACCGCAGCCGACTTCTTGTCAGTGCTTAGCGCTTCCAACACCGATGAAACATACGAGGCTATGTTTTAAGATGCTGACGAACGCTGCCACGAAACACGTTCCACGGGAGTTCGAAAGAACCATGTCCCCTGCTGGGACGAAGAATGTGAAGACCTCTTATATATGTGCCCACAACGAAGCTAAAACCAACGCCGAGAAAGCTAAAACTGCCACAGACCTCACGACTAGGCTGAATCCGTGGTCTCCACCTTGAGCTCCTATAGGCGATCCCGGACCGACATATAAGGTGGGTTTCATCATGGAAATGTTGACCAATCGCAGCTTCCCCCTCCACACTAGCAACGGCCAACACAGCAGGATTAGACGACTGAAGAATGGTGTCCTTCAAGGCACGGTATTAGCCCCAATTTTGTTCAACATCTACATCCACGACCTCCCAGGCACGCAGTCTCAGAAGTATGGATATGCAAACAATCTTGCTATCCTGATGTCTGACAAGAGCTGGGGGCGATCGAAACCGGGCTCACAGCTGACATGTTCACCCTATCAACCTACCTGAAGAACGTGCGCCTGATAAAGCTCTCCGTGACTAAGACCATGTCCTCTGCATTCCACCTCAACAACAAAGAAACAAACCACGAGCTCAATATCATGGTCGATAACAACAGTCTCCAGTTCCAGGCAGCTCCGACAAACCTCGGGGTTAAGCTCGATTGCACCGTGACATTCCGCCAACACCTGGAAAACATGTCAGCCAAGATATCGGCCCGAGTCGCCCTCAACCAAGACGCTACGTATCTCCACTAAGGCATTGGTCTTCTCCGCCACTGAGTACTGATCTCTGGTCTAGTGGAGATATATACTAAGAAGCTGGACACGACACTAAATAACGCCTTACGCAGTCTCCGGCTGCCTGCGTGCAACCCCGGTCAACTATCTACCGATTCTTGCAGGCATCGCTCCACCAATCATTCGACACGAAACAGCCGTCCTGGCTCTGTCTCGCAAGGCCATCAACGACGAGGACCATGCTCTCCACAAGACTGTCACAGACTCCCCGAAACGCGCATGCATGAAGTTTCGATGTCCTCTCGTGGAGCACGCCCATCAGCTCTTGCGCTTTTCTTTGAGAATATCTCGAAAAGACTACGGCTTAAACGCCGTTGGTCAGAAGAGTGGCAGGCAGCAGACCGCTCCAGGCTGCACAGGTTCGTGGAGGCGCCAGACGAACTACCAGGCGAAGACCTGTCGCGTAGGCAATGGACAATACTCAGCTGTCTCAGAACTGGCGTCGGCCGCTTTGCCGCCACCATGAAAGGATGGGGGCTGAGGGACTCCCTGCGTGAAAAGATGGGGCTGAGGGACTCCGCTGCATGAAAGGATGGGGCTGAGGGACTCCGCTGCATGAAAAGATGGGGCTGAGGGACTCCCTGCATGAAAGGATGGGGCTGAGGGACTCCCTGCATGAAAGGATGGGGCTGAGGGACTCCCTGCATGAAAGGATGGGGGCTGAGGGACTCCGCTGCATGAAAGGATGGGCTGAGGGACTCGCTGCATGAAAGGATGGGGCTGAGGGACTCCGCTGCATGAAAGGATGGGCTGAGGGACTCGCTGCATGAAAGGATGGGCTGAGGGACTCCCTGCATGAAAGGATGGGGGCTGAGGGACTCCGCTGCATGAAAGGATGGGGCTGAGGGACTCCGCTGCATGAAAGGATGGGGGCTGAGGGACTCCCTGCGTGAAAAGATGGGGGCTGAGGGACTCCGCTGCATGAAAGGATGGGGCTGAGGGACTCCCTGCATGAAAGGATGGGGCTGAGGGACTCCCTGCATGAAAGGATGGGGGCTGAGGGACTCCCTGCGTGAAAAGATGGGGGCTGAGGGACTCCGCTGCATGAAAGGATGGGGCTGAGGGACTCCCTGCATGAAAGGATGGGGCTGAGGGACTCCGCTGCATGAAAGGATGGGGGCTGAGGGACTCCCTGCGTGAAAAGATGGGGGCTGAGGGACTCCCTGCATGAAAGGATGGGGGCTGAGGGACTCCGCTCCATGAAAGGATGGGGCTGAGGGACTCCGCTGCATGAAAGGATGGGGGCTGAGGGACTCCCTGCATGAAAGGATGGGGCTGAGGGACTCCCTGCATGAAAGGATGGGGCTGAGGGACTCCCTGCATGAAAGGATGGGGCTGAGGGACTCCCTGCATGAAAGGATGGGGCTGAGGGACTCCCTGCATGAAAGGATGGGGGCTGAGGGACTCCCTGCGTGAAAAGATGGGGGCTGAGGGACTCCCTGCATGAAAGGATGGGGCTGAGGGACTCCGCTGCATGAAAGGATGGGGGCTGAGGGACTCCCTGCGTGAAAGGATGCATGCGACTTAGGACATCCTGAATCACAAAGACTGCTTCATAGGTTTATCTGTTCTACTTTGAGGACCTTTGATCTACATAAGAGTGAACACTCTTAATTCAGTTCATCACACATTTGTAACATTACGTATATTTCCCACCGTCTAAGGAACTGTCTATACAGCTAAGCAAAACGGAGACCAGGGGTTTAATGTGAACGTTGGTCTCATGTTAGACATGAAGTTAATCACTCGGGTTGGAAAAATCAATCCTCAAATTTAACCTAAACCGTCCCGATCCTGTTGTGTATTTTTATTTATTAAAGAGTTATGCTCACAACAATCGCACTAATCACTTTCAAGGAATCTGATCCACTATACACTTTAAAAGTTTTAGTCAGAATTAGCCAAATGTTGGTCATTTGTAGTATTAATATTGGTCATTTTTCCAGAAGATTTACCCCACAGTTGAACTCTTTGTGACCAGAAGTTGGGAAGTTGATATTATATTATATTCCCAGTGTAGAACGCACTAAACAAAACATATTTTCAGATATGAAAGCCACCACAGACTCCAAAGCTTTCTGCTCACCTGTCCTTGACCAAGCGAGTCTACATCCTCCAACCCACAATGACCCTGAGTGACCCGGACTAAGAGTGGGGCAGGATACTTCGACATCAAATCCCTGGTGCTGTAGGACTCAGCTGACCAATTGATGTCACTTACCGCTCGGGAAAACATAACTTCTGAAAAAGAAATATCAGCCAGTGTTTCTGAATGTCACGGAATATCCCCACTTGATTTTGTCGTTTTCAAAATGTGTACATTTCATGATGAAGGTGCTTACGTTAGCAAGAAATGTATTTGGTCTATGTATTCAACTTACAAGCAATTTTGCAGGTTCTGAGAGTTAGGTTTTTTCTTTCTTTGTGGATTATGATGCACAGTGATCTCGCATGTACATGTAATGTTCAGGCCTATCAGTGTCTAGTGCACTGTTTCTGTTTGAATTCTGCATGACTTAACATACACTTAGTATGAGGAGGCTATGCTAAGGCGGCCGGCTTTACAATATTCGAACTTTAGTTTTATTTCTGAATGGCCTTTTTAACAGATATCTCAAGAAATATTATCTTGGATTAAAAGAGATATTTGCAAGTTTAGTGACGATGTTGAGGCAAACTCAGTCGTACGGATTTTTTTTCACAATGTGACATGGCTAAAAAGAAACATGTAAGACAAAAACAAATTTGATTGGCCGTGTTGTATGACATCGTTTGGGAATATATATTTCCATTCTTGAAAAGCTAAGCATGATTAGAAACGTGTCTTTAAATATTGTGCTCCTAAATTTGAAAATCATGCATTCGTATTAAATATTATTGAACTGGCTGAGCGGAAAAATATACTAAGCACACAAAACAATTAGGAAATAAAACAAAGGGGAAATGAGTTCTCTTAGTATACTATAACATGCCCTTAAAACACCCCATAACCAATTTTAAAAACCTTTTTAACGTCAATACATGCACTTACTAATAAAATCTTTTTAAAAGTGTTTGTCTTCAATAATGTTTGGAACAAAAGTCCCAAGTCCATAGGTCAATAATAGATCTGTGGATAATAACATTCCGTTTGACTTGTACACAACGCATTATAAGTCTTTCTTAATAACTACAGAGATTCTATCAATGTTTCAAAATATATATGCTGAGACTACCAAAATATGAATACTTACCTAGGTATTTCAGCTCGTCTTTGGAGTTTCAGATCACTGAGTTGTTACAGCCGTTCAACATACACTGAATTACCGTTCTAACTTCGATGTTCCATTCCAGCCAAATAGACTGATCATTTGGTTATCTAGAAGTTCAGTTGGCCTCTCTTCTTCCCGACAAAAATGTGTTCTTAGTCAAACTGTGTCTATGTTTGCTCTTAGAACTGTTCGCGCTGGCACCCGACAGCAAAATTCTGCATTAAACACGTACACGGCACCATTGCCAAAGTCGCCCGATAAGTTTTTTTTCATGTCTGTGGGGTGTATTTACCGTATTTCCAGCCGCACTCTCTCGTTCATGGTTCATTGATCATACACAAATAGCATCACTGAACTAACAGGAAAGCATAAATCACAATGGTGCTCGAGGTTATGTATTCAGTGCACGTTACAGCCTGGTTCTTGTTGACACACTGAGCTACGTCAAAAGTTTTATTTGAAGGGCTCCAGTAGACACTTAGCTTTGTTCAAAACTAAGCACAGTATGTGACCACGCCTTTGAAGCCGCGCTTAACACTGGTAGCTGGAGGAGTCCATTCCTATTTCGGGGTTTATTCTGCGTTATTTTGCATAAGCGCAGAATATCTCGGTGATTTAGTGCAAATAGACTGCTTTGAATTTTACAATTCTGATTCCGAGTCCAATTTAAAAATAATACTGCTATATGTTTTAAGATATTGTCTTTCTTTATTGTCAATTACCAGAAACGGAACAAAAATACTATACAGCTCCTGGTCTTGCAATAAAACATTCCACTCCAGAAGGCTCTAAATATAACATTACTAGACATATTTTTAAAATGTAGTTTCGCTCCAAAGATTTTGACTATTCTGGTTGGGCAGTTGTATGACAAATCTGGGCAAGCTGACATTTCCCGATGGCCTTTTAATACTATTGTTAATATTCGAAGTACTAGCGTATATAACTCGCAGGTTTGTTTTGTTTGTTTGTTCGTTTTAAAAACTATATGAAGTCTTTCCACAATTTCTTCGGTTTTTTTTATTGGTTGCCACTTCTATACAATTTCTGATGACGCCCTTGTTTAAAAAAGTCGTGCCCTGAATATACCTTAAAAATGCGAGGCCATCCCTCATACTTCGTCATACGTTAAACAATAGATAGTGGATATTTTGCCATCGCCGGCAAAAGTTCCCAAACAATATTCTGTTGGTAGCCTTGTTCTGCTTGGTCCATATTTATGACGTCACCGTTGCCGGCAATACCCATCGATAACTATTTAACCGGTCTGGGGCCAATTTCATAGAGCTGCTTAAGCACAAAATTTGCTTAAGTGAAAAAACCTTGCTTGACAAATCAGGTTACTGGTAACCTTTGTTTTTAAGCAAGGTTTCTTGCTCTTGAACAAATTTTGGCAAGCAGTTCAGTAATAATGCTGATTCTATAGTGGAGGTCTCCCTCAGAATATACATTCACCGACACTGGTGCCGACTCACAATGTATTCTCACGTTAGGAACTTATAAAGTCCTCTAATATAGTGCACCACGATGCCAATATTTTGTGTTGAAAATAATTTCCTGACATGGCGCAACTAAATTCAAAAACCTCTCAATGACATTTAACTATTACTCAACTTCAAGTATGAAGAAAAATATTCCGTTATTCCTGGGCTCAATGTCTTGCGCGTCTGAAGCTGTGACGTCTTTCCTTTACATATTATTCCAAGGGCCTTTGCCCTTCCCAGCGCAATGTAAAACACAAAGAGTTGAAATTAGATTTCTTCGACTTGAGTTTTATTTTGTTCTCATTCTAATGTCGTTTCACGTTTTGCCACTCGATTTCTGTTTGCCTTCTTCTTACAGGAAATAGGGCAGGCCCGGAGGGTCCGAGGAATTCGAATGACCCTCCCCCCGCTCGATTCAGAGTTCGCTCATTGGTGGTGTTTGTGTGTGTGTGTGTGTTTTTTTTTTTTTTTTGATACTTTTCTATGTAATAATGTTCATAGCAGTCGATGTTATGTTTCAAAGCTCATTATGATGAACCTTTGAATAAAAATATGCCATGTTCACAGTGCCAAAAGTTCCACTTTTTAGTTTGAAGACCCCCCCCCCCGTCTCTGCTCAGGCAACAGGCCTGAAGGGGCCGGGGGTGCTTGGTTTGCGTACATTGTGCTCAGATTTGTTCTTTGCACATTAGTTTCGGCGTCAGTCTACTTTGGCTTACCAGCCTGGCCTGTAAGCTCCTTTGAACAATGTTCAAACCGGCTTAGCATAGGCCTACAACGGTCGTCTATAGTCTTGTCTCTGTTTTAGGCTTCTGTGATTTGTTGTTGAGCAGACTTTTGTTGGCAATGCACTTTGCCTTTCGTTCTACACATGGCAGGAATAGATATCACATTAAACTTCCTTATGTTCATCCGATCACGCCCGTACTATCCTCACGGCGATCCTATCCACCAGGACGAGGCGTTTAAAAGCAGTTTCTTTCGAAAAGAACCGGAGTTTTTGTGGGCTGAGAAATTGTGGGATTATGTAAGTATGGCCAAGGATCAACTACCTAGATTCAAGGGCCCCCATTCGGGGGCAAAGCAGACAAAAATGTCACTGAAAAATTGTAAGAAGAACCTGAGAAATTTGAGGTGTGTCACATGAAAAATGGCTGCTGAGAAGACTTGGAAACGTTCACTTTTTGGTGGGGTGGGTTTGTTTTGGGCAGATTATTAAAAATTGATACTTTAACCTACTAAAATTTGAAAATCAAATAAAATATGAAGAACCAAACAACACATTGTTTTTTGTTTGAGAGGCCTCAGGCACTTCGTTTGCCCGCAATGAGGCTCCCAACTTTGTTGGTTTTACACTATTTTCAATGGAGCTTGATTTAGTGCAGTGCATGCACCCTTAGCCATGTCCATTATTTAGAAGAACTGTCAATAGAGGGCGCAAGACACGTGCAGCGGTCGAGAGTTACACGTTTGTTCATGCAAGTTGCAAGGCTTCGCTCGTTCTACGTATACTGCATGCACTGCGCAACATTAACAAGCCGCTTCATGCATTGCGCCCGCAGCTAGCTAGCTGGCCACAACCAACCGTGGAGATGGTGAAGCAACAGAGTCATGGCCAAATTATTTATAGGCCTAGACTATGACAGGTCAAATAATCTGATAAATATCGTCTTTTTGACAGTGGAGACTTGATTTGCGGTTTATTCACGCGAGTAGTAGCAAGTTGTAAATTGTGTCTCAATAATCATCCCTGATCAGATGATGGGCTACTACTAGTAGTAGTACAGTGGCAGTAAGTACGCACTAATCGTATGCGCGTGATGCACCGCTGTCCAGTTTTCGGACAAACAGCTGTATTTTTTCCTTAGCCAAAATGGCCCCTAGCCAAAGTCAACACATGAATGAACTGTATTGATTTTTCCACACATATCTGGTTGTGGTACGTCACTGATCGTGGTGATTCGGACATTGGTCATGTTGGTTGACTGTCACAATAAGCTTTGTCGCAAATACTATAGTATAGGCCTACTGCATGGGTGATTTTGCACAATGTAGAAAAGCATTGTTTGGGAAGGGAAAAGGAGAAAACATTGCCCCATGCAGTGTTTGTGATGGTTTCGAGACAACTCGACCGCAGAACAACTCGGACCCAGGACATCTCGGACCCAACAACGGAGAACTCGGACCCAACCCAGCCATCTTGGACATTGGCTTTGAATTATGAACTAGAATTACATGTGTGGTTAATTTGGATGCTATTTACGAAAAAAATGAGTTGGCCTGGACCAATGAGAAAATCTGTGGAGTTTCAGAAATTGAACAATGATTTTTGGTCCAACTACATGTAGAGGGCCACTTTGATGTGTTTATGATCAAAAGAGGTCAGGTTTCAAAACCTCTGCCCACGATCGTGCATGTCATATGTGCACCAAGGCATGCAGGTATTACGTTTTTTCACGCCCGAGTAGTACCTAAGACACTACCAAAGACTACGGCGCAACGCCCCCGAATATGCCAAACTGAAAAGAAATTTGTTAGCCTGAAACACGCACACACCTCAAAATGAAACTTCAATTGTGACGCATGCCATTTCCCTGACAAATTCTCTTCGCGTTCACTTTCGGGTGAAGTATGGAAGTCTAAATCGACCTTTATGCAGGCTCACCAAAAAGCATTTGACGGCGCTTGGCCCTACTGCATGAACATCCAACATCGGTGTACCAAATGTGAACTTGCCGCCGGCCTGTTTGTCACCCACCAGAGACCGCGTGTTAATTCAACTGCGATGATTAATCCCTAGGCCTAATTGATATCGGTATCCAGCACTGTTAATGAAAAATGACTGACAGATCCCAGAGACTCCTTATGTGGCATATTTTTGGAAAGCCATAGTTTATACTTTGACAACAATGAGCTAAACTTTACGAACATTATAGCCCATTGTTCCGATATTGCTGTGTTATGCACTTGAACAAAATAATAAAAAAACACCCATTAATACTGATAAAAAAAAGTTCACAAAAGCTGGATATCTGTAATCAATTAGTGTGAACCCTTAATGAAAATGTGTCTTTAAATCAAAATTATAGGAGGATGCAAGTTTGTCAGAAATAATATGAATCATACAGCGCGGTGGCTGTTTGTTTTCCTAAAGTCTCTGCATCTCGATCTGCTATGACACCTGTACTTTAATTTCTTCAACGTGGTTTTGAAACTTGTGTCCCTCACAAAATAAGGCTCTTCCTCTTTCCACGAACTAACGTGCTGTTTTTCAAGAATGAGTGCCAAAATATTGGTGGGTCCGAGTTGTCCTTTGTTGGGTCTGAGCTGTCCTGGGTCCGACTTGCCCTGGGGCCAAGTTGTCTTGGGTCCGAGTTGTCTTGGGGCCGAGTTGTCCTGATCCCTTTGTGATAAGGCTTATGGCTGCCTGTGCTGACCCCAGAACCTACATAGCAGATGGTACAAACCAGCCTCGGGCATATTAGGACCACTGATGTGCTGACACCAGAACCTAAATAGCAGATGGCACAAACCAGCCTCGGGTATATTGGGACCACTGATCGAGTTCTGGATCTGTGTGAAACAAACTTAACGTATGATTCAATACAGGGACTGCAATCGTGCTGCAGCTGATCACACAGCTATTAGATAGGCCTAGGCCTTAAAGTGATACAGTAAATCGTGTAAATGTAGGCCACTTATATGTAATTGAGTCCTCTGATACATCAACATTTCCTTCAACTTTCCTCAAGCAGTGTTTCCAAGCCTCTTTGTTGAAAGACTTCAAATTTGTTCTGTTGAAGACTGATAGCAGTGCTGTTTCTTTCTTGGTAGGGCCTACATGTTGTCCAACCTTTGTAAACAATTTCAGTGTCATGAAATTTTAGTCCAACATTCAAAAATGGTGTTGTCTGGAAATTGGGGCACAAAATCAGCTGAATATTCCTCTCCTGAAATTAGGACTATGCCGAATATCCAAACATTCGATCAATTATCGAATATTCGAATATTGGTTTCCAATTTGAGTATTTGAATGTAAAATTCATAAAAAGGGGAGGAGAATTTTCTTTTGTTTTTAATAAGAATTTATTATGGAGGCTTGTTTCAAGCAGATTCAGATGGAAAGCGACAGATATCTTACTACGACTCAAAACATAAATTATTCCTTAAAAAAATTAAAAGGAATAGAAATCTTCAACAGGGCAAGAAGTGTCGTTTTTCTCTAAAATATTGCTAAATTGTGGCTGGAGATACTCCCAGATGTGAGAAGCTATTATAGTGATTGTAATATACAATTGTGTGTGATTATGATGAACAATTGTGTGTGTTATTGCAACTGAATTTGAATATGGTTTGTTCATCAACAACCTGCCGGTTGGTAAGACTGAATATTTGGATATTTGACCAAACTGAAGGTTAAATATTCAGTAGAGAATTATTCAAATTGACACAGCCCTACCAGGTACTAAAATCCAACATCATTAACGATCAAGAAGGTCTTCAAATTTAACAAATTCTAGTAAGTCGTTATTACATGTACTTTGGAAGAAATGTTTTTTTTCTTAGTTTTTAGGTGCATTTGAAAAGAATTCATTTTGCCCATTTTGAAAAAAAATCAGAAAATCTGGCCAAAATGAAATTTCATTGGAACTGTCTAGCAGGTACGTAAATTTAAGTTCTATGAACAGGAATACTGAGAGTTTGATCAAATTTCACTGATTGTGAAATTTGAGGTAAAAGATTGCTGTGACAAGGCACTAGAGATGAAAAGCCAAGTGTGCCACATTAGGGTACATACTACATGTACATCAGCAATATGTGGTACATGTATGTGCAACCTTCAATTGATCAGAAAGTCTGTTCACACATGCATGTAGCAGTCTGCTCATGCTGGAAGATTGTTTTGAAGTCTAAGATTTCCTACAGCGTTACTGGATCAACCAATGGCCAATGGCACTGCATAATATGGTTGATTGCACAGATTGACTGACATAACTGATCGTACCCAACAGACGTAGACAGATTACTATTAAGTCATGACTAAAGTAGCATCTTTTTGCCTTTCTGTTTTATCTCAATTAGGAATGCACATTGGCCTAAACATTTAGGATTATTTCCCCGATGAAAGTTTTGTGTCAGACTGAACATGGACAGTAAATCTCATTCTAAAGAACCAGCAATGGAGGAATCGCTGCAAGCAGCAGACAAGCTGGCTAAAAAGCTATCCAAGAAAGAAAGACGACAACAACGCTTACAAGAACAAGGAAAGAGTGAGAGTAAGCCACTAAATGTGGGTGGAGCTACCCAGGGCTCTCCGGGGGGTGCCTCAGGAGGATCAGAAGTACAAGGTGTAATAAAGACCAAAGCAGAACTCAAGGCAGAGAGACGAGCCAAACAGGTTAGATAGCACTTCAACACCTTGACAGTACTCTGTATATCACAGCTATTCATCTGGGATGAACTCATGTTTTGTTAACAAGTGCAATTCCAATCTGATTTGAATGTGTTTTGTATAGGAAGCAGATAGAGAGAGGAAGAAGCAAGGGGGCGGAGCCCAGGGGGGTGGAGGAGGGGTACCAACCAGTGGAAGTGACAAGCAGTCAAAACCACGATCTTCAAAATCAACAATAGACCCTACAGGTAGACCTATCCTTGTTTGTTTCATGTACTGTACACTGTATTTCTTCTCCTTTATGGTGGAAGTTATTTTGGTAAAGTGACTTGTTCAAGAAGAGATGTTTGCCATCTGTTGAGTTTTAACCTAACCAACTGCACAGCTGCCATGTGGGAACTAACAGATCATGGCATTCTAAATGTGTCTGCTTAGATTAAGAAGTTCATTAAACCTTAATGCCCCAGGGTATGTTGGCTGGAATCTCTGCAAGACATACAGTTGGACTTGGCAAATTACCTTGTTATATAACAGGAACCTCTGTTATCAGGAATGAAAACAATGCAAAACAAAGGATTGGGGACGTTCCTTGTTAAAAGCAGAAGCTTGTATGAACAGTGTTCTTATGAATGAGGTTTGACTGTACATGTATCAGTCTGCATCATTGTCAGAGTGACTTGCCTGCCCAGTGTGGCCACCTTCAACAGGTCAACTCTCCCCAAGGCCAAATGGCCTGGGAGTCTTGCACCATAGGATCCGGAAGTGGCATTGATCAGTGGTACCAGCTCCCATTGTTTCAAGATGGGCAGTTTGTTTGGGTCCTGTTAACTGCCCAGTGCATCAAACTTTACACCTGCTGCACAGTGCTACACTATACCATGATTCTACCTCCATGACTACTGTGTCTGGCAGGGTTAGGGTTAAAAAGACATAGGTAAGCACAACTCCATACAATGGAATAAAGTACAGGTTACAACTTACAATTTAAGACTTAACTGCTTTACTGTGTTCGTTTTGAATAGCACCAAGCTTGTCAAAAAAAGAACCCCCTCGTGTGTCCGATGACCTCCAGCAAGATGACCCCAAGGTGCAAAAGAGACGAGCGAAGAAGTTGGAGAGGCATCAGGTGAGTTTAAAAAGCTTGAAGATATGCAGATCAGATCCAATAATCTGCCATTGTCATAGAAATCTCAGAGTTTCACCCATTTCACAGTCAACATTCTTCATATCTGCAGATTCCTCAGCGAGCAGAGTTGGAGCGTAAAGTCAGCCTGTTCTCTCATCTTGACCAGTATGAGCGACAGGTGTCAATAACCAGGGGCCTAAGCTTTGCTAGTGGTGGAATCCATCCAGCCATCTTGAGACTGGGTTTACAGTACGCTGAGGGTATCATATGTGGAGCCAACGCAAGGTAAACATCCAAATCATGACTTCTTGCGATGAGAAGAGTGGCAGTTAGAATACAGGAAAAATACAATGTCCAAGCCCAATGGATGACGTCACACCAAAGTATTTGTTTCTGAGAACATGGAAGACAAAGCAGTTAATGCCCAAGTATGTGGTGTTTATCAGATGTTCTCTACTTGCTATTTGTACAATCTAGAACACATGCTCTACAAGTTGTCGTGTTTAGTTTCATATAAGCATGAAGGTCGTGACAGGGTTCCCAGTTGCTGTGGTATTTGGGTATGTTTGATTTGTCACATTTTTGGCAGGTGTATTGCAATGCTTCACGCCTTCAAGCAAGTCATTGCCGATTACACAACTCCTCCTCAGAAGGAATTGTCTCGAGACCTGGAGAGTAAGATCAAACCGTACATCAGGTCAGACTCAACGTCAGATATACTTGTTAAAGAACTGGGTTATGGTTGTTCAGATTTGGTTTAATTTCTTATAAATACCATGCTGTCCATTATAATTCTGTGGCATTATTGGTGATTTAAGAGAAACAGATCACATTTTGACCCCAACTCTGAGACTTTCATATTAATTAAAGAAGCACACATTTGGCTTATTTTCCTGCAAATAAGGTATACGACTATTAAAAAAAAACTATAGGGGGCTGATTCCTAAAAGTATATAGGGTCAACTCTTTGGACATCACGGTTGTGTTTTTCCTGTTGAAACTAGCTGGCCGTCGGTACAAAAGTAAAATAATGATTCACAAAGTATTAATAATCCCACACAGCTATCAGAACACCAGACAATAATACAATGTACTACTACTGAATAATAAATGAGACTACAACTCTACCAGTATTTGAAAGGTCCATGTCGAACAAATTTGAGGTAAAATCAAAAACCAACTTAAAGGTGATGTTTCTGCAAACTTTGGCCAAGTGAGAATGGGCTATTTCTTTTGGTTCTGGGTAAGTTTTAACCAAGTTTGCTTGTGATTTTCCTAAATTAAATCACAGGTATTTAAGAGCACTCCTCAGTAAAGTAACTACTTGAGTTAGTAAACTTATTTTGTTGATACCATTTTTGTAGTTTTCTGAATGTCTGTCGTCCCAAGTCAGTCAGTATGGGAAATGCCATCAAGTATCTGAAGCTTCAGATAAGTCATATACCTCAAGACATGACAGATGCAAAGGTTGGTTGCTCCCTTCTGAAAAAATCCAAGATCCAAGTAATAATCATTTTATCGTCTACCTTGCATAGCACATATCTATTCTGAAAGAATGCAGTTTTCTGGCTAAAAACTTCTCTGTGAAGTTTTTCAAAATTAATTGGAAATAGAGATTGTCCAAGGCTCACTTTTTTGTTTGGCAGTTTTTTAGGTATATTTTTACAACGAACACACATGGTTCTACAATTTGATACAAATACTGTTGGAAACATTGATGTGCAAGAAAAGGTTATCTGTTTCTACCACTTTGCACATTTTTAAGGGCTTTTAACTCAAAAGTAGCCATACTTATAATATGTTCTATTATAGATATATTTGAAATGTTGCATTTAGGCCAAGGAGCATCTGTATGATTGCATCGATAACTATGTCAAGGAGAAGATTCTTCTAGCTGCTGTAGCAATCTCCAAAGATGCGATCAAGAAGATAAATGATGGTGATGTTATTCTGATTTACTCATGGTATGTAGCATGTTAGCAATGTACAGAAATGAAATCAGAACATGTCTCTCAATATCCTACGGTACAGTAAGTTACTCTCCCCTTCAATTCCTAATGCCCTACATCATCCAACTATTTCCAATCCCTGCCCCTATATGCACGTGATACTTCCTCATCCACTTTCTGTCGGGTGGAATTTGAAGTTGCATGACATAAAACTGGGTGATTTTCAAGATTTTCCATTTTCAAAATTCTTCAGAAAGACATAGCTTCATTTACTGGACGTTTACACCCACACAAATGATTGTCTGGTGGCTACTCTAATCTGACTGACAACATCTATTGACGCCCAAATATTTCAGCCAGGCCTGCCACCTTGTGAAATGAGCCCAGATTATCTGGTGTTATGTAATTTTCTGTTGTTCCCGAAACTGGCACAGTGTGCTACTAGTGTCTTTTTAATAGGGGCCAGATTAACGTGCAGCGGTATTGTATTGCTCATCACCGGAGCACTTTTGTTCCCATTGGTAATCCGCTCATGCTGAATGCCACAAACAGTGGTATAATCTTTCAAAACAATGACGGATTTCCTCTGCTGTTGACAACTGAAAAAATGTGGCAATTCCCAGCAGTTCGGTCTTTAGTTTCGAGTACAGTCTTTTGTTACAAGGCCCAGCTCTTTTGTCCAATTTCGGGCTCCCCGACTGTGCTTATAAAGAACACATACCTGAAACGGGGCTCCCTGCCAGCATATGGTGAGAAATATGTGAGAAATATTGGTATCATTGACAAGAAATTTCAAATCACAAACTGAGTGGCTATTTGTATTTGGCTATGTCAGGTAATGGTTTATTTTGAAGGCAAGATCAAATTACTGAAGATGAGAACAGACTGGAATTGATCTCATCCATATTTTACTTTCCAGCTCTTCCTTGATTCGTCAAGTTCTTTGTGATGCCTACAAGGCCGGCAAGAAGTTCCGTGTAATCATCGTCGACAGCAGACCCAAGATGGAAGGCATAGAAGCTGTACGACGACTCATGAAACATGGCATCAAATGCACATACATCCTGATAAATGCTGTCTCATATATGATGCAAGAGGTATGACTCTTAACCTGGTGTGACTCAAATCAATGCTGTCTCATATATGATGCAAGAGGTATGACTCTTAACCTGGTGTGACTCAAATCAATGCTGTCTCATATATGATGCAAGAGGTATGACTCTTAACCTGGTGTGACTCAAATCAATGCTGTCTCATATATGATGCAAGAGGTATGATTCTTAACCTGGTGTGACTCAAATCAATGCTGTCTCATATATGATGCAAGAGGTATGACTCTTATTCTGGTGTGACTCAAATCTCAAGTCAATCTCAAGTGTTCTCTTTCTTGGTTGTGGCTCAGGTTTCAGTGGTACACATTACTCAGTCTCATGAGATTGGATTCTCTCACTTAATTTTGAGATAGCGTATCAATAGCTGATAACTGTCTTATCCGTGAGTCCCATGTACTCATACTCGTGTCTCATTCTGCTATTGTGGAAAGTTGATCCTTGTCTGTACGAGGAACAGGTTTCAGCTGATCTCTATTCTGGTCTATCTCAGTATACACGGGTTCATCTTGATCTCTATTCTATCTCAGTATACACAGGTTCATCTTGATCTCTATTCTATCTCAGTATACACAGGTTCATCTTGATCTCTATTCTATCTCAGTATACACGGGTTCATCTTGATCTCTATTCTATCTCAGTATACACAGGTTCATCTTGATCTCTATTCTATCTCAGTATACACGGGTTCATCTTGATCTCTATTCTATCTCAGTATACACAGGTTCATCTTGATCTCTATTCTATCTCAGTATACACGGGTTCATCTTGATCTCTATTCTATCTCAGTATACACGGGTTCATCTTGATCTCTATTCTATCTCAGTGTACACGGCTTCATCTTGATCTCTATTCTATCTCAGTATACACGGGTTCATCTTGATCTCTATTCTATCTCAGTATACACGGGTTCATCTTGATCTCTGTTCTATCTCAGTATTCACGGGTTCATCTTGATCTCTGTTCTATCTCAGTATTCACGGGTTCATCTTGATCTCTGTTCTATCTCAGTATACACGGGTTCATCTTGATCTCTATTCTATCTCAGTATACACGGGTTCATCTTGATCTCTATTCTATCTCAGTATACACGGGTTCATCTTGATCTCTATTCTATCTCAGTATACACAGGTTCATCTTGATCTCTATTCTATCTCAGTATTCACGGGTTCATCTTGATCTCTATTCTATCTCAGTATACACGGCTTCATCTTGATCTCTATTCTATCTCAGTATACACGGGTTCATCTTGATCTCTATTCTATCTCAGTATACACGGGTTCATCTTGATCTCTATTCTATCTCAGTGTACACGGGTTCATCTTGATCTCTATTCTATCTCAGTATACACGGCTTCATCTTGATCTCTGTTCTATCTCAGTGTACACGGGTTCATCTTGATCTCTGTTCTATCTCAGTATTCACGGGTTCATCTTGATCTCTGTTCTATCTCAGTATACACGGGTTCATCTTGATCTCTATTCTATCTCAGTATACACGGGTTCATCTTGATCTCTATTCTATCTCAGTATACACGGCTTCATCTTGATCTCTATTCTATCTCAGTATACACGGGTTCATCTTGATCTCTATTCTATCTCAGTGTACACGGCTTCATCTTGATCTCTATTCTATCTCAGTATACACGGGTTCATCTTGATCTCTGTTCTATCTCAGTATACACGGGTTCATCTTGATCTCTATTCTATCTCAGTATACACGGGTTCATCTTGATCTCTATTCTATCTCAGTATACACGGCTTCATCTTGATCTCTATTCTATCTCAGTATACACAGGTTCATCTTGATCTCTATTCTATCTCAGTATACACGGGTTCATCTTGATCTCTGTTCTATCTCAGTATACACGGGTTCATCTTGATCTCTATTCTATCTCAGTATACACGGCTTCATCTTGATCTCTATTCTATCTCAGTATACACGGGTTCATCTTGATCTCTATTCTATCTCAGTATACACGGCTTCATCTTGATCTCTATTCTATCTCAGTATACACAGGTTCATCTTGATCTCTATTCTATCTCAGTATACACGGGTTCATCTTGATCTCTGTTCTATCTCAGTATACACGGGTTCATCTTGATCTCTGTTCTATCTCAGTATACACGGGTTCATCTTGATCTCTGTTCTATCTCAGTATACACGGCTTCATCTTGATCTCTATTCTATCTCAGTATACACGGGTTCATCTTGATCTCTATTCTATCTCAGTATACACGGCTTCATCTTGATCTCTATTCTATCTCAGTATACACGGGTTCATCTTGATCTCTATTCTATCTCAGTATACACGGGTTCATCTTGATCTCTATTCTATCTCAGTATACACGGGTTCATCTTGATCTCTATTCTATCTCAGTATACACGGCTTCATCTTGATCTCTATTCTATCTCAGTATACACGGGTTCATCTTGATCTCTATTCTATCTCAGTATACACGGGTTCATCTTGATCTCTATTCTATCTCAGTATACACGGGTTCATCTTCAAAAGTGGGCACTGTAAAAGTCTGAACAAGAACTGTTTCCATCAAGAAACAAACATGGTATTTGCTTTTTGTCCTAGGTATCCAAAGTTTTTCTAGGCGCCCATGCCCTACTGGCTAATGGCTACGTTATGTCAAGGGTTGGGTCATCAGTCATCACCATGGTAGCCAAGGCTTACAATGTTCCTGTGCTTGTCTGCTGTGAGACATACAAGTTCAGTGAGCGTGTGCAGACAGACAGCTTTGTTTTCAATGAATTGGGTAAGTCTCAAAATTCATTTCCACCACACAGGAAAAAATATTTCCTTAGTCGGGGCAGAACTGTTTTTACTGCTTATCTAAAAATCTGTTGTGAAAACCTTATATGCAATTGCTAGACAAAATCCACTTTTTGCCAAGATGAAGTGCGCCTCAGCGACTACAAGAGTTTTGTTCACATAAGTATCATTAGCCAATAGCCAATTCAGAAATGTATCCAGAATTGGACCCATTCAGGATTGCAAACCCATTGATATCCAAAACAAATGAAGAGTTTTGGAAATCTTCCTAAAACATGTGTTCATGTCTTACCAGGTGACCCAGATGACTTGGTCAAGACTGGAAAACCAATGCAGTATCTAAACAGCTGGAGAGATGTTCAGTCACTGACGTTGCTGAACCTGGTCTATGATGTCACCCCGCCAGATTTCATTTCCATGGTGATAACAGAGATTGGAATGTTGCCCTGCACGTCAGTGCCCGTCGTCTTACGAGTCAAGAATGTGGAAGGCTAGCAATTCCAGGCAAAGTGACTGAACATCTTCACGCAGTATTGGTTTTATGGAAAACTGTAGAGGGTGCTATTCACGAAAGCCATTGGGAGCCTCTAACAGTACAGTGACCCTCTGACAGGCCATCATCGGGAATTCAACACCAAAGGGTTAATTAAGCCTTATCCCCAAAAAGGTCTTTTCAAAAAGGATTTTAAAATACGGAAACAAGACAAGGGCATATATATTTGTTCTATAATTGTTCTGGGGTTACTTTGGTTATTTTTTCACTTCTGTAAAAATGAGAATTTATCATAGTTCAGCAGTAATGTGCACAAGGAAAAATGTGGATCACTGCGTCATTTTCCATGCTAAAAAAGCAATTCTGACACTCTAAACAATTTCAAGGAAATATCAGTTATTTATTGTTATGTATTTAATAGATTTCTTTTTCAGCTGAAGATTAGTAGATGTTAAAACTATCCAAGCAACCCACCACATGGTTCATGATGAATACTAATTTACCAAAAAAAGTTAACTCACACCTTTTGACAAAAAAAAAAACTTAAAGCAATTGCATTAAAGTTGTAAACCTTGACACTGTTAAGGCAAGGAATGAGAACTGGTAACCTTTGACCCTTTTTCCTTGAAACAAGAGGTATGCATGTTTACAAGAGAAATCCAACTTCAAATTGCCCAGGTTAATAAATTGCTCAATGCATAGTCAATATAGTTATACAGAACATTTAAAATTGCCTTTTTGGGGGAGTTCAGAAAGTGCGCATCTAATTTGGAAGTGCATTATGCCAAGGAATAAATTTACCCAAAACACTGTCTTTGTGAAAGAAACTGTCAGTTTCATTGCATTCTTGCTACACTCTATTCTAACATCTTTTTTTTTTTAATAAATGCATCTTGCCAAGAAAAGTTAACATAAATGGGATATTAAACTGTTACCAACTTGACAAATGCTTACCACAAATTTGCAAAGTCACTGCAAACACATATTGTGTAGATGAGAACCATACCCTTCTTTAAAAATTACTCCAGTGTTACACTTCGCTTGAGGATTAAAGAATATTAAAAATAATTATTACCCGACAAGCAGACCAACGTTAATTCTGTGTTGAAGTAGGGTGGCCTGGAATAAATTCAAGCTTTCTAACTCATGGCTCTCGGGTTTTTAAATGAGGTAAAGACAAACATCGGCAGCCAATTTCACAAAACTTTAAGCAGTGGCGTAACTTCACTTACGCCACATTTTATTGCATAAGTTGCGCAATGCATTAAGACCGATTTCACCAAACTTACGTAGCCATTTTAGGTGCCAAAGTTGCACCAACAAAGATCAAAGATTTGACTAGCATATCGTGTTTGGTTAAGCCTCATCACTGCTGAACTTAACAAGGCTTATACGAGAAACGTATTACTTTGTTGTAGAAGGAAATGAAAAACTTGTTTGGCTGTGAGAGAACTGCAAGATTTTATGTCCAGTTCCGATGAAGATGAAAACCTTTTCAAAATGGGGGTTGAAGGTGATTCAACCACAGTTTGATGACTGTTGTTATACACTGGAAAGGAACAGCCATCGTAAAAGCCATTTTTGTCCTTGTCCAAGAATTTTGATGTTTTTGTGAAATTGAACGTTAGTATCTTGCGCAGCTTGGGCATAAATTTGTGGCGCAACGCTTATGTATGGTTCCAGTTATGCTACGTTTCATGACATTGGCTGCTGTAATTGCCGAAAAAGACTAATTTCTGTACAGTCATTTGAATAATATGTCATTTTAACGATTCTAAATTACTCTAAAGACAAAGGTATCGTGCTCAAAGTTATAAGAACATGACTTTGTCTTTGGAAGTAGCTTTAGTGAAAAGAGCTTGAATCTGTGCAAAGACAGTGTTAGGATCCTGAGACGCATCCACTTTTTGCAAGATGTTCTTCTTCTTGTAGTAATCAATCAATGGAGCAGTCTGCTTATGGTAGGTTGCCAAGCGAGACGTCAGTGTCTCTTCATTGTCATCAGAACGCTTAATAAGGGGTTCACCAGTAACCTGCAGCAGACAAGATGTCAAGCAGTAAAACCAGGAATTGTCATGACGTATCATTTAAGAACTCTCATCCTTTGATACGTGATGTAAATGGTCACTCAGCATTTTGATTCAAAAGAAACCTGAGTTTATAAATGCTGGCAAGTAAATCCTTCAAACTACTGATAATAGACACCATCATGGCAGCCGTGTTGTCATTTATGACAAGGGAATTTTATTGGCTACTCACATCATCCGTCATAGGCACTTTGGGTGGGTTAAATTCTTCATGGTAGCTCCGACCGCTCGCTCTGTGGATCAGACGACCACAGATTCGCTTGATAAGAAGTGAATCATTAATGCTGAATTCCACAACTGCATCAAGTTGTTGCTTTCTTGTCTCCAGCAAGCTGTCGAGCTGTTTTCCATTAAAAAAGACAAAAGACGGAATCATTTTCTGAATTGTAGATTTTTAAAAGAATGAACCACTCTCTATTATTAGATAACTTGTGTAGTAATTGGCTTTAACCACTAGCTGTCGGTTGGAATTTGAACTTGCATGATCTAAAACTGGGAGATTTTCAAGATTTTCCGTTTTCAAAATTCTTCAAAAATTCATAGCTTCATTTCTGGATGTTTACACAAACATGAATAACTGTCTAGCGACTTCTCTAATCTGACAGACAACATCCATTGACGCCCGATTATTTCAGCCAGGCCTGCCTCCTTGTAAAAAGAGCCCAGATTGTCCGGTGTTATGTAACTTTCTTGTTTCCCCCCCCCCCAAACTGGCACTTTTTCACTAAGGGCCAGATTAGCATGCAGCGGTATTGTATCGCTCAACACTGGAGTGCTGGAGTGCTTTTGTCCCCTGTGGTAATCCGCTCATGCTGAATGCCACACACAGTGGTATAATCTCCCAAAATATGGACGGATTTCCTCCCCTACTGACAACTGAAAAAATGTTGGCATTTCCCAGCAGTTCGGTCTTTTTTTACAAGGCCCAGCTCTTTTGTCTGGTTTCATGCTCCCTGGTTTTGTGTATAAAGCCTATGTACATGAAACCAGACTCCCTTGCAGCATATGGTTAAAGGGTAACAGAAATTGAAAACATTTCGTTCATGTGAAGTATTTCAAAATAACAATAAATAGTAACCATTTCAAACACATCGTAACTTTACTGTTTACCCCATTAATTGTGACCCTGTAATGAATCCTGCATTTCCCCGCCCCAAAACTCCCCTTTTGGCTGTTCGCACTCACAGGCTGATTGGATGACTTCATCACCAGAACGCTAACATGTATTGTACGGTGTACACCTATAATGCAGACAGCACATGCTGTATCGCACGCTTGCCAGACCACACTGTGTTTGATCATGGTTCGATGTAGCTTAGCCCACAGGCAAACACTGTCTCAGTTCAAGGTAGAAATTAAAAGACACAGTCCTACCATGTATTTCTTAAACTGATACCATGTTTACCTGTGGGCCAAGCTACATCAAAGACAACATGGTCATCTGCAAGCGTGTGATACTACATGTACTGTGCGCAATTTATTTACTTGGTATTTAAATTATTTACTTCATTTACTGTCTGGTCGCTACTCTGATCTGACAGGCAACATCTACTGACCCCTTGGTATTGCAGCCAGGCCTGCCATCCAGTAAAGAGAGTGCAGAATTATGCAAGTTGCGTAATTTCCTTTGTTCCTGAAATTGGCCCAGTGCATTGCTAAATGGCAGTGGTGTCTTTACAAATGCAGCCAGATCAGTGTGCAGTGGTATTGTATCACTCATGGATGGAGTGCTGGAGCTTTTTTGCCTCAACTGATAATCCGCAGGCGCTGAATTAAGCCAACAGTGGTATACTGTTTCAAAACAATGACGGAACGGTACCTCCGAAAATGCCAGCACTCTGTGCTGGAAATTTGTTGCAATTCCCAGCAGCTCGGTCTTTTGTTCTGAGTTCGATCTTTTGTTACGAGGCCTAGTTCCTTTTGTCTGATTTCAGGCACCCCGGCCATGCATATAAAGCCAACTTATCTTGCTCTGAGAACAGTTAGACTAGCCCATTTCAGCTTACCATTTCTGCCTGAACCACAGTCCTTGGGAAACCATCCAGCAGAAAGCCATTGGAACACTCCGGTGTATCTAGCTTATTGTCAATCATCTTCACCACTAGTTCATCACTGACCAGCGCCCCGCTATCAATGACCTTTTTGACTTCTTTCCCAAGATCTGACCCTGATGCAACCACTGCACGCAACATGTCACCTGTCGCTAGATGGCAAACACAGAACCGCTCTGCAAGTTTAGGTCCCTGTATGATTGAAATGTAAAAACAGAAAAACATATCATGAAGATTCAAAACCATGGAAGCCAAACCTGGGTAATCCAGAATATAGACAGATCAAACTTTACCCAAACTACAGGTATTTCCCTCCAAAACATGACTCCTGGGCATACATCCTGACTATTGCCAAAGGAAATCTACCCTACATGTATATATATTTTGCTATATGATGAGTTCAGGCGATAAATTTGTGTCAAACAAGTCCAATGTCACAGAAGGAAACACAATACTGATGGCTTCTAAAGATGTCACTTACCGATACATGTACATGAACATGTGAACTGCAATTTGGATGACCAAAACAGAATGCAGCTATTTCCTCCACTGCATTACATTTGTGTTTCATCACATTTTAACCATTTCAGAGAAGCATGTGATACTGGGTGCATGTCCATGCAGTGTGTTTCCAATCACACCTTTCCTTTTTTTTACACATTCAAGTGAAGTTCTGTCACATGCAAATTTACACCAGGAGAAATGCTTGATTTCTTTTTAAAATGATCATAAAATGATCATATAACAAACAGTGTGAAGACTGGTTGTGCATTTTAAGTGTTTCTTTAGTCCTGGCATGCTTTGACTTAATGCACCCTGTGAATGTGCGCACTCATACAGGCCTCCCATTGCCATGGTAACAGGCCACCCATTGCCATGGTAACTGCCAATTACACAAATGAAAATGTACAACATCGAGCACAAATGACAAAAATAATTAAAAATCCCTGTCACAGAACTTCAACCATCCATAGACACCTTCTCCCCATGTCCATGTTAACTTTACAATATAATCTACAACCACATGTATCATACAATGTATTAGCAGAGTATCTAACAAAAGGCAAAATATAAACTCAGTTTAAAATCCAAACCAAACATTTGGTTTGTTGTTATCCATACTAAGGGTTACCAACCTAAACAATCATACATGTAATTTTTCTCCTACATGTACCTCTTGTTATCAAAAAATATAAATTTGTGCAGTACCAACCCCCATGATCCTTGAGCCTAGTTTCTGTGTACTCTGTACAGGTGAATATTGTTGCTTTTTTAACCTAAGATAGAAAGCTCTGGTGTTTACCGCAAGCTTTCCATCTTAGTTGTCTGTCACCATGAATAGCTTGAAATCCCACCTTTTTTAACCTGTTGGCTTAACTTAAAAAAGGTTCTCGCTGACTTAGGTGGGTACTCACTGTCCTAAATCTTGACATTATTCAACAACTAGTGATCACAAAGGTTATGTGTTGCCGGCGTCTCCTTGGTGTCTCACATGGGTTCCCACTTGATCCACCAATTGGGGGATCTGATCCACCTTTTGCCAAATTGCCGAATCAGATCCCCCAATTGGTGGATCAGATCTGGCAATTGTTTGTACATGTAGTTGGAACGCTAACCATCATAAAGTGGATCAGGATCAGATCCACCTTTCTTGATCCTCTTCTGGATTAGGATACAGATCCCCCAATTGGTGGATCAGATCCTGCAATTGGCGGATCACGTTCAGATGGGAATGCAAAAGGTGGATCTGATCCAGCAATTTGACCTGTCAACATCCGTCCGTGCACGAGTGGCGCGAAACTTTTGCATTCTGATGATGAACAAAGAAATACATTTTGGACATGTAGCTCATGTGAAAATTTTTAACATACCAAGCATGCGCAATAAACAACTGCTGAACTACGGGCTAGCAAAATATGTCACCATGCATGCGCGATGAATACATACCGCGATGTGTTCCTAGCCCGTTCACAATTTTCATTGCGCATTTGTCCGTTTCTTAACCTTTTTCATTTGTGTGATTTCACTTGCTCTCCATCAAAAAACTAATTTTGTGTTAGCGTATAACCCGTAGTGTGTAACAGAGTATCAAAAAGGGAAGCAAAGTTTGAAGAGACAATGTACTAGGCTGAATATTCAGTTCCAGGTCGTCACGTCAGTAGAACTCCGCACCCAAAGAACCGCAAGGGTCACACGCATGCAATGTGACTCATCCCAGCACGCAACACTGCCACAAGCGCGTGCTCAGCAAGTTAGCGCATGCACAATACCGAACTCACTGACCTTTCGGGCTCGACATGTCCGTGCGAAAAGGTGGATCAAGCGTAAGCGGGAATGCAACTTGCGGTTTTGTTGCCATAAGATAACGATCACACCAAAATGACAGATCAAGATCCACCTTTTCCCAGTTCAAGTGGGAACGCACTGTCGGAGGCTGGTTTGTTATGTTAATTTAGTTACAATTAATGCACAAAAGGTTTACTTGAGCCTATCCCAGTGATACAAAGCTCCTGCCCTCTGAGGATGGCTGCTTTTAACCTCTACACAATGCCTACATGTATATGCATTCCTTCAGATATCAATTGTCATTTTGTGAAAATGCACTATTATGTAGGGTTAGGGTTAAAGATTTAAGGCCAAGCAAAAATATAACTGCATTTCCTTTTCAAAAAGGTGTGATTGCTTGCTCTGTATTTTTTAGCCCAAAAGTAATTATGGTGGAATGATGGTAAATATTTGTAGTAAAATGTAGTTATCAGTGCTGCCGCTTGTAAGAGGACATGACCGTATTGTTCTCTGAAGCCATAAAATACAATAGAAAACACAATGTACCATACATGTACAGTGCTGTGGCACTATGAATGCAAGGCTTTATTGTTCTCTGTATGGGTAACAATGGAAGTAACCTCGCCAGAAGTAGTAATCTGTGGCGCTAGGTCTTTCAGGCTCTGGCTATTTATATACTTCGTATACTACATGTATATACTTAGTATTTTGTAGTACAGAGTACTGTAAGCCAAACAATATGCTTGGCAGTTGGGGTTAATATTGACACTGTGCATACATGTACACCAACTTATGTGAAAGTACATCAATACTAGGATCCCTAACCCTGCCTACCTGGACACCCTTCCCTGCCCCCGGTGGCCCTAGCAACACTGCAAGGATGCCTTTCTTCTCTGGAGGTTGGCTCGACAACTCCTCCTCATCCCCCTCCTGTCTCAAATCACTGACATCTCCTTTGATAGCTGCCATTGTAAGGTTTGCTCAGTGTCCGTGTATTGGATAATAAACCACAGCTACATGTATCCTCTACTTCCTTCTACACGGGACTGCACTGCATGAATTGGAATATACATGTATGTACATGTACAGTACAGTTCACCAGGGTGTAGCTGTGTCAGACCAAAGCCACTGACATGTACATAAGTAGGTGTTACACCCCAACTACAGCATCAGTCCCAACTACAGTTTGGCCCTTCCCGACTATAATTGGGCCCGCCCCAACTACGGGTAGAGTGCTCCAGTTGGGTCGGCCTTACTACATGTACAGCACAGAGGTCCGGTGTGCATGTGCCCAGCATGTGCCAAAGTCACATTGTTTGCAATTTCATGTCAAAAATGAAGTGTCATATTTTAGATGAATTGTGTCAAGTACATGTAAGAGATGCATAAACTTGGGTAAGGTTGAGAAATTTTCTACAGGGTGCACCCTCGTATTTAGGCCAGAAATATGTCTGCCAAGCTCATTAATAAAGGTTATACACTCAAAATATTCTATATTAGAGGGTCCTGAGAGCCATGGAACTGAGAAATTCAAGAAATATGAGACTGGACCTGTGGGCCGGACTCAGGGCTTCCAATTCTGAGCAATTTGGATGCAATCGGGTTTGAAAGTGGCACTATTTGAGCCATTTTGCAGAGGGATGCATTTTCAAAATGGCTACTTTTCTGGAGAGGGATATTTTTTGCATTTTAGGGGTGGTCTGCTTCTGGTGAAAATTTCTCAAAAATTCATTGGTCAACACCCCCCGAAATTGAAAGGACAATGAAAGAGGACATGTGGAACATCATTTTTCTGTGTAGCCTGAACATCTGTGAGAGTTGTGAGTATTTTTAAAATATTTGTGAAGTATGGGGATTTATCACTGCTGTCTATGGGAAATTATTTCTAGTGGTGCACCCTATAGAAATTGGTCAACAATAGTTGGGCCAGCTCAACTGCAGCACTACAGTTGGGACTGTCCCAGCTATAGTTGGGACAGATGCTATAGTTGGGGCGTAACAAAGGTATCTGCTTTTAGCTATGCTGGGTATTCATAGGCCGCCAAGCATGCAAATATGTATGGAGAGCCTTAGAAATCAAATGCATTGCAAATCAATTACCAGTATGTGTATGGACTCTATGGAGAGCCCTGTGTATCAAGTTTGGCATTTGTGATTTAGCGTACAGAACTGTGCACCTACATTAATTAAGTTGAAGGGAAGCAAAATGGTATGAAGTAATGAATTAAAAATACATGCAACTTATACATGTAGATGCAAAATTGTCCAACGTCTTGTTGAAAATGTAAAATCACTCAACTTTTATTACTTATGATATTTGTTTACTGTTACCCTAGAACTATGGGGTTTGTTATCTGCCACACTCCCACACAATGTAACAAACTGTTTTGTAGAGCGAGTTTTGATTAAGCCTGAGTCACTATATTATTCACAAAGAAGCTGGATCACCAACAAGCCTACTGTAATGAGTGTAATGTTTTTTCACACATTATGGGAAATTCATGTACCTCAGACAGTGTGCCTGAACATTTAATAACACCCACTGGATAAATCACACACTAATACCTGGATACGAGATAGTTTACTCATGAGTCTGCGTGCAAAGCAGCATGCAGGAAGTGCCACACAAGCGCCAAGTCAATATACAAGCCTTACAAGGAGATTCTATTGGACAACTTGCAATAGGAATACATGTACACTATAAAATGGATGGGGGTGTGCCAGAAAATGAGAGTAAAATTCTAGAACAAAATCGTTGGAAATCCATCATATGCTGACTTCTTTGACTCTGAATAAAAAGGTATTTCTGAATGGGAATGAGCTTGGCCAGGCCAATCTTAAACTAACGTTGAAGACCGGCCAAACACACATTTATTCCTGAGGTTAAATACCGGTACCAGCATGTTATTATTAGTTATCACACAAGTGCAATTGAAACAAAGAACAACGTAGTACGTCTCTGTCCAATATACCACAAGGCCTTTTTTTCACTCACTGGTCAGTAGGTATAAGTGCCTTGTCAACAAATTTCTGTGAACTCTAGTTTTGTTAAAACTTACAGTCTGCTTAAAAATCTGGTTACAGTACTTTACCCAAAGGTCGGTACATGTACCTGTATCTCTTGAGAAGCTGCCTTTGCTGCAGGTGCATTAGGTACTGTATACTACATGCACCTGGGCTTAGACAATACTTAATGTGGTTTTAATAAAAAACTTGATTAACCCTAACCCCCCTCAACCCTCAAAAATCATAATGCTGGTTTTTAATGATTTTGTAGGATTGAAGATGAATAGCAATTGAAGCAAATGATGATATCGGAGGATTGAGGATGAAGATGATTGAAGCTGATGATGATTTTGGAGGATTGAGGATGAATGATAAAAAAGAGATGATTTAGGAGGATTGAGGGTGAATGATATTGAGTCCTATAATGATTTAGGAGGATTGGGGGTGAATGATATCGAGTCCTATAATGATTTAGGAGGATTGAGGGTGAATGATATCGTGTCCTATAATGATTTAGGAGGATTGAGGGAGAATGATATCGAGTCCTATAATGATTTAGGAGGATTGAGGGTGAATGATATCGAGTCCTATAATGATTTAGGAGGATTGGGGGAGAATGATATCGAGTCCTATAATGATTTAGGAGGATTGAGGGAGAATGATATCGAGTCCTATAATGATTTAGGAGGATTGAGGGAGAATGATATCGAGTCCTATAATGATTTAGGAGGATTGAGGGTGAATGATATTGAGTCCTATAATGATTTAGGAGGATTGAGGGAGAATGATATTGAGTCCTATAATGATTTAGGAGGATTGAGGGAGAATGATATCGAGTCCTATAATGATTTAGGAGGATTGGGGGTGAATGATATCGAGTCCTATAATGATTTAGGAGGATTGAGGGAGAATGATATCGAGTCCTATAATGATTTAGGAGGATTTGGGGTGAATGATATCGAGTCCTATAATGATTTAGGAGGATTGAGGGGGAATGATATTGAGTCCTATAATGATTTAGGAGGATTGAGGGAGAATGATATTGAGTCCTATAATGATTTAGGAGGATTGAGGGAGAATGATATTGAGTCCTATAATGATTTAGGAGGATTGAGGGTGAATGATATTGAGTCCTATAATGATTTAGGAGGATTGGGGGTGAATGATATCGAGTCCTATAATGATTTAGGAGGATTGGGGGTGAATGATATTGAGTCCTATAATGATTTGGGAGGATTGAGGGTGAATGATATCCTATAATGATTTAGGAGGATTGGGGGTGAATGATATCGAGTCCTATAATGATTTAGGAGGATTGAGGGAGAATGATATCGAGTCCTATAATGATTTAGGAGGATTGCGGATGAATGGAGTTACTGGTGTTCAGTGTGTTTCACAGTACAGTGCAAGTTCATGTACAGTATCTAGTCAACCATGAAGTGAGAATTGAATAGAATTGCCATGATATTGAGTCCTATAATGATTTAGAAGGATTGCGGATGAATGGAGTTACTGGTGTTCAGTGTGTTTCACAGTACAGTGCAAATTCATGTGCAGTATCTAGTCAACCATGAATTGAGAATTGAATAGAATTGCTATGATATTGAGCCCTATAATAATTTAGGAGGATTGCGGATGAATGGAGTTACTGGTATTCAGTGTGTTTCACAGTACAGTGCAAGTTCATGCACAGTATCTAGTCAGCCTGTAACACATGTACACTGTGTATTTATTACTGTGTACCACTGGTTCAAGGACAAGACTCCCATTGTTTTAGCTGTTAATGGTTAGTCAAGGCTATCCCCTCGCTGCAATGTGTTTAGACCAAAATTTGATGATTTTGAAGGATTGAGGATGTGAGCACCACTCATTTTGAGTAAAGTACAAATATTTTGAAGATTTTGGAGGATTGAGGGTGCATGCATTTTTGAAGTATAGCAATTTGATGATTTTAAAGGATTGAGGATGGTGCCCAGCAATTTGGACTTAAGGGATTAGGGTAAATTTCTTCATTTAAATCTAAATTTGTTACATTTTGACAAAAATTAACACAAATACAGCTAAATTTGATTGCTTTGGAATTGATAATTACGCTGACTCATCTCAAATTCTGATTTCAATTTGAAAGAACACTACACTTCACAAAATCTAAATTCTCCCCCCCCCAAAAAAAATTTACAAACAAATTGCCAACGCTGTTACAACATGTACAATGTACACATATGCAATCAGCTGTTGGCTTCTTTGCATTGTAAACTGATTTAACTGCCTCATCTTGTGGGATGTCTGAAGGCTTTTACATAAACAATGTCCAATGTGAGTTATAGGCCTCAATGTCACATTATATGGCTTTCAAGCACATGTCTAGAGTCAAGGCCAGTCTTAAGAAACAGGGTGAACAATGACAAAGAATGATCTTGTCACAGCTCATTTGAACACCTTGTGAATTGGCTTAAGATTGAATGACTTGCAATGGATTTGTGATGGACTTGCAGGGACTTGTGATGGACTTGAATACAACATTGGGGACAAGAACGGAACTGCTGCTCCCTGTAGCTACATTGTTGGTTTAGACCATGTTGGTAATGGAAATGGATTATGGTACCACTTGGCACGATCAGCGGAATTATTCAATCTTGCAGCACGTTCTGTTCATCATTTCGCCACTTTTAGGACAACATGACCATCAGTCAAAGTTCAGTGTACTAGATGCATCTTTAGATCCATACAAATACAGTACTTCTTCTATCCATGACCAATCTTTCAAAGCAATGACAGAATATATATGCATACTATTTTTGCATAATGTTCTTTTTTATTTTGAGGCATAACCTGCATGTACATGATCAAAACTTGACACAAAGTCCTTTTTGTGCTTTTATTTCTTGTGGGCACTGATGTGCCATGCACAGAGATCGCTGCCTGAAAAGAAAGTGTTAACATTGCAACAGCGCGCTCATGTACATGGCACCCAACAGCTTTTGCTTATCGTTCCTGCCTTTCAGACACAAATGAGGAGCCCTGTAATTCGTCAGTATGATCCCCAGTGTGCCGCAGCCAATTACCATTTCAACCATTCAGTCCAGTCGCAGCTAAGAATTACACACACACACATACGGAAAGCATCTGAAGCCAATTTCCATGTCCTGTGTGCCGGTTGCAGCCGTAGTCAACCACTCGGTCGTGGCTCGTCTTTGCAAGAACACATGTGAACCGCATGACTCTCCGACACTGACCAAGAAATATTTGCCGAGGCATTTGACTGAAGCACTGTCAAGCCTTGTTTTGGTTTGTGACGACCACAATGAGGTGACAAAAAATGTGCATTTTTCTGTTGAAAATCCCCCCAAAACATGTATAAGGAGTTGATGAAGCATATACATGTACATGTATGAAACAGTGTTCATTTGGAAGCTTGGAATTTCAGGAAGAAAAGAAAGTTGTTTTTTGTCAAAAATCGATGTCAAACTGGTGCCGAACAGGCCTTTTGTATTGGGATGCTGTCGCACAGCTGTGGACATACACTGTATATGGTGTATGCATACATCAGATTGATGCATGGTGCACAGGGAGCAAGATGCAAATAACAAGTGCATAAACCACATATATTGTTTCAATCCAACACTATCAAAAGACCCTGTCAAACATAAACAGACTTTAAGTAACTTATGATACCTGACAGATTTGGTCCTCTATTTTTATATTGATGACAAAATATCACATCAAAACTATGCTTCAGTGATCTTTCACACATCACTGAAAATTTCAAGCCCAACTCAACTGTCCTGTTTAAGTATACATGTACATGCGTCCTATGGAAGAAATGTTGCATCCTGACTCCACTTCAGCAGTTGTGTACAAAGTCTATGGGGAGTGAAGAGAATTTTTTAAGTATTCCCCAACAACATCATTAAATGTTTCTCAGTCCAGAATTCATGTCTTTCCAGCATTTCTGTAATGACTGACTTTTATTGAGATGATATATGATGAGAAAAGTGGAGTCAGGATGCAACATTTTTTCCCATCCTATTAGTATGGATAAAGTTCTCCATAATGAAAGATATATTGTTTACTTTACACTTCCTCTGTGACTAACTACAGATCTTTGTCCAGCTCTGGCATGTCTGGAAGTGGAGCTATTAATGACGAACAAAACTCTATCTGGTTCAAATACATTGATGAAAATAAAACTTGTGTCCATCCCCAAAAACATGAAAAAGTGACGGGCTAATTACACCTAATTTTAATAAGAAAAAAATTTATAACTTCACTATACTAACAGCTATTGAGCTAAATTTTACACCATTCAATTTCTTTTGAAATTCTCTTTTCAATGGTACTAAATTTGTGGGGGTCAAATAAAAAACCTGAAAAGTGTCGGACCTTATCTTAAGTTAGAACCCTGTTTCCTACCTCCATGGTTAGAACCTAGGCTGTAGACGTCAGTGGACATTAAAAAAGACTGGCGTCCAACCTTAGCTACCTACCTGCGTGCCCTTGCCGGCGCCGGGCGGTCCAAGCAAAATCCCACGTACACCTTCCGGTGTTTCCGCTGGCTTGGGAACCGGTTGAGCTTGAGGTACAGGTGGCATGATGACGAAAAACCCAAGGGAAATTGATTTAACTGACCGAATCCAGTTTCCAGGCGAAAAGAACTCTACATATACAATTCACGGTGAATAGCCAAACTTTAGGACCAACTCACGCGTTGCGCATTGCGTGGCACCCAGTTCGTGCACGGGGCATGCACAAGACATGCGTTGCTACGTAGTCAGTTGACCTATTTTCAGTGTTTAAGAATCGCTTGGCAGTGTACTGGATACTAGATACAAGTATGGCCGTGTCCAAACCGTGCGTTTCGTGGCTATGTCTTTGGCTTTCTGCTACAGCTGCATGTATGTTAATGTGGTGAGCAGCTGCAGCCGTAACAACAATGCCAGTTCCTTAGACGACCGGTGACACGTGACTTTTGACCGCTGATATGACATTGACTGTCTTGGTCAAGAAATTGACAACAAATTCTACTTTTTAAATACCATTGTGAAAATTATTGTTGAAAATTGAACACTTGTACATTTTGCTGGTGATTTTTAAATTGCTGGTATTTACTTAATCAACTGAAAATTTCGTTCATTGTACAGTACTAGCCTAAATGCTAGCCACAAAAGTGGAACCTGGAGGTACTGTCATACAAGTATAAATGTAACTAAAGTTGTGCTCGTAATCAAACTTCACTGAAACTATAATAAACGCCCATCGTGGGCTGTATGTAAAAGTGGCATCTTTATTGAGCTCTCGTTGATATGCATGTAATTGTTGATGTTTACTACTAGATGCACGGTATTTGCTTTGAGGCATAGTGCGTCACAAAAAATTTCGTCAGCAGCGAGTGTGAGGAAAGAAGACCAGCGCCATAGCCCCGCCCCCAGTCCAGCGTACGACCAGGCTAAATCACCAGCTCATTTGGCCGAACTGTTCCCTTGATAAACAAGAACAAATCATGCACTTCTCAATCCCTGACACTCAAGATATTAACGAGGGGAATAGTAATTATACCGTGAGTTCTCGTTTTAATCATATTTTCTTCAAATATGTTAAATTTTATCAGCCTATAGCTATATTGCATCATCTGATCATGCAAAGATGTCTGCATGTCGTGTTGCATATTTTAAAGGCCCATCATGCCTATAAAAAATAAAGCATTTTAGGGCCTATGATTGGACATCCTTAAACAAGTGGATTATTTTCTCAAAACTACATTTTGTTATTTCTAACAGTAAATGTCACAGTGTAGCATTATGTATCATAGTTTTGATTCATTTTCTTAGTACACATACCCACAATTTATTTATTTTTTTAATTTCATTTCTCGGGAAACACTGGTAAACAAAACAGACAGTAAGACGTAAATGCACATGATGGAACAAAGGACAAAACACAACCAGCCCCCGATAGATTGCCCCAAAGAAAAAGATTGCTGTCAAGGGGCTCTCCAGACTGATTGGCTTACAAACTTACATAAACAGTTAAATTTAAATATATTGATATAAAACCATATTAACGAAAATTACATACATGTATATACATACATGTCTAATTAATGTTCAGATTTACTATGGCTAGAAAAATTTATGTACGTGTAGTTACTATTAAAGTATGAGTTTCAGATTAAGGATAATGGAGTGACCATGTACTCAACCTGTAGTTTGAGGACTGTCAAGAATACTGGTACAATTTTGCAGTGCATATTTTCGCAGGATAACAAACTTAATCACATATGGAACAGTCAAAGTGCAGGCCTAACCACGAGGCCTTCTCCATCATTTATGATTTTAAAAGCATGCCATTCCTGGATATATCGGCAACCCATACTGTCAACTCTTTTATTCTTTCTTCCTTGCTCTATATCTATGTTCAGAGTTACAATCTTCATGTGAATGGTGTTTTCCACTGCTCACTGCGTTTCTCCCAGCTTCATGACTTTCAGGAGCAAGTCAAAAAGGAATTCGGTACATCCTTCTTAGGAACCCACAAGTTCCCTCCAAAGAAGCTGCTACCACTAACGCCGTCACAAGTGGAAGAAAGAAGACAAAAACTGGAGAAATACATTCAACTCGGTATGATCCGACGATTTCAACCTTGGGCCAGATCTTTCTTTATCGATTGACTCAGTCCTATTCATTGCTAAACAGAATCTTATACTGATCAAAAATCAGCTGAAAATGGTCACATCATGTAATTGTTGCTATCTGTTCCCCTCTGCCCCCCAACAAACCTTGTCTGGGGTCAACTATCTTCATGAAACTGACCTTTAGACTGAAGGAAGTGTGCCAGGAAGGTACAGTGTAGCTCCAACCTGTAGAAAAAACTTATTTGGACTTTGAATATCAGTAGTTGGCCAAGTATGTTTTCTGGATTTTTTTTTTAGTCAGTCAAGATCAGAAGATTGCCAATAGTGACCTCTTCAATGGCTTCCTGCTTAGTGCCCAAAAAGAAACTCGGCGTGAGACCCCCATGGAAGCCAAACTTGATGTGTACCTGATGAACGGACACAAGATTACTGTCAACATTATGTCAACAGACCAGACTGATGATGTGTTAGAGGTAGGATCCATTCTCAAGTTAGTCTGTCAAGCCTAAGTCCCTGCCTGGATGTAAGTGGAAGTGTCTCAAGCCAATTTATTCACTGTGTCTGGGACATCTGATTGTGCGCCTAACATATCAAGCCCCTACCAAATTGACTAAAGTCCGAGTCTGAACATCTGTCTGATTATACTGTTTGTGTGTCTGTCTGTTGCTTTGTAGGTTGTTGCATCTGAGATTGGTTTAAAGTCAGACTTTGTTTACTACTTCGCTTTGTTCCTTGTCATGAAAGACGAAGATGATGAACGAGGAACAAGTAAGTTGGGACTTGTTCGAAACATTTCTCCTAACTGGAATTTGTGTTTAATCTGTACACATTCTTTTCACTGACTGATAAAAAATCCATGTGAATCGATTCTTGCACTTTTGCTCATTTTTGTGCAGTTGTTCGTCGTGTACAAGATTTTGAATCACCTTTTATCTCTCTGAAGTCTGCTGTTGGCAAGAACAAGATTGTCCTCCGCAAGAAGTGAGTGAGACCAGAACCTTAAGCTGATAATAACTTCACAGCATATCCACACTGCTCCAACTCCAGTGGCAGACCTGTAACAGACAAAAAGAGATTCACACTTGGAGCACTCCACAAAAAATGAGCAACATGAAATGTCAAGTTTGATTTCTTTGTATTACATTGTTGTAAACTGTTAATACCTTATTATATTCTGTAGTTACTGGGATGCCACATATGACGATGATTTAATACAGGACAGTGTAGGCCTTCAGCTTTTATATGTACAGGTGAGCCTACTTGAGTTACATACACCTGTAGGTTATAAATACCAAATTAAGGTGTTAGTGTTGAACAGTTTTGCAGATGATGAGACACCCACCTTGATTTCTCTTGCAAAGATTGTCATGTCTGCAACTAGCTTTCAGAGCTGTGCCCCTTAAATTTGCAACTGGCAAGGACCTTGAACCAGCTCTGGACACAAGATAGTCATTTATAAGATTCTACCTGTCTATACTCCACGTGAAAATTGTGATGTCACAGTTTGTTAATTCAAAAGTTGATTAAGTTGATTAACTATTTTTACTTAGGTGCTTAGTGATATTGAGAGAGGATGGGTGCAAGCCAGCATGGATCAGATCAAGAGATTGGAAACACTCAAAGCTAAGGGTTCACGCAAGGAGGTAGAATGTAATAACTATTCGGGAATACAGTAAATGAATAAATGAGTCCACGTTTTGAGTCATGTTAGTCCAGGTCTGAGTTTTAGAGATACCAGATTAATCAGTAGTTCTATAAATATCCAGGCATGTGAAATGTCTGTGTTTCTTTGGGTTCTGCGCTTTTAAGTTCCCCACCCCACTTTCTGGATAAAACTACTAAAAAACCCAAGACTTGAGACTTGAGTTTAGTTTTGTCCTTGAGTGGGTTGGAACCCCTTCACAAAAGTTGGCCCGTGACTGGGTCTATTATGTGAAGCTGCTGTCATCCTCATTCACTTTGATTCATAGAGCTTGAGTTGGTTTATTTTTTAATGGAAGAATACAATAGTTAAGTTCAGTAAAGCTCATTGTAAATATGTTGAAATTCTTAGATTTGAAGTTGTCAAGATGGAGTCCCTGATGAAAAGTTCTGAAGACTGTGTTTCTTGGGTTGATTTCTCAATTTCCATATGGTATTGTTTATCAGTATTTGCAGTTTGCCAGGACACTGAAGGACTATGGTTTCATCCAATTCAAGCCTTGTGTGGTTGATTACCCAGCACCCAACACACCAGCTGTTATCAGTGCTGGAAACCGAGAGTTGGTCTTCAGACTTCGATTAGAGGACGGGGCAATTAAAGAAGGCACCTTCAAGATAACACGTATGAGATGTTGGAGAATTACCTCAGTAAGTTTATGCTAAATTTCTCTGTCAGCCTTACTCTCACTTGAACTCGCTCTTGCCCTATGCCTAATCCTTACAGGTTAATTATTGGCAAGGGATGGGGTTCACCTATCGGCAAAGCCTAGAGGGTGAGACGTGGGAGATGTGGGGACAGCACAACACAGATGGGTTACTGGAGGATGGCCACATTGTTTGTGAGAAACTAATATACAGTGGAACGCTGCTCTAACAAATACGACGGAGTCCACGCTAAATGTTCAGTACAGCAGTTGTTCGGTATAGCGAAATTAATTGCCGAACGTTTTGTTGCCAGGTTGAATAGTGCCCTCGCTTGTCTAACTGAAATGCACCCTTTTGTGATACTATGATTTCGCTGTTTTCATGATGTTTTGCCGTTGCATTTATGTTTGAGGTTTCAGAAATGTATCTGGTAATTATTTTTCTTGTTTATTAAATCTTGAGTTTCAAAATTGATATTTAGTTTATCCTAAAAGTTGTGAAGCTACTGCTCAGGATCGATCTCTGATGCATGCTGTGGAAAATCTCAGTTGATTTGCAACTGCATAATGTTCGGTAGGTTTTGTGCACAAAATATTGGGAGCCAAGGACGATGTTCGGTACAGCCGAATGTTCGGTCAAGCAATTTTCGGTATAACGACGTTCCACTGTGTATACAGTGCTGTCTTTGACGATTAGAGTTAAGAGTCCTTTGCACATATGAAGCATAATGATACTAAAAACTCCACACCAGTCATTAAGAGAGCAATGTGATGAGTAGTTATGGAATCGCTCTTCAGCGTCTCTTGGATGGTGTTCACTTCCTCAGGTCAACCAAGGGGATGATGCCAAGGTTGACCCAACCCACCTGGAGCTAGCCTTTGAATACCTCATTGGCAGAAACAAACTGCAGTGGATCACAATGACGAGTGACCAGGCTATCCTGATCAGCCTCTGCCTGCAAGACATGGTGGATGAACTACTACTGAAGAAGAGAGGGGGTCGTATTAAGAAGGTGAGTGTCTACCACCCTCAGCTTGGCAACATCTTGGATCTAGCCCACCCTGCATTTTATAGGACTCATACCTGTTTATTGCCTTTGGGACGTTGGACATATGTATGTCACAGTTTATCGTTTCCTGAAATGTGTTTGTTAAATATTAAACAAAATCTGCCCAATGTAAACTCAGAGAAGTGAAAGGTTACTGTCCTTAAAAGTTGCATTGGTTGCCTCAAAACCTCAGAGTGGTTAATTCTCACAGTCCTAGAGTCTCTAAAATCCACTTAGAGACTTTGAAGGATTTTCTGTGATTGAGGAAGGCAGAGCCCAGCTAGTATTTCTTTATGTAAGGCTTGATGCCTCTTGAAAGTTGAAGAGAAGTGTCCCATTAGTTTACTGTGTAGTTTAGGACAGTGCAGGATTTAGGAAAGTTTTGAGCCATTGATGATCATACACGTTTGGACATGCTGTGGTTCTGATTCTAGCCACAAGACAGAGTGAAAGGACCAGAGAGGCAGTTTAAGGCCAAAGATGGTGGAGTCATTGTGGCCTCTTCAAGCTCTACCCCAGGGCAGTCTGATCCCACCACACCACCACAGGTAGAACGCATTCTTGGAAAACATGCAGCAATATAATGCAATGATACGTTGTTACTCAAGTTTTTATTTGTCGTACATTTGATTTAGGGCTTTGATTCTCATATCTGTTCATTTCTTTGCATTTGTCAACACTTTTTGTTACTCCATCATAACAACATACTTCTTCCACGACATACCTCACTCATAAATATATAAATCAATAGAGGAATTCATCCAGACGGCAGGCAAACCAACACATAGGTCTCTTCCACGAAATTTTAATTTCTCCATACAAGGTCTAACCTTTCCAAATCGATCAAAATCCTGGGCTTTGGAGGATTTTAAAGGATTGTGGAAGGTAGATCCCAGCTGCAAATAATTCACATGAGTCATCTTGGTGCTCCTTGGAAATCCAATGAATGCGCCATCGGTTACCTGCACAGTGGAAGATTTTGGAGGATTCAGGAATATCACACAGACTTTGCAGTTGGTGAGACAAGGACGTGCATAGATATTACTCCTCACTCAGTTATTACTCCCATTATTATTACTTATTATTTATTGCTGGTAATGAGACCAAGGATTCCTCAAAAGCGCCCTAGGTTCTGTCGCTCGCGAGCCTGAAGAAACGTGTAGAGAGGAGACTAAGAAGCAGTTGCAGTTTGAGAGGTGGGAGGAAAACCCCAGAGGAATGTGCTGGGTAAAACCCATGGAATCAGGTAGGGACTGAAAACCCAATCCACATGTGGACTGAGCCTACAATCGAACCCGCACTGCGAGGAAAGAACTACAAAATCAACCCAACTCCCCATGGTTCACAATCTAATTAAAGTAGCAAGAAATCCTCTCACACATAGCACCTTCATCTCCTTCATTATATTCTTTTCAATCCACTTCATTCTTCATCAGACTCCCACAGACACAAGTCCATCTAAGACATCCAAGACTAAGGGATCCGTCAAGAAAATCTCAGTAAGTATGACTATGATGGCTGGATGCCGTTGATTTGGAGCTAGCAAAACAGTGACACAATCAGGTTTCTGGCCAGCATGCAGATTGTGTTCCTGTTTTTTATAACCTTTCTTGTGTTTGCACCAAACTTTGCCAAACAGTTTTGATCATGTTGAGGTGCAGATCTCAAGTCAATAAATTGCAGTAATTTTTTCAGATTATTTAGTTTCTATACCTAAAACGTTTCATAACGGGACTCAGAACTCAAACCCGAGCACTACATGAGTAGCATTCTCTTATCACCTGTGCTTTACTCAGAAGGTATTATACTCCAACTTGACTCACACCTTACATCCATAGTGGTCATCATTGCTTGATAATCAGAAACACGAGTTGTTGATTGTAGTACTACATGATGATTTGATACCTTTATTGTCCATACGGAAATTTGTCTTACACTGGATTTTGAACACAAAATATTATACAATATTTCCCCACAACAAGATACTTCATATCAACCCTGTCGCAGAATTCGCAAAAACACATTATAAACTGTATGATTCAAATTTACTGGGTTTTACAAATAGAACAATTAATTTTCACATAAAAGTCATAACTGTACTGAATTAATTTACCCTTTTGCTGATACAAAGTTGTGTTTTGGCCTTATCCTGTTAGGTTGTCCTTATTCCTTGTTGAAGCACACGTTTTTTACCATAGCACAGAGGACAAGGTGTTATGTTTCCTATTGTTCCAATAACACTCTTCCATGGCCAAAGCATGGACAGAACTCAAGAAAGGTTTGACAACCAAGGACATGTCTGTCCTTTGTAGTAAAGAACGTACCCTCATGGCATCTACATGGTGTGTTCATTGGCTGATATTGATGTATTTGTTGTAGGACAAGTTACAGTCAGTCGTCGTATCACCGAAGCAGAGTACACCAAAATCAGTGGTCGAGAATGACATCTTTGATGCAGGAATTGGCGAAGATGACTTGTAGAAGTCTACTCAAGAGTTGTAGCAACAGATGCTGTGAAAGGCTTGCGATCAGGGCACAAGATGGCTCACTTGTGTATTTTTGCATGTAAGATTTTATGTTTTCAGTGTGTCCAGATTTCAAACACTCATTGCTTACTGTATAATTCTACTTGTACATGCATGTATATGGCTCTATGAGTCTACAGAAAGTGTTCTCTACTTAAGTGATGTAAGCAAGCATTATTATTGCATGTTGGATACAGCTTGCCATCAAGGGGAAAGAAATATAAAAGACTTGAAGTTCTTTCTTTGTTTTCATGTGTTCAGAAGTGGCAAGTGGTAAAGGCATCCTGTGGCTTCTACAAAATGTTGGTGTATTTTTGTATTTTATTGTAAATTACCTTGAGAACATTTGTGTTACATGCAACCGAATGTTCTGTTCAGAAACTTGATTTCCACCATATTGTTCAAGTACGCCTAGCATTAATACAGGCATTATGTTCTTGACAGAGTAATAACTGATTTTTCCTGCCACATCAGCTCACAGATTTTAAGTACTAAAAAGTAATGTTTGGAAATCTTTAGATTTATCTGCAGTAAAGCACAACTGTTTTCATTTTATGCCTATCACTTGTATAAACTAGGGACTGAAATAAGACTTTGTCCAAAAGCGGCCATAGCCACTAGCTTGTGACTAGTTATTTGTCCCCTCAAATCATGGTCAAAAGATAAGTCTTCCAGTCATTGCCGATGTCTTGCTGCATGCTTCAACAAATCATCAAAAGTCACAATTTGCATGACTGTTTTGTATCGTTTTTAGTGATTTCATCCAGGTATCTGCTGTCATGCTAAATGCCACCAGAGTTCTGTTGGATTTGGTGAAATTCATATGTAAATGTTGAATATAATAGTAATTACTGGAGGAATCCAAACTATAATGTAGGGATGAAAGCAAGGTTTTTGAGAACCAGAATTTTGACATTTTAGATATCTGAAACTTTGTACATGAAGCAGAAAATGGACTCGGACACCTTGTAAAAGGCTGTCTAAAAGAAGGCCAGAAGCTGAAGAGAAATGATCAGGGATTTTAAAACTGGAGTTTTTAAGTGGCCATAAGTTAAGGTATATAGATTAGAGAAGCAGAAGAGAAAAGAGGCCAAATGCAGCCCATGTTGAAGTTTTGAAGGCATGACCAAAACATTAGTTTTGTGCCCAACAGAGGATGTCCACCGAAAATCATGTACAAAATACCTTGATACATATTCGAAAAAGTATCATAAGCACTATTTTTCAAGGAAAGGGCGAGTTTCCATTTCAAGAAATTGACCGTTTGGCTTCCATATATTTATTTTTTGTATTCGCATATACCTTTAAGGCAATAAGGAGATGTTTCAATAGAACTCTCTTCCAAATTATTTCTCATTGGAATTTGTCATCTCAGCACAGGATATAAACTGCTCAATACTGAGAAGTTGTATTGGCAAGTGATTTTTATAATTAAAGCCAAGCACTAAAACAATCACCAAATATCTGGCTAGTATTTTTATTCATATATTGCACATAGAATTGCTCATATTGTAAAGTGTATCATTCCTGTTTTGTTCAGAGTGATTCTGCATTTATTTGTATCAGTAACTGGCAAAGCAAAAGTCACTGCAAAAATAATACATCACTAAATTACATAAATGGATTTGGAGGACATCAAAGTCCCTATGGCTAAATTTGCAATTGTATACAAGGTTAGGCAAAACCAAACAACTTTTAAGTGGAACAATAAATGAAGTCACGTGTAAAGGTTTATGTGTTCCAACCCATTTGGTCACATCACAAAATATCCCAAACTTCCACAATAAGCAAAACACCTGAAATTCATGATGAGATCAGTGCTGTTGATAACAGTTTGATTCACAGATATTACTATTTAGAATAAATATTACATTTTTTATAATTTGAAGAATTCAATAAATGAACTTGTTCTTAAATCAGATTGAATAATCAATGTAAAATGCTTATTTTATTAAGTAGGTTTACTATAGTTAAAAGTTGCATCATTGTAATTTTTAATATTGAAATTTTTCTGCAGCATATTTTGATGAAATGCAGTTATAAATAAAAGTCAACAAGCTTCCAGCTGACTTTTCAGTGTTTCATTTTAATCCTTAAACATGTGGCATATGTTGTACAACTCTTGTTTAAACTGATGCAGAAATCAACAATTTGAGGCACTTTGAAAGCATTCTCTTGTCTTCAAATTTTTCAGGTCTGTATCCAATGGACTTCACCCAAATTATTCTCTTTACCAAGTCAAACAGCGCCCTCTGTTATTTTTGCACAAGGTCAATACAGACACACAGAAACTGCATTACCCACATTCTTCATAAGACCTTGGATGCTTGCTGAACTAGGAAGCCATACTTCGTGATACTGCGGTGGATACCAATGTATCCAGCTGCCCTGGATGTCACAGGTAGGATCATATCTTGACAAAAACCATCTCTTGTGATCGGTCCATTCGGGTTGTGAGGGGTATATCTGTATCCAATCGCATTCAAGAAGCTAACTACAAAGTCAAAGCAATTGTGACAGTCCTCATGGTATCTGCAGGGAAGAGAGACATAAAATATCAAAGGGTGAAAGAGAATAGGAGTAGAAATGGGGCACCTGTTCCATACAGGTAATGAACAGACAACTCAAAGTAGCATCCACAAAGGAGACAACTTCATATTTCCCTCAAGTATCAAACTTCAACCAAGGGTATGCATGTATTGCTTACAAGCAGAAGAACAAGGCTTGGAAGTTGACTTAATTTTTAAGTTAAGTTTTAATAAAGCAGATCTTGTCCTTTGGTGATAACTACCCATATATCTTGGTCAGCAGCTGGCATTTAGTAGAGGACAACCAAGTGATATCTTGACACAAAGTGGCACGCCTTTGTTTGGAGGGGGATGGGAAACTTACTTGTCTTTCTTCCACTGAAGCTCTGTGGCTGTGTCTGCTAGTCTCTGATCCCAGCCGCTCTTCAAGTCTTCATCAGACTCCTCTAACAGAGGTACAGCTAAACACTGACACCAACGGTGGTATTCCTGCTGAACACCAGTCTCATCATAACTGTACACAGTTCCTGAAGTTGAAAAAGGGGCAAAATATCATACAATTAAATAAACATCAATAATTCCACAAGAAGATTCCAGACCACGTACATGTGCTTACCTTTTGAGGTAGTGATGCCTGCATGTAAATTATCATCCCGTTCATAGGATCTGTGAATAATGAGGGAATTCAGATTTTTAAACAGAGGGATGGATATCAAAAGAAGTTGGTATTAACTTAGATGATACTACTAAATATGTATATTTCCCCTTAACTTTTTTTGTACAATAAATGTTGAAATCTTTATCCATACTAACTGTAGAAAATCTCCAACTGTTGGCTTAATGACCACAGAGAATGGTACTCCACAGGCAGACACAAACGGTGATGGATATTGAGCCACAGGGGACTTCACGCTGGAAGCATCAACATCCTGACCACACAGGGGGCAGTCTGCCGGCAAATCAAAGACCAGTAGTTTGGTTGTTGGATGACACAGATGTGCAAAAGACTTAATTCTGTGTGATCTTGTCGCCATCAGCTGAAATGACAATTTTGGAGTGCACATGGTAGTCATGTCACCACTCACTAGACCAATTAATGCTCAATTTTTTCAAACCGTTGAACATGACAGTCTTCATTTTTACAATTTAAACTGAAAATCACCTAGGCCTAGCTTTATTCAGGTCATTATCAGGTGCAAAATGCCAAAGAAAAGTCTTTTTCAAACACAGAATTGAGATCTCACTTTTGGAAAGTAACATACTGAGGACCTTGTCTCTGAAATTTTGGGGGAATATTGTCTGGAAAGAGTTCCATATATGGACAACACTACTTTTCCCTTAAAATGTAACAACAGCTGTCAGAAAGTGATAACATGTCTCAAATAGTGAAGTTTAGCAAGGAAAATTTCAAACCATTTACTTAGAAAACACTTTGGTTTTTTTCAGATAAGTCCTACATGTTTGTGCACGGGCATGACGGGACATCAAGTGTTGTCCGAATACAGAACTCTTTCCTTTGTCAAAAGGTGAGCGAAATTGGCCTGATTTGTTTTTGCCTTTCGTGCACGAATTTGCCTGCACTCTAATCTAAGCAGCCTAAAGTTCTACTCAGAGCACTGATATGATATTATATTCTCGTCGATATAAAGTTCTACTCTGGCATGTCTGGTGCTACCCTGAATACGTACGAGAGCTGAAATACATTTGTAAAGTTTTGGATCAGCAATTGTGACAAGCTCTGTGAAAAATTGTATTAATAAGTCCTGCAATGCCAAAACACGTAATTGCCTGTTCTTTTTGGAGAGAGCAAAATTTCTTCGAAAATGTGATTTTGTGTTCTGTCATGTCTATAATATTTTTATTTTCAGAATTTGTGACTACAAACATGGATACTGATAAATAAAGATGAAGAATGGATCATTCAGTGGGAAATCCTACCTAGCATTATGTTTCCAAGCACTACACTTTATGAGCATTTTCTCGAAAAGTGCTCTTATCCGAAAATGTGGATATACAAATGATTATACATGTACATGTATTTCCAGAACGCAGCGCACTGAATACAACGATCATTCGATACAGAATCCAGCCATATCAAAAACTCATAACCTGAGTCTGCATGGCGACTTGAAGGATATAACCCATTTTTCTAGAGTCGATCACAATTATAACCAACGTGTTTAGCCGAAGAGAATTTTCACATACATGTACATGTAGCGGCCAGTGTTATATGAGGTAGGCTTGTCAGCAAGAACTGCGCCGGTTATCATACTGTCAAGACTGTTGGAACTTGGTTTGTTCAGCGCGCGATCATCGGATCGGAGTGCTAATATAATCTACGTGTCACGCATCGCTCTAACTAACTGCACGTTGTTGATGTGGGGCGCCCTCGTGCAATTTCACTACATAGTGGCCAAAGCTTCAAGCTAGCTAGCCTTCGTGAAACGGAACACCCCGTAAGTTAAATCTATTACTGAAGTCAAGGAAATATCCAGCATTTGCACTTGTACTGTAGGTACCGTATGTTGACAAAACATCGAATGTCGGTGTTGTGTTATGTAAGGAGACTACATCCAATGTTGCTGAAGTACAAGTGTCGTATGAAATTTAAGTGCTCTAATTTCTAAAATTGTACAGCGATCTATTTTTAATATTCCTCACGCATGGCTTTTTAGCTGTTTCGGCGAAACAGCTCTTGGTTGCGTTGGAATTTCAGACAAATTAGAGGAAATTTTCCCTTATAAATAGTTTCAATAAATCGATTTGATCATTTTTCCAAAATGATAAAGATGAAAATGAAAATTCCAAAACAGCTCCGTGGTTGTCCACAACCACGTCCCTCTCGTTTTGTTTGTTTTAATTTTGTCCATTGGAGCTTGCACAATACAGCTACAAGTGAGGCCAAATTTCCAAACACTCCCAGTTTTATTTCATTTTCAATGCTTCAGTAAGCTGAATGTGGGAACGGGAACCTGCAAGTTTGACGACACCATGATGTTGAAGCCCAGATTGCAAACCAAATTTACTTGAAATTCATTTGTTTCATTCATTCATTGTTTTGAGTTTTAAAACAGTTACAGAATAACAGCACCAAGCTAAAGTGTTTGAAACAATCAGACGCCTCACAGTATTTCCTCAACACTTAGGAAGAGATGACCCCATCTGCATAGCACGACACCTTAATCAAGTGCACTAAGCACGAGGTCACGAGACCAGACTGCACACGCGTAGAGAGAGCTTGAGAGACTGCGTATGACGTCACGTTAGAGGGCATTTCTTTCAGTCTTCCTCTAGTTTGTTAGGCTCGAGTAAACTTTTTGTGCATTCATTGTCATTAAATCTAAGAAACAAAACGTCCTGGGAGGGCGCTTCCCGCAGGCCTCTATTTGCTTTTTCATTCATACATACAAAGCACATACTTCCTGAAAACCCGTGATCAACGTTTCAGTAGTAAATCCATAGTAACGTGCAGAGGGATCCGGGTGCCAGGCTTCAGACAGGGATTTCATTTTTTTTTCCAATGGCCGCGAGACATAGCAGGCATCTGTATCACATGTAAATTCTATGCAAGATGAAAAAAGCTGTGCATGTTTGTCGAAAGCAACTTCAAGACAGTATACCTTCAACTTCTGGGGCAGAGACTCAGCACACGAAACTTTCAGTACATGTACAGTTACACTATGGGTTGAAATAGCTTTCGATTTCCGTTCAAGTTTCGTGATCGGCATATTTAATTTCCTACATTTTTTTTTCAAAAAGTGAATCTGTGGCACGACTTCTTCCTGTATCTCTAAAATTTCAAGTTATTCAAACAGCAAAGTAAGACGCACAGACAACAACTGTGGATACACCAATTTCTTTATCCGTTTAAGTCCATTCATTCTACGGATCTTAAGGAACAAATTGAAACAATTTACAGACCAGAAAGCTACATAGCTTCCACATTCATGCAATAATGAAGGTATTCCAATGCCAAACATGAAGCTTCAAATGTTTAATTTTCATAAACATCAAAAGACGGGACTTGTCACTGCTTTACCAATCTTAAATTTACTTCTAATGGTGGAAAATTGCTGCACCATACGGTTTGGAAATGACGACCCTAGGATTTAGCTTTCTATGTCGTCACACTGAGGCCATTTTTAAAACGGGTTTGAAGTAAATAAGGAACCGGTGTTTTAATCATTCAAAGCAATAACGAGGAACAATTTGGTAAGGGTACCGTCTTACGCCAAGCAGTTCATACGTGCAATGTGTTTGAAAATCGGCAAAACGTTGCTTGCAACAGTCTCAAATTAAAATGACACCTTCTGCCAGCAACAAGATACATGTATACATTTTGTTAGAACAAATACCGTCATCCTCAGAGAAACACACAATTTTAGGCATTGAAGTTCTCCAAAATCAGCACAGTCGAGTCTAATCTTGCCACTACCCTTATTTCAAGATGCATGTATCGTCATTACTGCTTATTCCCTCGTGACTTTACGGTACACATGTGATTCAATGTTTTATTTGTACATTGTTAAGCCAACTGTTACATCCAAACTACTTCTACAGACAGTGATGGGAAAAAACACTGCTAGATAATATTCCAGACCACGTGACTTCCACCAATCTCTGAAAGCCAATGAAAAGACCAACATTTCAGCTTTATTCAAATTTTAGCACAATTTACTTGTTGTTTGACAAGACTTTCTAGGCCCTCTTGTTTCGAGCCTCCATTCTGTATAATAAAAATCTTCTGGTCCTTACAGCAAATCAATTAGTTTTAAATACAACAAATTATTTAATTCCAACATGAATGTTTCATCATTATAACATCTACTGCCTAAATTTCTTAAAAACGGAAACAATTTACTGTGCAAGGTAGATCCAATGAACTGAATGACCTTTAGAAACGACGTCAACATCTATTCTGCCTACCAGGACTCATTTGTTTATTCTAATAAACAGTCTGTAGCAATTAAATGGGGACCAATGTATCAACAATGAACAAGAGCACTAGACATGTATATCAAGTTGATAGACTGTTAAATTCAGCAGGTTGGATTTGTACCCGGGACAAGTTCATCACTGATACAGGAAGGTGATATGGGAATGGGTAAGTATGGAAGCAAACAGGCATCAAAATCCTACTCCTATCAAAGTTGACTGCAGGGTAGTTGTACAAAATCCAAACAGAAATGTGGATTTAGAAGGTATCAAGCAACAATTGCTCACTGTCAAACAATATATAAACAGCACATTAACTATCACAAGAGCTGGTATTTGGATCAAAAGGAGTGACCACCTAAGGATCCAAAACTGACCACAAGATGTAGCAAAATGCGACCGAAACGAATGTCACTAAAAAAAAAAAGAAATCAAGACAAACGACGAAAAAGAACATGCAACTGTAGTCTTCCTGGGTGAATCCCAAAGCATGTTACACAGTTGCACCCGTAACTCCATACACCATGCCAACCAGAACACGAAGCAGATCACAAAAGTTAGGCCGAGCAACCTATCAGTCTTGCCTTAGCTCAAACCATTTGGTTGATTTTTTTTTCTTTTTGTAGCTTAAAAATGATAGGTAGTATAATAGAAGACAATTTATTACAATAGTACAAGTCAGTCACTAATATCTAGCACTAGTATACATGAACACCAAGCCAATTGAACGTGAACACTACTATAATCTTTAGCAGTAAGAATATCCTTTCAATTTGTATGGCTACATAGTTATAACACTTTTGTAATTTTCGTCTTAATACAATACATATTAAGCCTGTTTTAAGTGACCCAGATCATTTAGCGATGAAAGCAAGCGTAGTACACAGTGCTCAGAACCACTGTTACTGACTGGTCCTTTGAGCTACCAACACGGGGCAAAAACATTCCTGTGGGCGACATCTGTCAGCTCAAAAATGTTTTTATGCTCTTTGGTTTGCAAACAGCGAGATGTTAACCATGACAAACGGTCTACACTATCAATTCATCTTAGTCGTGTTAGGCTTTGCTTGGGTAAAATATGTACTACACACTACGACTTAAATTAAGTAAATACCATTCTGCCTGCTCAGGCATTCACAAGGCAAGCACTTCTACTTTCTATTTTTATTTTGTTGGCAGGTTTTTTTAGTTGTACTTTTTATATTTTAGTTGGGAGAACACACTGAACACCAGAAATCTGGAAAATTGACAAAGAAAGTGCTGTCATTTGGATGACGAACCAGTGAAGAGAGCCATGATTGGCCAGTGTCAACTTGTGTATTTCCTGTGTTGTTTTCATAAACAACGGAAGAAATTGGTTTCTCAGCTAATATCAAAAGATTTTTATGATATTTGCTAGCCAAAATTTTCTTTCCTCCTGTTCTCTGAAAGTTACTCAGTCACACTTTAAAGTGTTTTAGGCATGAGAGGCAACTAATTTTCACTGAAGCCAAAGGCATCTTTGCTATGTTTGTAGGAAGAAATGATGCAACACAGCCAGAAATGACACAGGAGTGTAGATTGTCTTCTTAGTAAATCCGTTTGACTACACCTTAAAAACAAATCCAACAAATGTTTCATTTGAACCTGATAATGCTAACTGGGCATTTCCTTTTTTTTTTTTTTCAATTTTTCCTCTTTTCTTCATTTTTATGATGATCAACACTGTGATGTAAACAAGCTCATATCTACGGTGATACACGCGATACAGTTTCTCTGATGAAAATTGAGAAACACTGCTGAGGAAATTTACAAAAAAAGAAAGTTACACTGTTGATATTGATCAGTCGTGCTTTAAGGTAAACTGGAGACTGTTCTGAGCATGAGCAAAAAACGTTTGTGGGCACTAACACACTACAGTTACTTGAAGCTGGAGAGTTAGTCCGCGTCCACTTGGTCGTCATCGTCATTACCATCTGACGTCCACAACTGGAGTAAGAAAACAGAAAACCCATTGTCACATTGCAAGTTGTAAAAAACACTTTAAGCCACTGGGTATGACTGGGGAAGAAAGGACCTTTGATGATAACGCTTTAAGGCCCCATCCAAACTACTTAACCTAAGCGGAGAATACCACAAGCCCCATGGAAATTGCTGGTCAGTAGTGTTAGCCATAAATGAAACATTTATTGCTGAATTTTTTTGATTTCTAGCCAGTGTCAGCTGAACTTATTTTTCACACTTCCGTTCATTAATTTTGCATTTGCACTACTTTAAACTTCCATTTGACATGTTTAGAAAGATCAAAACTCAAAGCAATGTCCATCTGTAAAATGTGAAACAATGTCGGCATGTTGTTACATGTAGTTCATCGTATGCATACTTGCCGCTCATGAAATGATGAGCACAACTGGTTCCCTATTTAGGCTCTCTTAAGATAACACGAGTTGCATGGGAACCAATGAAGTCAGCTCCTCACAGACTGAAGTTCCACATACATGTATTTTAAAGGACACTGTGCCCCCTCTGTGTAAATCAAATCGTTGTATCAAGCATATGACAGTATGGAGATTGGAAAGCCCTGTGCGTTGTGCATTTTGCATTGCACAATATGCGATTTACTATAGAAAGTGCATAACATGTGGTCAATACTGGATCACAATATGGGATGAGATACAGGAGAAATCAACCACTGCATAAATGTGCATGTAACTGCCACCAATCACAACCATAGGAAAGCTGTGGCCAAAGAGTGAATACAGAGAAACATCTCACTGCTCAGAATAATCCAACTTTGTTTGGAACACGTTTGAACAATGCCACTAGAACACATGTGTGATGCAAAAATCCATCAAAAATCCTCCAAATCCTCCCATGAAAAATTTGGATATAGCCTCAGTCCTCAAAAAATCTCTGAAATTCCTGAATATGTTCTGTGGAGGAGTCTTTCAAAATCCTCTGGCAATTCCTCTCATTATGTTAAGGCAGTGTGAATGGTATCCTGGAGCAGTATGGAAGATTTCATTTATACTATGGGCATGAATTTATGCATGACTGAACATGAACACAATGTCTAACCTACAACCTTGAGACAATGCATCCATCCCAATTAGCATTGCAATTTGGCCACATTGCCTCAATCCTCCAAAATCCTCCAAAACCGGCCAGTGGATTTTGAAGGATTGAGGATGGTTAGGGTTAAGTATTCCCAATAAAAAAAATGAAATTTTCACTCAGTTACTTTAGTGCTCTTGATAAAAACTGTGTATGTGTTTCAGTGAAATGAGTTGAATTAACAGCTATTTCGTGTACATGGGGGGAAAAAGCTGATTTACCGTGAGATTGTCTCTTAACAACTGCATGATGAGCGTGCTGTCTTTGTAGGAATCCTCCTTCAAACTGTCCAGTTCGGCAATCGCATCATCGAAGGCCTGTAATTAAATTAAAAACCATTCCCAAGTCACTGAAAGCTCGCTGGAGGAGGAGCATGGATTCCAATGTTAACAGAAAAAACTGTGTCTGACAGTCTTTGGTACTACACTTGAAGCAACAGAACACAACTTGGAAAATTCTAGTACAGTCGAACATGGTTAATACGAGCTCCAAGGGACTCCCCAAAACTTGTGTTACATGTGTTGACACTTATCTCATTCATAAAGCGCAAGGCTAGCATCATGCACCAGCAAGCATTGTTACACACTATGGCAATGTACTGTATGGTACAGTATATGCAGTGGATTAGTATTCGATGTACATGTACCAGCCTTTAACTTTTTAATAAATTTAAAATTGCATTTATTAATATGATTCAAATGATTAAACCAAAGGTTTCGAATGCTCCTACTTGTTTGACGCGACAGCAGAGAACAATGGTGTAAGTGGCTGTCCGCCTCGCGCCGTACAGCGTGGCAAAGCGCGACCTGGAAACTGGTACCTGATGTTGCACTTAAATACAAGTAAAGGTTTCTTAAACTTGAGAACCAGTTCATGCGTGTAAGGACCGGACGTAAGAGGGCATTGAAATTGGGGAATTTCTGTTGGTTTTTGATTGACGGGAGGGAATCTATTTTACAGAAATGTTCTTTTAATTTATGGAACAGTAACTTTCATTCTTAATGTGCCACAGGGTTGCGCGAATTTAATTTAATTTGCGCGTAAATTTTTCTCTCATAGGAATGTGTACATTTTGAACGGGACTGAAGAAATATGCTGGTAGTAAGCGCAATCTCATCTCAAGCGTGCTTGTGTTAATCGTGTTCCACTGTACATGTACTCACTTTTTTCGCAAGAGTGCAAGCCTCAGAAGGGTTGTTGACAATTTCATAGAAAAATACTGAGAAGTTTAGCGCCAGTCCCAGACGGATTGGATGTGTCGACGGCAAATGTTGTTCACTTAATTGAAACGCCGTCTGGTAGGCATGTTGTGATTTCGTCTTCGTGTCTTTGAGAGTAGAAACAAAAAGACGGATAAAGAATTCTTGTAAAATAAAGGATAGAAAAACAGGCAAAAGAAATAAAATAGTTGTGGCTACTCACTTTTCCAAGCTAAATTACACAATGTCCTAGATCCTCTGCACCCCATATACGTATATATACGTATATATATCTTACGAAAGCACCTCTCAACCTCAATTCATGTGATTCATGGGTAGTTCTACAGTATTCTATACTTTAACCCTAACCCCCTAGGGTGTATGTAAAATCGTATTAAAATTGGAGGATTTGGTAGTGTTAGGGTTAAACAAACCTCTTTTCGCAGTTTCTACTCTAGAGCAACTGGATGAATCAAAGTATTTCCAATACTAAGTTTATTTACATGTTGTTTGCTTACTGAATCAACAGAATAAACCAGCCACTGTTCTTAAAAGAGATTCAGCTGGATTGATTGACCTACTAAATCTTACTTGACTCTACAGTGTTCTCATCTAGGTCACAATCCTTAAGTTTTCAAAAGTTCTCTCACCATATAGCAAAACACCTGTGTGATTGACCTACCATCTTTCGAGCTTTCGCTTGCAACCTCTGCCAGGTACCGGTAGTAATCCCCCTTCATTTTCAGGTAAAATACTTTACTGTCTTGCTCTGTGTTGGACGATGGCGTCACCAGCAGAATTTTTTCTAGCAACTCCTGCAGCAAGGAAAAGAACACGGGAACAAATTTTTTGAGGTCTACATACATATAAATGCAAATATGGACTTTCCATCATAGGACATGCTGGAGGGAGTAAGTGTATTTATATTTCATGATCCTGAAGGCCAGTGGGCTGAAGGATCGAACAAACTCTGAAACAAGAATTGACACTCTTGAATGTTAAAGTTGCAAATACAGTCAACTCTCGGTAATACAAGCTCCAGTAAGATGAGACTCCGGTTTAGACCAGCATATTTTGCCAGTCTTGCCTGAATTGTGCACATTCCTATGAGGGAAAAAAATGTGTAACACGAGCTCGGATGTTACGAGATTTCGATTACCACGAGGATTTTTTGCACCCTGGCTGAGTGCAAGTCTACTGTTGGCTGTCCACTTAGCACAAGCTTTTTTGAAAGCAACTTGTCAATCAGCCAAGTCCATTCAATTTTGAAAAATGCTTCTGTAATTTATGCGTGTACACTAGAACATAGCTGCAATTTTCCCTCACCGAATCAAGCCAGTTGTGTCCGGTGTTGCGAAAGAAACAAATAATGGGCATTTGCAGTTTCTGTACCCAACATAGAAATTCTTCACGGTGGCTCTCGAACCGCTTGAACCCAAGCGAGTGCTGCCAAAGTTATGACAGTGGTGAACAAAAGAAAGCTTTCGTTTTATTTCCCCCAGGAAACTAATAAAAATTGTGTTCCATAACCAAACACCCGGCCCTAAAAACTGCCTACCCCTCGTCGAAAAAAAGGTTACCGTTCCCCAACATAACATGAAAATATTGCCCCTTCTGATTTTGACATTTCTATAAATTCTCAATATAAGAAAATCATGGCTAAACCATGGTTTTCAGTCTAAAAATGTTACGAAAATAACATCGACATGTTTTGAAGAAAAAAGTGCATTCCTCGCTAATAATTTTTCTCTAAAACCCACTGGCCTGTCTGAAGTAAAATCCGATATTCACCCTCTGCTGTCCATGCCACCAATACCTGGTTTCCTCTGAATTTTTATGTGCAACAAGCGTGGCTCTGGTGTTGGTTTCCCACTAAAATGTTAAGGTATATGTGCGTGCGTGCGTGCGTGCATGTGGATCTCATCATGGTCTGCGGGGCCAGGGACGTGTGATACGTCATCACTCCAAATCGACATGACTAGTGGAAATTCTGCTTCCTCCGTTCTTACATTTTATAATTTTTCTTTATGACAAGTCTTTATTCATTAACCACTTCATGCCAGGGCATTTTTCAATATTGATGACGCTGGGCCGGCATGAATATCATTTTTTACGTTTTCAAAATCCTTCAAAAATTCATAATTTCATTTAACGGTCCTTTATAGCTGCAAGAGGTAATCTTTAGGCACTACTCTAAGTTGACAGGTGACCTTCATTGATGCCCGAGTATTTCAGCCAGGCCTGCAGCCGTGTAAACAGAGCCCAGATTGTGCGGTGTTATATAACTTTCTTTTGTTCACGAACCTGGATCAGTGCACTGCTGACCTCTTTTCAATAGGGGCCAGATTAGCATGCAGCGGTGCTGTGTGGCTCGTCGCTGCGGTGGTGGAGCACTTTTGTCCCCAGTGGTAATCCGCTTACTCTCAATGCCCCCAAACCCTGATATACGGTTTCAAAACAAGACTGAATTATCACAACTTTTGAGAGCGAAAAATGTCGGTAATGCCCAGCAGCCTGGTCTTTTGTTCAGAGTACGGACTTTTGTTACAGGGTCCTGTTTCCTCTGTCCGAGTTCGGAGACCCCGGCCACGCATATAAACCATACGTCTCCGAGTTCGGAGACCCCCGCCACGCATATAAATCATACGTCTCCGATTTCGGAGTCCCCGGCAGGCAGTGGTTTAACTGTATCTCATTTTCATAAATTTTTTAAAATCAAATTCATATAACAAAACTGGCACACATGCCTTTAAACAAAAAGTTAAGCACACTTGTACACATGTACACTTTACATACAGTCGATTGGTGATACATACATCAAACAGGATGGCAGCTTTCCCTTAACCACTTCGTGCCGGGGGCTCCGGTAACGGAGCCATAGGCCTTACATTTGGGGCCGGGGACTCCGAGATCGGAACTTTACTATAAGAAAAAAAAGTTGCTGGGCGTTTCTTAAAAAAGTTTGGGGCTGTCAGTTAAAAAGTTTAGGCCATCATCGGCCGGTGAATTGTGACTTTTTTATAGCCGGGGTGACCGAACTTCTTTTATAGCCGGGGTGACCGAACTTATTTTATAGCCGGGGTGACCGAACTTATCAAAGCCTTGAATAAAAGTACGAGCTCCTGAGAGCTGCTGGGCCCTGCCAATCAATCCCTGTATTCTTTCAGCGCAGAGCGCTGCAATTAGCGAAGGTAATCCGTGTATTGTTTAGCAGAGCGCATTTGTTCGCGCGGCCGGGCGCTCGCAGGGGATTATCGCTGCACTGCACCGAAGACAAAGCGCGGGCTGTGCGGGCTCATTATGCACCTGCGCCCCATGAATGACCCAGCCCGGGCGCTGCTGGCCCTTGCCACGTTGACTGACAGGGCACGGCCCTCGCTGCTTGAGAATAAAAACGCCTTGCAGTGTTCGCGTGTGTTCATATTGGGTATCGTGTTATTTAGAGTACAGACAACATGGCTGAAGTTATATCCGGAGAGTCCAGTTCTTCCAGCGAAAGCGAGTTTTATCTGAGTTCAGACGAAGTTTCTTCGTCTTTTTCATCACCGCCGTCACCTGCTCAAGTACAGTCAAGTACAGAAATTGACAGTGATGTACCCTTGGCGGTATATGCCAAGCGCAAGAGACAGTCCCGTACACAGACCGCCGCGTCGACCAGCAGCAGTGCCGCACCGTTCCAGTGGACAGATGAAGACAGTACACCGCTGAAGTACGGCTTCACCGGTAATGGTGGTGCCGTCGACCCCCGCCTGCATCGCAGCTCGACCTGCAGTGAAGCCTTTGAACTGTTTTTTGACGACGTTCTCTACAACAAGATGGTGCAAGAGAGTGACCGGTATGCCGTGCAGAGGCCCGCTACGACATCGGCGCACATGCGATCATGGACTGATCTGAACATTAGAGAACTGAAGGCCTTTCTGGGCCTTTGCATAATGACGGGCATTGCGAAGCACCCCACCCTTCATAGCTTCTGGTCCACCGACCCACTACTGAAGATGAGCCTATTCCCGTCCGTCATGCCCCGAGATCGCTTCCTTGCCATCCTGCAGTCCCTGCACTTCAACGATAACACCGCCATGCCAGATGACTGCACCGACCGCCTCTTCAAAGTGCGCCCAGTCGTCGACCATCTTGCTCAGAAGTTTGCCACTGTCTACGTTCCTCAACGGGACATTTCCGTCGACGACTCCCTGCTGAAGTTTTACGGGCGTCTCCGCTTCGCTACCTACAACCCCAGAAAGAGGGCCCGCTTCGGCATCAAGATGTACAAGTTGTGCCAGAGCACCGGGAGTGCCGCCGGGTACTGCTACAACTTCAAAATCTACACCGGCCAAAGTAGAGGAGACCTCCCAGCAACTACACAAGTGGTGATGGACCTGGTGAACGACCTAAGTGGTAAGGGCTACAACCTTGCCCTCGACCGGGCCTTCAGCAGTCCTGATTTGTTTCGACGACTTCACAACCAGAAGTTCAACGTCGTTGGCACCGTCATGGGGAACAGAAAAGGGATGCCGAAAGACCTGCAGTTCGTCAAGCTGAAGCGGGGCGAAACAGCGTCCCGGTCGGCCGACCTGGGTGTCAGCTGTTCTCTCCTGGCCATGGTGTGGCGAGACAAGCGCAACATCCGTATGCTCTCCACCATGCATACGGCAGACATCCGTGGCACCGGCAAGCAAGACAGGACAGGGCAGGAAAAGCAGAAACCGACCTGTGTCATTGAGTACAACGCCCTGATGGGGGGCGTTGACAAGAGCGACTAACTAGCGGCAAATCATCGAGCAACTCGTAAGTCCCTCAAGTGGTACAAGAAGCTTTTCTTCTACCTGCTCGACTTGACGCTGGTGAACACCTACGCCGTGTACCTGGCCGTTGATCACCGCCTCTCCTTCCTCGACTACCGCTTGGGTCTTGTCCGTGAGCTGCTGTTCGACGAGCCCTTGCCCGAGTACCGCCCTCAGCACGATACTCCACCAGTCAGCAACTCCCGCTTTGTTGGCCGACACTTCCCCGTGGACTTTGAGAGGACCAGCTATGGCGACTTCCGCTACCGGCGGTGTGTCCTCTGCGCTTCCCGTGGTCTGCGAAAGAAGACGCACTTCGAGTGCGACACGTGCCACCAGCCCCTCTGCGTCGCCCCCTGCTTCAAGGAGTACCACACTGTCCACTAATTGACACTTTGAACATTTATTTTCATGGACATTTTCATTGACATTATATTTTGCGTTTTTCATGTGTGTTTTGACTTGATGCCCCACTTATCTAGTAGAAAACAATATGTCATTTCTGGTGGTTTTACTAGGTGGTCATAGTTTCAGCCTTTGAAAAAAATGACAAAGACAAAGTTTCTGGAACGTACTGCTTTGAGGATGTAGTATTTTCATCTCTTGAAAAAGTGGCACATTTTCTTGTAATGGTTTTACTAGGTGGTCATAGTTTCAACCTTTGAAAAAAATGACAAAAAAGACAAAGTTTCTGGAACGTACTGCTTTGAAGATGTAGTATTTTCATCTCTTGAAAAAGTGGCACATTTCCTTGTAATGGTTTTACTAGGTGGTCATAGTTTCAACCTTTGAAAAAAATGACAAAAAAGACAAAGTTTCTGGAACGTACTGCTTTGAGGATGTAGTATTTTCATCTCTTGAAAAAGTGGCACATTTCCTTGTAATGGTTTTACTAGGTGGTAATAGTTTCAACCTTTGAAAAAAATGACAAAAAAGACAAAGTTTCTGGAACGTACTGCTTTGAAGATGTAGTATTTTCATCTCTTGAAAAAGTGGCACATTTCCTTGTAATGGTTTTACTAGGTGGTCATAGTTTCAACCTTTGAAAAAAATGACAAAAAAGACAAAGTTTCTGGAACGTACTGCTTTGAGGATGTAGTATTTTCATCTCTTGAAAAAGTGGCACATTTCCTTGTAATGGTTTTACTAGGTGGTCATAGTTTCAACCTTTGAAAAAAATGACAAAAAAGACAAAGTTTCTGGAACGTACTGCTTTGAGGATGTAGTATTTTCATCTCTTGAAAAAGTGGCACATTTCCTTGTAATGGTTTTACTAGGTGGTCATGTTTTCAGCCTTTGAAAAAAATGACAAAAAAGACAAAGTTTCTGGAAAGTACTTATTTATTCCTTGCACCGGTGTTTGATTTTTATTCGATTAGAAAGAGTGTAAATTTATTTTACTACTTTTATGAGTTCGACTACTTCAATGAGAAAAGAAAACACAAGAGAAATGACAAGAAGAAAATAAGAGAAAAAGAAGTTCTCTCCAAATATTTGTCTGTGTGTATTTCTATGTGTACGAGCCCTTATGTAACGCACACAATGGGGGCTCTACACAGAGCTGGCGGCATGGCCGCAAAACCGAAGGGTCAATGGAGGTTGCTTGTGAGGGCTAGACTCGCCACGGGACACCCATTTTATGGGGTTTAGGCGTTCAGAAAAAAAAGATATAAATTTTTGAAGATTTTTGAAAAACGAAAATATGAAAAAATTGCCCGGCAGCGCATATAACGGTTAAAAAAAAGCACCCGGCAGCAAGTGGTTAAGACGAGGTCCAGATAATACAAGCTAATTCAGTAAGTCCCAAGGCCCTCGTATTAACGAGAGTCAACTGTATATCCCCAATAAACCAGCCCCTACATGGAATTACTCACTAATTGCATTAACCCCAACCCTCCTCAATCCTCCAAAATCTTTCGGGCTGTTTTGGAGGATTGAGGATGAATGGCAAAAGTGTTTGGTGGATTGTGAAGGATGCCGTGTGAAGGTTGTGGGTTGGACCTTGTGTTGATAATGCTTAGTCATGCATAAATTTTGCCCAACCTTACTTTGAAATCAATGGCACTGCTCAAGAAAGTAATGAGCACTGCCTCAACATAATGGCAGGAATTGCCAGAGGAATTTGAAGGACAAGTTGATAGGCCTCATTTCTGTCAATTATTTGATATACCATTTTGTCAAATCATTGAGAATCATGTACATGTATATCCTGTGAAACATCCCAAAAATCGACCATTTTTCTAAAAGCCACACAGAATGTACATACACAACTCAAAATAGCATACATGTTTTGCTGTTCAACTACCACATGCACAACACATGGTGTGTGTTGCGGGTTGGTTTCATACTTATGTTCTAGCCTGCTGCCCACATTCCCACACATGTACATAAGTCGGAATACACAAAACACCCCATTCTGCGATTACTTTTAAACATTCCATTCTACGATTACTTTTACTACCACTACCCAATGTGCATACCACAGTATTTCAGAGGGAGTAACATACATCTGTGTAGTTCTTGATCACCTGTACTAGACTTTACCAAGTCTCACATAAATCTTATTTTGCAAATAAGCTTGAAGCTTGGAGTGGGTTATTCTTATTATTTGTAATGTCGTTTTGTTTAGTCCATTGATTTTTATTTTTGTTGAATATTGTCCTACCAATATCTGTTCTTAATGGGCGAATAAATAATACTAAAAAATAATAAAAAATAATTCCACCAAAAAGGTTAAACCCAAAAAAAAGCCACAAAACCGAAGGAATCTCACCCCTGCTATAGTAACTAAAGTTCGACCTATACCCCTGAAAGATGGATGGTTTGGAGCATGGTTTCATCACTGGTTATCAGTAACCAATTTCATTTATCTGAAAAGAGGAAACCATTCACATAAAAATAATTGGACAAGATGTCCAACTTCAAATGCCACAAAATTTGCATTGACAGTTCACTCGCCCACTGTGGCACGGCAACCCACGCGAGATGGTCGCTGAAGAAGCATAATATCATGAAAGAATATTGTGATTGGTGTCATGCAAAATGTACATCATGAAAATGCAGTCTCATTGGTGGGTACGCTAGATCTTCTTGCAGCAATATGAATAATTTAGTGTTGGGCGATTAGTTGGGCTCTTGAGATGTGATAACCAAGCAAACTTATTTGGGTGTATATTTATCGGAATTGGGAAGGGAATGTTTGTTTTAATGTTTGTGTGATCAATGTAAAATATATTGATTTCTGAATCGTGCTTTACGCTTACCATGACTACAGAAAACTGGAAAATGGTTCCAGCGTATCATGTTTGAGGGATGCATCTGGAGGGGTGGGCGATTAGGCCCGTGCTGCGGCTGGAAATTTTGTGGAAACACACTCATTTTGAGCATGAGCAGTACAATTTCAAATTAAATTCATGAACACAGAAAACACAAACATAGACATGAGATCAATTTTTGTGGATGAACCTGCAGAAGAATTTGTGGCGGCAGTGTTTTTCAACTTGCAACTGTTAAACTGTATTTGTAAACAATGTAGTGGAACATCTGCGACCCTTTTGGGCAAGAACTGTACCCTGACTGGTTGCCACATTTCCCTTGCGCCTTCTTTGGCAACGGTTCGGCCGGGCGGGAACCAGTGTGATGCACTGTGCATGTGTTTTCACCACTGCGATTTGTAAATGGGTCGCCAACAATAGTTTTTCAGGCAATGGAGTCACAAAATTCATTCGTTGCAACAGGAATTTCTTAAAATGCGATTTCCCTGTAACAGATTTTTCACCGGGACCACAGACTTGTGTTTGTTATAACTGTAATTTCGTTATGGCCGATTTTGTAATAGCGAGAGTCGCCTGTATACAAGTATACTGTGAATATCACGCAGATGTACACTGTACGAGGTGAAATACCAAAAAAAAAGTCTGATCCTCGAAAAGACAGAATAAACTACGAACACTATTACACAATACAAGAGACTTTATTCTTCCCTTGATTATTTAGCATGCATGCAAATGCAATATGAATATTTAATTAGCATATTGTAACACCCCCCTCCCATTTTCACAAAAGATTTGTGCGATTCACGGGGATTGACTTTTGAGGCCCCAAAAACTGGAATTCTGGAAAAAACTGGAGAAATCACATCCCTGTGCACCCAACCCCCCCCCCCAAAAAACCCAACCCCCAAGTACATGTAGGGACATAGAGGATTTTGGAGCAGTGAGGATTCAGGTACCTTTCATTTTGTGCACAAGCAAAGGATTGAGGAAGAATGAAGTTTTCCAAGTTGGGTCATTGGAGGATTTTGGAGGATTGAGGATGTGCCCTAGTAAAAGGCCCTAGAGAGTTGGGGTTAATGAAATACATGTACAAACAATCGCCCAGTTTTCATTTGTGGGACCAAAATGCATGCAAGTTTCACTATTTTAATGGACAAGAGATTAATACATGTAAATGTTCCTAGCATCCAACATTGTCCAAAAAGTGAGAAAAACAGGAAAAAGGGGAAGAAAAACAACCGTTATCCATTTGAGTCACAAACGTGCATGTTTTCATCAAAGGTACAACTTAACTAGGGTACAAGTTGACCAGGGTACGAGTTGACCGGCTGGGCTGGAAATTAAGGGGCGCATGTAGCTAAAATGCACCTGTTTGTCTCAGAAATGTGCCTGTAAAGACGGGAACAAGTACTTATGCCCGTTTGATTGCATTATTGTAGTGAAAATACATGTACGTGAACATTTTTACAGTTTGTTTCTATTTTTGTCATGAAAAATACCTAAACTTTTTGACTTCACTTCAGATCTGCCTTGTCATGGAACCATAACACGGTACAATTTTTTTAACGATGTCACCGAGCACAGCCGCAGTCTCACATGCGATGCATGCACACACATGAATGTACACACACATACCCGCAGCCAGTGTCACCATCTCACTGAATGGTCTGCACAGAGGCCATGTCTGAATTGATAGGACTGGAATTTACACACGATTGTATGGAAACTGGCGATGACTACAACCTCCTAGACTCGTGCATAAATTCAAGCCAAATGAGTGGATTCAGCTCAGACTTCAGTTTCACTGGTTCCAGTCACAGCTTGAACATGTGGTTTTGAACGCTGCTCCAAAATAGCTTAAACCAGCAAAACTAAAGCCTAATCCACTCATTTCGAAAATGCTCAATTGCTGCAGTTGGTTCCCCTTTACATCTGTGTGCATATGTATCTTATAAAGGCCCGGTGCCGGACTGTTGGCGTCGCGTCGCTAAGCACAAAAGCAACAGCAAGGACCAGGGTCTTTGCTATTTTTCTTGAACAAATGTCTTTAATATTGTATGGGAGCTACTTGCTCCTATCAACTGACAAATTCAGCTGTCTAGGGAGTAAGTCCTTCCTCCCGTAATAATTAGCCCAACTTCGAGCCCTGACCGGGCTATGAGTTGACTGGGGTACGAGTATGTAGTCACTTGTATGTAGTCAACTCTACGTCTTGAAGAAAGACTAGCATAGGGGTTACAGCAATTGACACCAACCCTATAGAGTGTACGTGTGCGTGTGTTGTATGGTTCCGTCATGATGTGAAATGTATGTACACTTTACGTTTATCGTATCATGTTTACATGGTCGATTTTTTTACAGCTCAGTACACACGTGTGTTTGATACGGGCACTCTTAAATACATGTAGTTCTACAAAGTACAATGCCAACACAAACGCTGCTGACATGTTGAAAAAAAAGGGCCAAAAAGCAACGAATCTCAATCCAGCAGCCCTGTTAAGTCTGGTGGACCTGAAACTGCCAAAGTCTTCCTTGAAAACCTGATGAATCAGGGCTCGACAATCACCAGGATAACAACAGCCCACCGCCACCGCCTGCTCAGGTTGCTGGTCTCTTGTATAACACCACAAGTTCCATGAGTTATTTCAAGGAGCACCGACAGAGTAGTCAAGTATATATAACTTGCAATACAGTTACCATATTCTATTCTTTTAATTTTTTTCTAACATAAGCTAATGGTGCATGTATCTTTTCAGATTTTAAATTGCATGCACTGGTGCACGTAGCATATTTTTCCTAATTCGAAGCATGGTACAAGTTAACTCAGGTACAAGCTGACCCAAAATCACACAGACAAGATATTAAGTTCTGTGAATGAACTTGAAGAAATCTTGCAACATCGATGTTTTTTTCGATGCGTGAGGAAATACATGTACGATCCCTGCGGGATGAATAGACTGGTTGCCACACTCCACTACGCATTCTTTTGCATGGGTGCAGCGAGGCGGGAACTGGTGCTTTGCGCAAAGAGAACTCATGAAATTAACAGAAGTTGCTTTTCACATGTTGCAAGTGTGACTGGGAAAACATGTAAACACAGGCGTTATGATGAGAAATAAGTTGTTTTTTGGTGTTTGTTAACCCTCCTATGGTTTTACAGCACAAATGTGCACAAATGCTCACAGTCACTGGTGAGCATGTAGTTTCTATATGAAACTCAAACATGCACAGGTTCAGTGTGTACACAGTAGGTTGTCAGCACAAAATGACCCAGGGTCTTTTGTGCAGTCCTCTTCACTGCATTTGGTTTACTGTATAATTATGCACATTAAACAGTGAAGCACAGTTCTTGGGCAGCACAAAAGTGCAATCTGATATTCCTGTGAGGGACAGTTAGTGCAGTGCACAACACAACACAGCCGTGTTTCTTTGAGGTGCTTACTAAATGACCCAAAGAGTGACTTCAGCATAGGAGGGTTAAGACAGAAAATAAATAGGATTTATTTATTTGTCGTTCTTATATTTAATAAATTTGTTTTCTCTAAGTTGGCAATACAAATTTTAGGGTCTTGCCGAAAAATTAAGGCCAGTCAGGAAATCGGAGGCATTGTTTTTGCCATTGCAAGTTGAATTCTCTGACCGTTATTTGTCTCACAATACCTATCGTAAAAACAAAGAAACCTATAAGACAAAAGCCTATTTAAAACAATTCACTTACCAATGGTAAGCTTACAGGTGATGAGGACAAGAAGCTTCTGCAAGGTGGATCAAAATTTATTATTTTCATTTTATTTCTCTACATTTTTCTGGTTTAATAACATCAGGCCATACAAACTAATAGCTGTGCTTCCTGTTACACTGAAAAAAAATAGGTTGGGTAGGTGGGCAGTATCTTTTTCTTCTGAAGTTTTTCGTTCAAAAATTGTAGGGTGGGCAATTTTTCTTTTTAAATTAAAAAGTGATTTTGAGTGATAGTCTGCTCTACACTGAGTCCATCCACTGCTTTTTCTGAGATTCGTAACTTGTGATCGGTCTTGTCAAAGATTATATCCAAGTCAGAGCCTCTTCAGATAATTATGCATTTGTGTTACGACATTTCAATAAGATAAATGTTCAAAAATTGTTTGGAAGCTTGTACAAAATGAGGCACACAGACCACTTAAAACCGGCGCTATGATGTATAACACATTAACTTTGCGCACCCCATGCCAGTTATCACGAAACCCTGTATCAACAAAAGCAAAAATGTACTAACCTTATTTCAAGCCGTAAATTCACATTGAAATGTGTGCTATCGCAAGTTATAGTGAAGATTGTTTGTCGCTACTTCAGGTGATGCACGAATGGCTGTAATGAGTCCCACTGACACATGTATGAATATTGATGTTTCATTGGCAGCCAATCACATCACAATGACCGGATGGTCCCAGGATGCTGTTTTCACACAAGGCTTGCACTTGAGCCTAACCGCACAGATAGGTTATCATTGTACGCACGTACTACACATTTGCATATACACTGCCGTGCAAAAGTCCGATCGCACGTGAGTGCACGATTTCAAACAACTGTTTTCCTGTAAAATATCCTGATTTGTGAATAGAGGACCAAACCTATGTGATGTGTCTTTATTTTAGTTGAATAAATTCATGTTTCTAGTGTCTGAAAACATTTCTGCCACTCAATAATGACGACGATTTCGCGACAGGTTTTTGCAACATGTAAAAACGCCATCTTGGATTGCCTCATTACGTATTCATGAGCTCATGAATATCATTATCCTGACATTTAAACCAATGGCAACAAAGTTCGCGCAGCGGGAAAAGCTTTGTAATTCATATTTATGAGGCAAACTGGAACCCCCATTCACAAAAATGGAAATTAGACAGGCCAGGCTACATGAAGGGAGTTCTTCTTAGCATCTGAATTGCTTACCTATGACCTTTTGAAACAAAACAATAGCTCGGAATACTCCACTTACCAACCATGAAAAGGGATGATTGGGGCTTGGCATCGGGAGGGGACTTCCTAAAGAGAGGACTCGGAATTGGCGAGTATTACGTGAGAACTGATCTCAGGACGTAAAGGGAGTTTATTTCCATTGATGTCCGTGATGCTGTGCACGGGCAACGACCGAGAGGGGCAACAGGTTTGGGTTCATGATCGCCTGCTTGGTGTCACCCCTGAGCTCGAAGTTGATCTGTCCAGTGTGACCAGCGTTGCAGTTCACCGCTGTATCAAGCCAATTGGCTGATGCAGGACTTCATAGGCAAGTTGCCAGGCATGAGCCCAGCGTCATGCATGGATCCGAAAGTCAGACAGCTAGCTCCGGCCAGCCTGGCCCGCGAGCCCCGGACGGTCACCCGTAATGACCGCGTTCAGCGTGAAGACAGGCCTCAGAATTAAGGGGCTTTTTCAAGATTTGGGAGGGACTGGACTGCCAAATTATCAAGGATTTCTTGCCTTCAATGCCAAGAAGGTGTCAAGCCGTTATTGACGCTCACAGGGCCTAAACACACTACAATCCATGGGCCATCCTTCATGCTTTTCGGAAACGGGGCGCTGCCATCTTGGATTTTGCCGATAACGATATGTTAATGAGGATACTCTCCATTCACTTTGTGCACATGGAACAGAAACGATGTCATTTTTTAACATTTTGGTGACTTTGAAGAAATGATTCATGAAATAAAACATGAATTTATTGGAATATGGATATTACCAAAGACACGGGCATAGTTTTTATTCACATCTTTATTGCATTTAATGATTAATAGGAATAAATATTTTGTGCACGTAGGTGCGATCGGACTTTTGCACGGCAGTGTAGATTCAGTCGCGTGCATTACGGAGCTCCAGTACTGTTCGGTGTCTGAACGAGGGCTGGCAAAGTATGTCGTTGGTAGAAAAAGGACAAATCAGTACTTATGCAAGGAAGAAAAAACCTGTCTTAACCTGACTGTGGTGTAACAAATGAAAGGATGAAGTCTGATATGAATCCGATTTTCTCATGACACCGAAATCAGTGTGAAGATTTGGCCGCGCCGTTACATCCACGATACATGCCCAGCTGACACTTTTAAGTGCTATTGCCAGGTACAATGTACCTGCGGCAAGTTGTCCGTGATGCTAAATCTGTCCAAACCATTTCTTGCAAGAGAATAGTTAACATCAAAAATAAAATGCTACATATGTAAAATTTGTATGAAGCCTAATATAACTTTATTTTCAACTTAATGCACATTTTAGTCATAATGTCCCCCCCCTTAAATCGTGATTCACATTTTAGTATTGCAATTTGGCTTGGGCGGTACTTCGGTATTACCGAATACCGCAGTTTTGTTTATAATACCGGACAATACCGACTAACAATCCATTAATACCAGAATAACGACTAATTCAGTATTGAATTTCAATACCGCGGTATTCCGGCTTATTTGTTCAGAATGTTCCCACAAGCCTCATAAGATGAAAGCAGACAATTATATCCACAACAGTGACTGCATCCTTTGTGGTTTCAGTCATCCAGCATCATGTTTGTATTGTCTATTTTGGTGAGGAGATAAGACGTAACGTGATACTTCAGCATGCACCCATCAACCTGCCTGTCAAAAGGTTTTGTTTCCCTATTGCCCCTGTCAAGTTTGCGGTTTTGGAATAACTTGTAGGCAGTATTTCTTGTATTACTCATTGGCATTTGTATACACGTACATGTATCAGAGCCCTACATGTTGGGAATTAAAAATCATGTCGAAGAATCATGACCTGGCGCGGACAGCCCCACACAACTTGCATACAAGCGCTTAGTGCCAATGAGGTCAATCCACGAAATCAGGGTTTTCGCCAAGGGTTCAGCCGCGGACGTTAGGATGTCCATAGTTTCAGTCGCAGGACACCCTGCTGCATGAATTGCGCTTTTTCTGACACTCTAAATCACAGCGACACCCTTTAATTTCGGCATGAGCTCCATTTCAGGTTTCATTTACGTTGCAGCAGAAAAGCAGCAAAAACTGGATCCCATGCCATGCCATGGTTTTTAAAATGGCCCTGGCGTGCAGTGCATCAACAACGTATGTTTAGATCGGGAACCTACCAAACCGTGTGCGTGATCGCGACACATGTACATGTAAAGTATGGTATGTGTACTGTACATGTACAGCGCACTCGGTGCGACTTGCGCTGCCATTTCTAGGTCATATTGTTTATAATGTCATGTCATAGAAGAAGTGCCATATTTTAGATGAATTGTGTTAAGTGTGAGATGCATAAACTTGGATAAGGTTGAGAAATTTTCCTCAGAAATTGGTCAACAATAGTTGGGCCACCCGAACAACAGTTGGGACTGTCCCAGCTATAGTTGAAACAGATGCTACAGTTGGGGTGTAACAGAGGCATTGTGGGAAGGCAAAAGGTTCGATGTTTGCACCTTTTTACTTCCCACAATACCTTTCTACCATTGTGCAAAATCACCCATGCAGTAGGCCCTCTATTTGTGATAAGGCTTATTGTGATAGGCCTAGGTCTAGGCTACACGAAAAGGTCATGCTATTTAGCGTCAACAAGTTATTCAAGCATATTTATGCAAAGATTTTTTATATAAAATCTTAATTAGGATCTTACATATCAAATTCAATGTATTATCTGAAATGATATTTGAGTGTTGAAATTTGAGTGACGAAGTCGGGCCTGGTTGTGCAGTCCGACCGGCCGCCATCTTGTTTTCACGTGAACGGCAGAGGGAAGAAAGATGGCGGCCTCCATACATGACGAAAATTTTTGTTTTCCTGTGAGAATCTGGAAGCAAATTTGGTGTTTCTCTTACACAGTGGCAAGTGTTAAGAGTCTTTAAAATATAAAACCACTTTTAAATCTGTACGGGGTATATTGAAATTGTTGATACTTTGTTGACGCTACTTTTGTTCACTGATGCTAAATAAAATAGCATGACCAACATGACAATCATGAACTGATAATGCATCCACTGTCATGACTGTTGCTAGTTTACTGCATGCAAGTCAACACTGCATGAATAATAAACATTTGAAATGACAGTAGGCCTAGCCATGTTAGCATGCATAGTTTCATCATGTTCATGATTGATGTTGAAAGTTACGACAGTCAAACTTTTTTGAGGAACCATAACATGCAGTCACAGTCACCATCCATGAAAACACAAGCAGACAAGGGAGTCAGCATGCCACTTGTTCAAAATGTTAAAAAGTCAAGCTCAACATGCTCAAGTTGGCAAGCCTGACATCGACAATGGCCTGGGCCTAACATTAAGTGTTTTCGGAGACGAGTAGGCATAGGCCCTAGATAGATTTTGCCCAGGATGAGTTGACCGCTGGCAACCTTATCAGCCATGTGCAACTGGCAAGTGCATGAAGTGGGTGTGTACATCACCCTTGTTGTACATGTACATTGTACATGTACATGAAGGCTACGTACACAGGTGACTGCATGCCAAAGCAGGTTCACCCCAAAGCCACTCACCAGAACATCGTGACAGATTTCGTTTAATTCGCGCTCGATCTTGCTACGATAATCCTTTGCCATTTGTTGCTTCTTTTCATTGCCCTCGGACTTCTGCTCGATGCTACTGATGACCCTCCAGGACGAACGCCGAGCACCCACGACATTCTTGTAAGCAACAGACAGCAGGTTCCGCTCTTCGTTCGTCAGACCGGACGCGCTTGGCGATTCTACATCTAGAAGTTCTGTCACACTTTTCATGGCTGCCGCCATGTCATCGTACCGCTCTGCTTGCTCGGCAAGCTTGGCACGCTGTACCAGCTGCTCTTTTTTCGTTTCGTCCTCATTCGACATCGTGAAACTGACTGAAAAACGGACAAAGTATGAGGAAGATATTCAGCCCCGATAGGCCAACAATCCCAATCAATTTCTCCGAAAATGGGCAGTCGGTTCCAGATCTCAAAATGGCGGCTACTACAGGCTAGTCCTGCCCACTAACGTTGAAATAAACAGCAATATTCATCCGCTTGGTGAACCCATGCTGCTATATCACTTTATTTGCACCATAAAATGGTAATGCAAGAAAAGTTGGATTGAGATTTTATTTGTGTGTTTTAAAATGTTGCAAACAGTGAAACAAAACATTTCAGGTTTTAAGGGCACCTTTTTTTTGCCGCTTCACGCCCTCGGACGACCCTTACTACACACACTACATACGTAAAAACCGCACAAACCAGCGCGATGCGGCTGGGCACAATCACCATGCCCACTGCACTACGGGCACTAGATGAACGTACTACTTCATTAGGCTAATATGCCGCTTCACGTGAAGGGTTTCCAGCGGTGAATCACACGGGTTTAGAACGTCACCGTTACCACGGTCACCATTGGCCAGAGTCCTCATTGACTCGAATGAGATCATCGCAAAAAAATTCCAGGGACTTTTCTTCGGGGGGGGGGGGGTGCCTACTTCGTAACCGCTGATAATTAGTAAACTACTCAAGAAAAATTCTCAGTCCAGTAGATAGGTGGAATTTGCTGTTTTCTGTCAATAATCCTATTTCACGTTGGCGGGCAATGGGAACCACAAATTTAACTACTACAACGCATTCTTTTTTTTATTTCAGTGTTCTCCACAGCCTGATATTATGGCAGGTGAGGGCGGCACGTGTTCGTGGAGCGCGAAGCCATTACGGTGTGGGGTCCGGGGCCCGCTAATAAGGGCCCCAGGAAATTTTGAATTCTATAGATGCTCTAAGGTGCAATCTGAGGTATTTCCTGGGCACTTTCTTTAGACTCCTAGAACCTAATTTGCTCTTATTGAAAAGGCAGGATTGTTTTCGGGAGGTCATCAAAAGTTCAATGATTTTTTTCTGGGGCACTTTTTTTTTAATTTTACTGATTGGAACTCGCCATCCAGCGGATGGTTTGGGATTTCATGTACAACGTGTACGTGGGCTCAGGGCGATTGGATGATGCACTGTTGCTTTCCTAATTCTAGATCTCAAAAATAAATCCATAGTCAGATTCTAGCGACAAAATCCTGCAATTCCAGTGAAATATGGTCTGTCGTCCACCTTGCGTATTTGGAAAAACTTCAAAATTACCTTCAAAATCTAAGCTCTTAATCTGGACTTATGGGATCGTCAAAAAAGTAGTAGGCATGGAGAGTTCCTGACCAGCCTCCTGGTCTAGAAGGTACTTTCCCTGACTACGAGACTTCCCCAACTTAGGGACTTTCCCCACCCCCCGTGGAATTTGATCGCTGACGGCGACATCACACAAAAGTTGGGCTCAAGAAGGGACTTTCCCTTACCACGTGACTTCCGGACTAAAAGGGACTTCTCCAACCTAGAAGGGACTTCTCCCCAAACTTGTGACTTCCGGACTAAAAGGGACTTTTCCAACCTAAAAGGGACTTTCCCTAACCAAGGGAGTTCCCCAAACCTAAAAGGGACTTTCCTTTACCAAGGGACTTCCCAACCTAGAAGGGACTTTCCCCAACCAAGGGGCTTCCCCAACTCATTAGGGACTTTCCCCACCCCCGGGGGATTTGATTAAAGGCAACTATACAAACTGGGAACTAACGACTACTTTCTTTGCCGACGACTTGATTCACGTTTGATTCACGATTTTTACAAAAAGTTGCAAACGGCAAGGTCAAATTCAAAATGGAAAAGCCCAGAGTTGAAACGAAACTAAGCGTTTTCACATTTACGAGTAAAAATAACGTAGTCATTTCTAAACAAGCAGTCAAAGATGCGTTAAACCAACAAATTGGCAAGCACCTCGGAGACTTGGAAGCTCACGAGCCTAAAGAACTGGCAGTTAAAACTGCAATTATTATAATGTTCAAAACAAAGCTGATCAAGAGTGCATTCGCTGGGCGTTGAGAGCTGCTTTAAAATTATATTCCAACAATGTCAAAAATCAGTTGGAAACCAATCCAAATTATCAAATACACGAGGATAGAACTTCAACTTTTACTAGAGACGACGGTTTAAATTTCGCAAAAATAGACTTTTCCGCACCCTTGTCGCAAATTCCGCGCATCGAGTCATTTTGGTATTTGGTTACAAGGGTAAGGACGGCATCTACATACCTTATTAAACTAAACACATTAGTGAGCCCGTCAATTTACTCTTTTTTTTACTCGAGGTGAAACGAGCCCTTACTGCAGGATTAAAAGTGTCTCTCGGTTGATGGGCGACGTCAGCAATCACAACGGCAAATCGTATTGGTGCTTGAATTGCCTGTCTCACTTTCAAACTGAACAAAGAAGATAGTTAAGGAATGGACACGGCGCCTTGTAAAGTGCAGTTACCCGTAAAAGGCTAAAATATTCTCAAGTTTGAAAACTACAATAACAAACAAGACGGCCGTTTCGCGGTCATTTACGCAGATTTCGAGTCTGTTTTGGAGCGCCTCCCACCACAACCGTCAAACACGGTCAAAGTACACCACCGCAAGCCATGCGGCTATTCTTACACGGTCGTTAGATGCAACGGCGTTTGCACAAGTCGCGAAACCTACAGAGGCCAAGACGCGGCCGTTAAATTTGTGCAATCACTGTCCAGAGAAATTGCCGGAATCAATAAAACATTTGCCAATCCAAAGCCCCTCGCTTGGTAGCACGAATTGCAAAAAATCTACGAGAAATGCAACGCCTGCAGGATCTGTTAAAACCTGTCTATCCATCCAAAGAATCTCAATGCCGATGCCAAATCCAGGACGAACCAAAGACTAAAAACGAAAAGGCGGCTTTTTCTTCCTTAAACGACCGCGGTTTCAGAGACCAAATTCGCATGACTTGCGAAAAGCCCACCAACAACCCAGCGCGAAATTTTTGAATATCGACCAAATAGAGGTTTAGGGAATGGGCGATAGATATACTAGAGAAGTACTATTAACCAGCAAAAAAAGTCCCAATTCATTGGTTACCTTGGACACGATAGTCAAAAACGCCATGGACGTCGGGTACTCGGAAAAGGGATTTGTTAGAAATGTATTGGGTTTCAAAAATTACGGAATAAAAATAGCACAGGCTAGTTTAAAAACCATCAAACCGAAACGGTCGCAAAGGAAGAATTGCCCGAAGAGGCAGACCAAGTTAGCGACATAGTCGTTAAGATTACGGAAGACAGGCAGGTACAGACCGAAGGATTAAACTTTCGAGAATTGGAAGCTCTAAACAAATCTTTACAGACATTCAAAGCCAAGTTACTTTAAAACCAGGGCAAGTTCGACGAATTGGACGAAAAGATTCAACTGGTCAAAAATGAATTGGAAGAAGCTACTACCGATGCGGAAAGAGCGGAACTTTTAGAACAATTGGGCAACTTACAAGTCGTAAGGCGAGGTGGGTTAGAAATCATCAACAGAATACCGATCAAATCGGAGTCAAATCAATCGCATAAAAGATACGTTCGAAGCAGACTTGACATTGGGCGAAAAGATTAAGGTGGTTTTTAGAGAACAAGGCATCATTATCGTAAGTATTTTAACGGCTTTTTGTTAAGCGGTAAGTGCCATCGTAGCGAGCGTTGTTGCCTCTGTCAGAGCTGCCGGTACTCCGGAACCGGGGCCAACACCGGAACCAGCGCCGACACGGCACGAAAACCAACACCGGCACCACCGTCAAAATTTGGCAAATGTGTTGAAGAAATTGGGTCTGAAAGCGCTTGCGGCTTTACCGGGGTTGATCGGTAGTATATTAAGTTGGATATTAAACGTGGCGAGTAAGACGGTTGGTTGGATCGCCGATCACCCGTGGACGTTGTTTGTGGGCGTGGGCGTTTTAATCTTGACCTATGTTCAAAAGATGTAAGTAGTTTTAACTAAATGTTTTTGCCTTTGATTTTTTGGCCTAAGTTAACACGTTGTACAGCATAAATAACAAATCCTGCAACCGCAATCGTTCCAACGGTCAACGATAAGTTTTCTTCGTTGTGAATATCCAACGGTTTCTTTTCTAGCGGTGCTCTTCCCTGTAATATTTTTGGTATAAGATCCGGCTTTGGTTAAATTTTCGGAGAAGATTTCGTCTCTGTAACTTTTTCGGTAACTTGTTTATCAAAGTCGGTGGTCTCAGGAACGTAATTTGTAAATTGTTGTTGTATCATTCAAACGTTCTAATGCGGAAGTCCATGTCGGAGGGCACCAAATACAAACCAGGTGCCACTACGAAATTTAAAGGTGTTTTTGCGTACTTCAAAGAATCTTGAAATTGGTCGATACTTGCCTCCAAATATGGCACCGATTTAATTAATAATTCCCACGTCTGTTAGTTAAGATTTGTTAGGAATAAGATCCCACCAAGCCAGTGTTACGGCGTCAGATTGTGTAATCCAAGTCACGGTGAAGTACTCGCGTGGCCCGAGGCTTTAGTCGGTTTAGCCCAACTAAAGCCCATGTAAGTGGCTCCGGCATAGTTGCCGTTTATTAGGTGTAAATCGTGGGAGTCGTTGTTTTTGCCGGGAACTGGTATATATCCCTCGTCGTAATAGTAAGCCGTGCCCAATCCGTTTGATGTAGTGTCCCTCGTTTGTTTAAACGATTTATTTTGGTCGACGTTAAACAGTAGGCAAGTGTTGGTAATTTCCGATGATCGTAATTGTTGTGCAAGGCATCAAAGATGTCGTCGCTCGGAATGGGCATCACGCAGTCGTAAAATATTTTTCGTACCGTGTAATATACGTGAAAGCTAAACAGGGCAGACACGGTAATCGGATAATAGATGGAAACCCACCTCGCATGCCGTCGTTGCTCAATACACCGCGAAATTGAACTGATTTTGCTAAAATGAAATGGGGTCGGTTGTCCAACGCAAAAAGGCTTCGTCTGTTTTAACTCTCGGTAACTTGTTGTTTTAACTCTCGGTAACTTGTAAACCGCGGTTAAATTCGGAAAATCGGCGGAGAACCAATTATCTTTATTTACCACGATTGCTAAATGACTAAAGTTGTGTCCCATCTTTTAAATAAAGCTTTTTAAAAAGGAGGCGCGGTGGGTTTTACTTCTTTCGTGATATTTTGGTAAGCAGCTTACCGATCCTCGTACTTGACGGACTTGTACAATTCGATCGCGTGTGAGACGTATTCGTCGATGATGTATAATTTAGCGTCTGCAAGCACGCGGATTTGATCGTGTTTTTTTGGTTTTGTGAGAAAATCTGAGGGAGGCGTACTTTAGCATCGCGTAAGCCCCAAATGCTTCGAGGGCAAGACCTTCCATCACAAGTCCTAAGGGGCTGGTAATTACCCCCAATATGGTGGGAATGCCTATGGCGGCTGATGTGGCTCCCAGTGCTTCGACGCCGTATTTTATTAAGTGCGGTTAATATCCGTTTGATCTTTAAGTTTGTAAGAAGTTTCTCGTGCGTCGCGTTCTCTTAAAACCTGTCCTCGAACGTCTTCGAGTTTTTGAAGGCGGTAAATTTTTGTCGCGTTTGTTTCGGTTTGATACCCGCTTAAATCAGTGTACATTTTCGACTGACTGTCTGCCGTCATCTTTTTAAAATATACGTTTTATATTTGCGCGGTCAAAATGTTTAGTTCGATAATTAATCCGTCGTTTTCATTTTGCCAAATCCCTCCAGTTTCGCTCCTGACATAAAAAGTTAATTCGTCTATATTTATGGGTTTTTTTAGCTTTCTAGTCGTTTCAAAATCGCTGCGGAAATATCTATTTGTCAAAATCACTTGCAATAAATCAAACGACTGCCCATTGCAAAAGTTGACGTTGGTATCCACCTGAGGGCAATATACGTAAGCAAGTTTATCTGATGCCAACGTGTAACCCTTTTCAAACAAAATATTTTTAACTGAAATGACCTTGTCGCCTTTTGAGTTGTCAATGACGTTTTTCAACTTGAACGTATGAGGATTTTTGGACAAGTAAAAAGTGTGCGTCTCCATTTTACTATAAATAGGTTTTCAAAAATCTTACTTTTTATAAAGTTTAAATTTATTGACGGCGTTTGTAAAATGTTTCTCTGAGATTTGAAACAGGTCTTTTACTTTTTCGGGATTTTCTTCCGTGATGTCTTGATAACAGACGGCAATTAAAGCCTCTGGACATTTTACCCTCCAAAACTCGGTTCACTTTATGTTAGACGAGACCCGCTTGTTCTGCAGTTAATTTAACGTCTAATTCTTTAAATATCTTGCCCGTTTTAGATTTGGGATTTTTGTAGACGAAACGCTGGTTATATTTACCGCCCACATTTTCTGCTTCATCTAAATAAATGCGAGTTAATATTAGTCGCGGTAGACGAGATCAGATTCATCTCTTCTTTCCATTTTATTTGTATGTGAGCAAGTGTCCTCTTCGATTTTCATGTGGGTTGATTCTTGACCAAAAAAACGAATAAATCTCGTTCGACCGATGGTACAAAATTAGGCACCTAAAAGTAACCTCGGTTATTCCCGGGAATAACTGAGGTTTAAACTAGTTCTCAAGTTGGTTAATTCTCAAGTTTAATCTACCTTTAATTTCACGGGCATTTCCAATTCAGTCTCAGATTCAGACCCCATTCACAGTCCTGGGAAGGCAGAAAAGCAGATGGCCACTTTTCGGCCGACTATGTAAAATTGCTCCTCCGGTATGGAAAAAAAAGCAAAAAAAAAGTAGAATTCACGGTTGTTGTCAAAACGTTCGATCCTAATTTCTGCCTGCTCGAAAGGAGAAAAGCAGATGGCCGCTTTTCGACCGCCAGCGAATGAAGAAACAGTAAAATCTGCTTTTCTCGAAGCAGAAAAGCAGAAAAATATAAAAATTCATAACCAAACGATGTTCGTTTTGCTGTTTGAGGTGGCAGAAAAGTAGAAAATTCGAAAATGCATGTTTTGATTTTTGAGTTGGTAACCAGTTCCAAATAGCGACATTTTTTCTCGTAAAAAAGTCGGCCAGAGCCCGTTGTAGCAAGTTGATTTTCTAATTAAGAACTTCTTAATTTCGAGAAAATTAGTTCCTAAATAATAATTTCAGTGAATTAACAAGTGAAACTTGTGTATGAAGTTTCAGGTTTTTCAGCTGTACTACGGGCAATCAGCGACTGTCGATCCCCCAGACTGCACAGTTGACGAACCCATTATGTCACATGCACGTACTTCCTCCATGATCTCTGTTATGCCCGTGTAGTTGAGTTCTCAATGTACTATACGTACATGTACGAAAAATAGGCCCTATGTGTTTAATTTTTTGGCCAATTTAAAAAAAGGAAGAAAGAAAGAAACTCCAAAAGCCATTTTGATCATGGAGGAATAAAACACATGTTTTGATTAACGTTAACATACATTAGATGCAAATGTTTATAGGACAGTTAAGTAAGAAACAGGTATTTGGAATCACGCGTACAGTGTGACCTATTACCCGGACGTACCAGGAACGGGGGGGAGCAGGGGGCCAGTGTCCCCCTCCCCTGAATATATATAGAAGGGGGCCGGCCCCCCTTAAAAAGTTCTGTAATTTGCATTCTCAGAGGGGAAGTTTTAGAGTGGATAGTATTTATAGCAAAACTGAGCCGTTAATTAAGGCACCGATTTCTTCCAAATCTCCGACACTCAGACGCAAGCTGGTATTTCTATTTAACAAGTTTTCAAGTTCATGGGCAACAAAATGCTCTATTTCGTAGAAAATTTGTGACCATGCAAATTGTGGTTTGGCCCGCGCAAGCAGCCTATACTGGACTGCATCCATGATTTGCTCGATCGAGTCCGCTGTCGAGTTCTGCGGGCGTCTGGACCCAAGACTAGGTACCGTGGGGCAAAATATCTGCCAAACGGGGAAAACTAAAAAGGCCAAGAAGCCAGTCTAATATTGCTTCATCTGAAGTTGGGCGAAATCCTCACTTCGGATATTACGGGTGAGTTATGAAAATAGTCAGTTACCCTGTATTGGAAATGAACGTGTACAATTATCCTTATCCTACTTGCGCATATAAATATATGTGTCATACCCAGACGACAACATGACGGTAGCCCTGAATCGAATCTGAATCACATGGCGAAGACGATTGCACCGTCGATGTGTGTGTCCGGCCTGGAATCGTGACGTTTTTTAATATTTTCTGCTCACTATAACACTGGTAGACTCAATCTGACAAATCAGCTATGCCGAAATCTAAAAGAGATAGAAAAAGTAAATTGTTTTCGACGTATTTAAGGAGTTTAAATAATTAACATGGTTAACGTTAATATTTTCCCGTCGAATCTGACTATCATGCCCGAATCATGAATGAATGATCATGATGATGATCAGTGCCGTGTTGACAATTAAACGTCATATCATTTGTCTTGATTTTCAACCTCTACGGCCAACACAACAACAACAACAGCTTCCTAACATTGTCATTGTGTCCATTAACCATGTTAACTCATAAATAAATTTTATATTTTTTAAATGTTTTATATTTTATTATTTTTTATTTTTGATAGATTCATTGTCTTGATGTATTGTAAGACAACAGGTGTCAGTGTGTTGTGCCATGATAGAGGAAGAGTATTTTCCTTCTCCTTCAACATCCATAGTTAACATTTTAACGATCGCTGATTACATACGTACCTGACCATGTATGATTAATCATGAGATGGTCACTGTGCTGTTAGTACTACTATATTCTAAGACCTTTATCAGGCTTTATCACATTGTTGTTTGTGTTTTGCGTGTTTTATGCACAGTATCATTAACAAACACTCGGAAGAAGGGCCTAGAATTGAAACAGAACCTTATCGAGGAGGTACGTTTGTAGCATCCAGTTTGTATTGATAATTCGATAAAGTAAATTTTGCAAAGATTGAGAATAATCCTTCCTAAAGATTATCATCTCGTATGCAAAAAGAATTAATTAACGGTCACAGTGAATAAGTCTGAAATTAGGTCAGTCAGTGTCAAATTGACAATTGTAGGAGGTTTTAACATTTTGGACTGACTCATAATTAGCTCATATTAGATTAAAACGGGTATATGCAAACTTTGTTCGCTAAGAAGATATAGTCATAGAGACATAGTTGTTATCTGATGTTAAAATTCTGTATTTAAGGTCTAGTAACACAGTATCACACTAATTGGTTATTTTATAATAGGTCCGAGCATCTGTTGACAGATATGCCAGAATATTCATCTTTTCTGTGGAGAACATGCGAAATAGCAAAATTAAAGACGTCAGAAGTATGTGGAAACACAGCAGGTAAGGCATTCCATAGTTCATATTTCCTGTGTTTTGATGCTTTTGATGCGAATGCAAGATGTTTCCTGTGAGGCATAATTTAGTTTTTCTTTACTTTTATATGTAGGTTTTTCTATGGCAAAAACAAGGTGATTGCTGTTGCTCTAGGAAAAGACAGGGCAAGCGAGTACCGGGAAGGACTTCATATAATCAGCAGGAGATTGAAAGGCAATGTAGGGTTGCTGTTTACCAATGAAACCAAGGAAACAGTTGTTAAGTAAGTGTCAAACATTCAATCTTAAACCTAACCCTCCCAGATCCTTCAAAGTCTACCAAGTTTTGGAGATTTTACAGGATAAGGAAGCAGGGCAGAAGCCCAGGATGGTTTTAGTGCCGGCAGGACTTTCTAAGCAGAGCGCCACCATCGGTTGGCACGGAGCGTACCCGAAAATTTTTGGAATCTAAAAGCCCCCAGATGGCCGGAAACAGCACTTTCTGGGTGTTTTCAGCTGTGTATACACAGCCTAGAATTAGGGATCTCATGTCTGAAATTTCTGAAATTTAATGAAAAAATTGAAAATTTGTAATTTTGGTCAACTAGGATGAGGTGATAATTTTAGACGGGCAATTGAATTAGAAAAAAAGAGTAGAAATAAATATTGATTTTATTCTGTAAATCCCTTAAATATTGAATTAATTTCTATCTCTATGATGCCCATAATTTTTCATTGCTATTCAAATCATTTTTCATTTTTTTGTGTGTTGAGAATAAGGCGAAACATGCAAAATCTTGGCGGAATATTTTCCTTATTTTCTTTGTACGAAAGTTCGTACAGAATGCATATGGGATAACGACATTCATAAATGTGTGCAGGGGTTTTCTGAACAGTCATTTTAAAGTCTACATGAACATAATGTAGATTGGTCATTTGCTTTTCTGACACATGTGGCCATGTGTCACGTGCATACCGAGCGCGGGTATCTTGCCATATGGAACTCGTTTACGGAAAAGGCAAAATCAAGCTGTTACTTTTGAATAAAAAAATTGCGGAGTTAATATTTTCACCGTGGGATAAACAACAATTAACGAATGCGGTGCGATCGTTGGTTTAAAAAACGATCGCAGTGATCGTTTTATGCAACATCGAGCAGAAAATACATGCACCGAATGTTGCTAACCGTGGTCGGCGCAGCGAAAAACAGTCACGGTCGATTGTCAGTTTTGCAAGTACATGTAAAATTGTTTTTCTGCCAGATTTTTAAGTGTTTAAACGAAGTGCGAATGGGGTCATTTGCAATTTTGTCTTTCTGAACGTTAAGCCAAATTTTCTTTTCAAGTTGTGGAACTGGGTAAAATGCGGAACTGGATAAACAACGCTGTACATCATGGAGAGAGGGTTTTCCGATCTTCGCGCACTGAGAGCGTTGCATATGCAAGCCTACGTGTGGCCTTCCAACCAATGGAAAGATTCGTTACGCACTATGTACACGTGCATTGCACGTAACAAAGCCTCCTATTGGTTCATGTTAATATTTGGTCCAGATATATTGCATATGCACGTAGGTGGGTGCGCAGACGATATGCATGGCAGTGCAAAGTGAAATTTACGAAGAAATTTTACGGTTTCTTCACGATCTTCATATCTCCACTATCGATCCCTCGACCAAGATGCTATTTTATTTGGGTTCTTATCGGGAATACGTGCCGGTCGGAAAAGTTGATTTGGCAGATTGTGGCGGTTGGCAATTCTGCATGCCGGTCGGGCCCGACCGGCGCCGACCGGCAGCAGCAGATCCCTGAGGAAGATAGAGCTACATGTTTGTATGTTATTTTTCGTTAGCAGGCATGCAACTTTTTCTTGGATCAGTTGACTTCCTCGTTTTTTACTTCATATTCATGCCACTTAAAAACTGAAAAACACTGTATAAAGTCTTGTCAAGATTTGAATTTTCTTGTTTTTTGTTAAGTCCAAGTTTCTGCCTGCATTAGGTGTGATGCCTTTTGCAAAATTACGAATACAAAGAATATCTCATTGGTTTCCTGCATATTGGATGATTTTGGAATTGTCTGGAAGATTTAAAGGAAACGTGCTTTAACAGTCAAGGTTAAGACAAAAATTTTGAATTTGTACAGTTTTCATGATCAAATGCTTCTCTTGAAGGTGGTTTGACAAATATGTGGAACCAGATTTTGCCCGATCTGGAAATGTTGCCCAGTCAACGGTGGTTCTAGAGGAGGGACCACTGGCCCAATTCACACATTCTATGGAGCCTCATCTCAGGCAGCTGGGTCTACCAACATTACTCAAGAAAGGTCAGTATCCTACCAGTTTCCCCCTATTTTTGTTGGGGACAACTGATAGATGATGAACAGCCCAACAAAGAATCTTTTCTGCACTTCTCAGTTCATTTCTCTTTAGATGTTTTGACTTGTTTGACTTTTTCTCTATATTCCTAATGAGCAAATCATGGTGGGAAATGCTAGAAAACTTTATTCTGAAACCTCTCTTCAGTATATCGGTATGGTTCATTGATTGACAACTGATCCCATTTTTTGTTGGTTTAGGTGTTGTTACACTGGTTGCTGAGCATACAGTGTGTAAAGAAGGTGAACCACTTACACCAGAGCAGGCAAGGATACTGGTAGGTTTCAGCTCTTCACACACACCCCAAAAATCCAGATAATTACTTTAGCTTGATATTCCAGATTTCAGCACTGAATCCAGTACCAGAGGTTAATATCTCAACTGACAATTTGACGAAAATATAAACTCTCCAAGACAGCTTGAGCTTTAAAACACAGACATTGGCAAACTTTTTTGTCTGTTTCCCTACAGAGTCTTTGCCCAAAACCACTCCTGCTACATATCGTTTGATAAAGATTTGCGAAGTTGGCAGAGAGTTGAGAGGAGAAATTGTTACTGCCTTACTTCATAATAATTTAGGCCTTACGTGTAGGTCAGACCGACTCTACATGTATATAAATTCTAAATTATGTCTTGAATTTTTTGATAAAGGGAGATTCAAGGTGTAAAGTTTCTGAATGTTTTGTAGAAACTTCTTGGCAACACGATGGTGAACTTCAAGATTGATCTCCTGGCTTTTTGGTCAAATGACGGGACATTTGAGGATTTGAAGACCTCAGAAGTGACAGATTCGACATGTTACAGGACAGCACAGGAGAAGGACGAGGGAAGCGACGGCGAGCAAGAAAAGGAGGATGCAGGGGAAAGTGAAGATGAGGAGGAAGATGATGATGAATAAAACAACAGACATTTCAACCTTGTACGTGGACAAGAAAGAGTTGGGGCTCATTGAAACAGTTGATATTACAGCTGTTAAGAATACACGTATCAAAGCCAGTGTCATTTCCCACTGTGGCTGATCGTAGTGCATGTATATCAACTTTGAAGGGAACCAAAGCTACAGGGCATAACTAATGTTGCAATTTAATTAAACACCAACAGTTAAATGATGGCATTATTTGAAAAGAGTACCTATAGTGAATTTTTTTCAAAGATCCTATCCTTAGACATCTTGGAGTAGATGGAAATTTTCATGCCAGGGTTAGTTCTTAAAGTTTGGGTGATCATTTCATCAGTCAGCATGGCTCCCACCTCAAATTTGTAGTCAACAACCCTAAGCTGTTAGAGTGATTGAAACTGGGGGATGCGAGACTGCTGATTTCGGCATCTCTCTTCCACAGTAACTGCCACATCTAACTTCTGGGTACTAATTCGAATGTCATGCTATGTATATATCTACTTTGAAATTGAGTTACTGTTCAAGAGAAAATGTGTACTCCTCAGGACAGGATCCAACATGTCAATTTGTTGAGCCTTTGAATTGGAATCAAAACCAACAAGTCATTTTGACATTGGAAGCTACTACATTGTAACCTTGGTTTTAAAAGAAACACTTTGCTTGTTTATTTCTTTTCTCTCAATGGACACTGACATACAACTGTTCTCAATGATGCCACTACAGCTGCCTGATGTCACGTCAACTACAATAAAGAAAAACAAAGAATGAATAAACACTAACATGTAATGAACATCCAACCAAGTAATCACAATAATAATTGAATCCGGAAAGAAAACAATCTCACCACAAGAGGGCACTGTTACTTACAAAATGACTGATTGGATTGACAAAATGGACTCGCAAATGTGCCATAGCTTCTTGGGGGTGCACCCTGGTAATTAGGCCAGAAATATGTCCGCCGAGCTCATTAATAAAAGTTATACTCTCAAAATATTCTATATTAGAGGGTCCTGAGAGCCATGGAACTGAGGAATTCAAGAAATATGAGACTGGACCTCTGGGCCGGACTCGGGGGCTTCCAATTCTGAGCAATTTGGATGCAATCGGGTATGAAAGTGGCACTATTTGAGCCATTTTGCTGAGGGAGGGTTTTTCAAAATGGCTACTTTTCTGGACAGGGACATTTTCTGCATTTTAGGGGTGGTCTGCTTCTGGTGAAAATTTCTCAAAAATTCATTGGTCAACCCCCCGAAAATTGAAAGGAAAATGAAAGAGGACATGTGGAACATCATTTTTCTGTGCAGCCTGAACACCTGTGAGAGTTGTATTTTTAAAATGTTTGTGAAGTATGGGGATTTATCACTGCTGTCTATGGGAATTTATTTGTAGTGGTGCACCCTTAGGATCCTGATTGCGTGCTTTGTCAAGCGCCCTCTGTCGAACTTACGTGCACACTTAATAATCTCACAACATCCCGGCTCCGTACTTGTGGGACCAAAGGTCAGGAGCAATTACTACAACAACTACAATTATTAAGCTTAGCATACTAAAGTAATCATAAGACACTGGTTCAAGGTTACTGCGAATAACAGTCTGATCTGAAGCACTTGGATCCGAGGGTGGCTAGTCTGCTTCCAGCTAGAGGCACAACTTGGTGATGGGCCTCCTCAGTTCTGACGAACATGTGTGTACTGTTGCGCTTCTCAACAAACCGTCCTCACTCGGAGTAGCCTCAATGACTCGTCCCATGGGCCATCTGTTCTGTACGAGGTTGCTAATCACGACAACGACCACATCTCCAACCTTGATGTTCCGAGTCTCCTTGTACCACTTCTGCTGCTCCTGTAATCTAACCAGGTACTCGCGGCTCCATCTGCGCCAGAAGACGTCGGTCAGATACTTCACCTGCCTCCACTTCCTCTTCAAGTACACGTCTTCCTTGACGAAGATGCCAGGTGGTGGTCATTGGTAGGAATCCGGGCGCAGCAGATGGTTGGGGGCAAGTGCTTCTTCACCAATATGGTCGTTTGAAGTCCTGGTGATGGGTCTACTGTTCAGAATGCCCTCTGCAGAATAGTGTCTGGAGGCCTTCATTATCGATCTTGATTGGCTGTTACTTCATAACGCCGTACAGCACCTTCCGTGTTGAGTGGATGAGCCTTTCCCAGGCTCCACCGTGGTGAGAGGCCAACGGGCAGTTGAACTCCCACTGTATACCTTTCTGCTTTAGGCTGGAGTCAATCTTGGCTTGGTTCCATTTCTCTATCTCCTGCCTCATCTCTCGCTCTGCACCGACCAAGTTACTTCCACTGTCGGATCTCAGGAATGTATCTGCATTTTTCTCCGCAGACTCGGAGACAAACACTGAACCATACTACATGAACTATTCCTTACTTTGACGTCAAAGAAACAGTCTGTTTTGACCGATTAGGAACCATCTCATTCCCCCCATCGGGAACAGTCGCCAACCATGAGAATTATTTTGTTATTCTGTTATTTTAATGGAGGTCCGTTTTCCCGGGATAGGTCAGCCGAAACTGCCGGACTCAATGCACATGGGCTGGCACGCGCGTAGCCTTGAACTTCAAATGACCAAAACAGCAAAACCAAATTCCAGATTGAGTTGCATGTCGAGTCTTAAAAAAAATCGATGGTCCAAAATATCCCAGATCTTTTAAGGTTACAATTAACACTCACTCCAACTTCTGACAATGTTGTTTCTAAACTAAATCGTATTTAGGGAATACAACGTATTCAGGCTTAATTGCAACAACAACAAATGGATCTCAAGCAACCGCTTTATTGTTCCGTTGCAAAACCCAGTCTTCTTCGGACTTTTCCTAGGTCAAGTCAATATCTGCACCTCAAATGGAGCGCATCGAGCACGTTCCAGGAAAATTCTACTGTGGCCTTGGCAACAGTGTGGTAATCACAGGATATGTGTCATCTTTCAATACACTCAAGCAACGTAGGCAAACCCTGGACCTGAGTTTTCTCAACAAATGTGTCACCTTGGTTGGTACTTGCAATTTGATTTCTTGTTTGTCCTTGAAGATTTATGTGAGTCGTTTTAATCTTAGATACCTGATGCGGTCCATGCTGCAATACACTGAAGGGTCAGTGCCACACAAACTGGGTTTGTTCACCGGTTGACTATGTCATTCCGTTTTGAGCACCAACTACAGCATCGATATTTTTTACTAGGTTGCACGGGGATCTCCATGTACCTTTTCCTAGATATCTATTTCTCGACCAATTTCGGCGAAATAGTGCGCGATCTAATTTTTAAAATAAAATTTCAATTTAGCGTAGATTTTGAAAACGACCAGAAACCTGGTTTCATTTCGTTTTGCATCCTTCAAATAAATGAATGTGCGTTAGGCCTACATTTCATTTAAGAGGTTACAAATAAGTAATTGGTACTTCGATTTGACGTATTTGTTGCCAATTGTAACTAATGTGCAGTCTTATTCACCGAAAATCTGTCTTTCACCGTAAATCATCGGTATTGAGTATTCATATTCATTTTCTGTAATTCAAACTGGCAAAATATGCGTTCGATCTGATTAGAATATACAGGGTTAAATCAAGACACCACTTTGATAATGACAGTAATGTAACTCATGAAGAATTATAGTGTGTTTGTTATCAAACTGTATATAAATCAAGGTCTTTATAACAGTGTACACAAATGAAATGTTACCAAAATAATCTGAACAAAATGAAAAGATTTTGTTAGGATGTTAGGGAAATGTAACTTGTCGTGGTTCTCGCAAAGGGAGTTTAATACTTTTTGGATTCTTTTTTTATTTAGTAAAGTCCTCTCTCATTTTATCATTTTAATCCACATCAGTGATCTGTCTGGCAAGGCATCGAGGGAGATACGTCTGAGCATGGTTGTATCAGGCTGTGCACTTTGCAGGTGTCATCTCGCCAATGTTGAGTGCAGCCACTTCCTGGAGACCGGGAGAGAGTCCATACTTGCAAGTTTACACCAGTTTGGACTCTGGCGGCTTTGTCTCCAAATCTGGCCTGCTATTCAGTAAATCCCGGTGTGTGCTTCACTTCCGCCTTGAAGGCTGAGTCTCTGTGCCATTTCTGTCAGATTCAAAAATGGTGAATATGGGGTAATTGCAGCTTGATGGTAAAGTTGTCGCCGTGAAGGGGTAGTTCGACTCGGATTTGAGGCCGAGCGTTGTTATATATCAGATTTACCGGTATTCGTTCACCAGCTGGGAATAGCATATCGCATTCTTGTACAGTACTATTGTCGCTAGGAACTCAAACGTTTCTCTCGTCACAGTATCCGATGATATTCCGTGAGCCACAAGTCCAACTTCACCAGAAATGGCAAACGTGATATTGACTTTCTTGCCTCTCTGGTCATGAACGACTCGCCTTGCTGGCTCTCCACGAGGACCGTGACCACGGCCGTGAGACCGACGGGTCCATAATACCCAGTCTTGTCGTTGAATACAGCGCGCTATATCTAACTCTTTCATGTAATACCCGCGGCGAATTTCTCTGTTCGGGAACATCTTTCGTTAGCTTACGAGTTAGATACATACCATCTAGAGTTCTGGCGATGGTGCTGGTAGTCACGAAGGGCTTATCGGGAAGATTCGGTTCGCAGGTGATCATTGAGTTGTAAAGTTAGGAGGGGGTTATCATCTATATAACGCAGAAGGACATCTTCATGTCTTCGTCAACCTTCTGGTTTTGGGGTCCTCCTAGTGGCAGCTTGTTATGACGACCATCTCTAAGATATACAGCAACAATTGATCTGGCTGTTGAGTGTTTGATGCCCAACGTATTTGCTACCTGGAGATAGTCAGCGTTGACATCCTCACAGGCATCAATGAGGCGATTCCGTTCAAGGTCTGAGATTTTTTTCTGTGTCTCCTTCGTTCAGCCATTGCAAGAAAGCATGTGTTAACTCTTACTTCGCGTTATGCGTTTGTGGCAGAGGAAGGAAGGTTCCCTCATCAGAGTCGGTGTTTATATGGGATTCTTACAATAGTCGCTATGTTACCAAAGGCAACTTGAATGGTTTATTTTAGTCATGAATATTCAAACATTAACCACTAAACTATTTGTATAAACACCTCTAAGAATGTAACTTCTGTTAGCACACAAACGAATTCCAATTCGTTACCAGGCATATGTTAAATAACGCTTCTCGCAAAATCGCCTATAGATATTTTACGACATAGATTGAGTTCGAATTAAGATGAATGCAAGATTGCGGAAGTACATTCAATTTCGCGCAAAAATAAATGTCAACATACTAAACCAATGCAATATCAGGAAATTGAACGGTGACTCTATTCGATTGAAGGCACCCTCCTTGAAATAGAATTTATATTTGTTAAATGGAAACGGCGGGTTGAATTGTCGTTCTATTTCGCTCGAAGACGAAGGCTGCTATCACAAATCCACGTACACATTTTCCAAAATTGGCCGGGGAAACCTATAAATGTCATTTTACTTATAAATGTTTATGGTGTGTTTGTTATCAAACTGAAAAAATAAGGTTTCTATGATTGAAACGCAGCACAAGAAGGAAGGTTCCCTCAGCGCCGTTGTTTTTAGTACGATTCCCACAATAGTCGGTAGTTTCCAATGACAACATGAATGATTTATTGCAATCATGAAATTCAGACATTTAACCAATCAACTAAACACTTCTATTATGCAACTTCTGTTAGTATACAAACAAATTCCAATTCTTGATCAGGCATACCTTAAATAACACACAGACGAAAATGCCTGCATATTTTGCGAAATAGCCTGTGTTCAAATTAAGGTGAATGCAAGATTGCACAGGTGCATTCAGTTTCGCGCAAACATGAATGTCAGTATACTACTAAACCAGTGCAACATCAGGAAATTGAACGCTGACTCTATACGACTGTATGTACCCTCCTTGAAATAAAATTTGTATTTGTTAAATAGAAACGGAGATTTGAATGGTCGTTCTACTTCGCTCGAAAACGAATGCTGCTATTACTAGTTCATTAACACGTTTTCCGAAATCGGCCGGGAAAACCTATACATGTAGTACTTGACGAAAACAAAGGGAAAATTCCAACATTAGTGTTTCATGGGGTGGTTTCAGTTAGAAATCGTTCTTCCCAAACTTATCAAACGTGACAGGACGCGCGGTCCAATGGACTGAGGACCGCGCGAAGGTCCTATAAGCTCGCTGCCAGGGCGTGACCTTTATACTTTCAGGTTCTATTGAACTCGCATATCAAACCAAATTTCCATACACACATCATATAAAGGAGTTAGGCCTACATGTGAACATTTTTAATTACGTGTGATACATAGATGGGTTAGATATTAATTTTGGAAGGAAGGGGAAAGGTTGAAGCGCCGACCTCAGTTCTAATTATTAAGAATGAAGGCTAGCATCCCATTGGAGAGCCTGGCAAGTTGGCTTTTCACATGGGCCCAGATTCCGATCAGTGCCAGGATCCTAAAGTTCTGGTTCACACTTTTCATTGCGGGTTCTAGTGCCAATGAGGGAGTGCACTGATCATGATCCAGATCCGTGTGAAACAAACAAAGCCGAGGTTTTTGGTCGTTTCAAAACGCTTTTTGTCTTGATAACTATCTTGGAAAAAAATAATTTTTTCCAATTCGTTGATCAAGGCAGGAGGGTTTCTCAAAGCTAAGGAATGGAAATTTTTAATGCGAAAATTCCCCATAACGAGGCGTGGAGAGTAGTCTCCTCTCAAGACTTCTAAGAAAACTGTTTTCTTGTAGGAAAGTATTTGGTGTACTGTATGTACCCCACCTAAAAAAATAGAGCGCCTACTTCTCCATCCTCGTCTCCACGGGCTGCGTGCGCGTTCATTCACATAAGGCATGGTGGGTATCATAATGGTGGGAGCCAACATGGCGCGGCAGGATCGTTCCCATGAGAACGAGCTAGGATGCCTCCCTCTCATTCTTCGAGCGGAGAAATTTTGACGCCGTCTTAAGATCTTTGAGGAGAGAGGGCGCCTTACGGTGGCTAGCTGGCTGACTGACGTTTTTCTTTCTCCGAGTTTGCGGCTAGTTTTATCCATTTTTTCGCATGTATTAGAGTCAGCTAGCCACCACGCACCTGCAACTTATATATATAGGGTGCACCCCTACAAATAAATTCCCATAGACAGCAGTGATAAATCCCCATACTTCACAAATATTTTTAAAATACTCACAACTCTCATAGATGTTCAGGCTGCACAGAAAAATGATGTTCCACATGTCCCCTTTCATTTTCCTTTCATTTTTCGGGGGGTCGACCAATGAGTTTTTGAGAAATTTTCACCAGAAGCAGACCACCCCTAAAATGAAGAAAATGTCCCTGTCCAGAAAAGTAGCCATTTTGAAAAACCATTCCAAAATGGCTCAAATAGTGCCATTTTCGGACCCGATTGCATCCAAATTGCTCAGAATTGGAAGCCCTGAGTTCGGCCCAGAGGTTCAGTCTCATATTTCTTCAATTCCCAGTTCCATGGCTCTCAAGACCCTCTAATATAGAATATTATTAATGAGCTCGGCGGACAAATTTCCAGCCTAAATACAAGGGTGCACCCGTATAACATCCCGTAGTGGAGGTTGTTGCGCACAGTACTTGGAAGACGGAGCTATGGATGTAATTACAGCAAGCCTATGCTCTTTACGTGTGCGTCTGAAGTTCGCTTATGTTGTACTTGCGTGTTGCATTTAGAATAAATCATTCGATATTCATTGTATCTGATCTCAAATGCTCTACAAGCACGCACTTGGATTCGAAATGTCTGCTCCCATTGCAAGACGGCGTAAAGAAGTTAGTCCTCCGGTTTGTAGCAAAGACAGTGGAGCCAGTCTTTCCCATCTTTGCATTGCGCAACAAAGCTGTCGAAAAGAGGCAAATGCAGGGAACCAGCTAGAATTAACATTAGCACAGCAATGCACATGATTCAAAAGACGGACACCTGCTAAAATGCGGTTTTTTATTCGTATTTGGGCAAGAAACAGGGTTCGTCGAAAGCCGAATTACATCCCAAAACAAAAAATGTAGTTCGTGGTGTAAGCATTAGTTCTTCCATATAAACTTAATAATGAGATATGTATTTATTATTCGTCAACGAAACAATTCAATTGTTACTTTTCTTTGCATAGCTTACGCTTTGCTCCAGAGTAAATGATTGTTTATCAAGAAATTGACGTCACGCGTATTAATATTGATATGAAATATTTAAGGACCGAGCGCCAGGCAATTCGTGTTCCTTTCCTCTTCACACGCAGAGCGTTGTGTGTACAGTGACTTCGTTCACACAACCTCATTTTAAAAAACGTAAAAATACAAAAAAAAAAATTTAAAACGTGAAAAAAAAACTTAAAAAAATTAACTTCAAGTCACTGTCTACTGCTACAGACGAGGAAACTGCGAGATTTACATTCTTCCCAGAATCTGCCACAAAATGTAAGTCAACATCTGGAACATTTCGAAAGTAACGCCTCGTTTTGGCATGCAAAGCCTGGCATTGACTGACGTGATAGGCTATGGCTATTTGTGACCACGCCGCAATCTATACCAACGTCACCGCATTTACGCTAAGTGTGAGAAGTTGGATAACATAGGCCTAATTTTCTGTGAACTTCAACATATTTTGTGTAGTTACTGCTTCTTTCCTTAGAAATGGAACTTGGTTGCAAATCTTCCCCTACAGACCCCTTACCGTAGGCCCTGGGCCCGTATTGAAATTGGTAACACTAACCATACTAACAGTAACAGGTCGATTCGTACCTTGGACAACTCAACAGAATTGCACCGAGTCGTACCTTTGTCAGTTTGTCGAGTCGTACTTTGGTCAACTCGTACCTCCAGTGTAGACAAGTCATACCTTCATGTATGAGACAACTTGTACCTTGGTCACAAGTACCCTGCGTAGAACCTACATATTGTTGCAGTCATCGTGAACAATAATTTGGTTTCTCATTCACCTAATTTGCTGTTTTCGGTTAAACTGCCGGGAGGCTGATACGCTTCAACGTCGTTCATGTGCATCAAGCCTAGGCAACATGTGGTACTTGTCAAGGTGGCCGTTGTTGCATGGGGCATGGCAGTTTGCATCTTCTGCCGTTATGTCGAACGGCACTTAATGTCGGTTGTAACTTGTATTTCCTTTTAATTAATTTAATTTTTACGCAACACTGTACTATGGTTGGGAGAATAAACTTATTCTTTGCTATGATACATTCGATGGAGTTATGTTACATTTTCATTTACAGTGTACTTCCGAGTTCATAAAGTAATGTCGGCTGTAGCTTGTATTTTTTTTAAACTGATGTCCGAAAGTTGAATGGAAGTAACGCTGCATTTGCATTTGGGATAATAAAGTGGAAATTGAACCGTTAAATACCAACCCCCCTCCCCCCAAAAATCAGGCAATCACACCCCAAAAAAGGTAAAGAAAAAATCAAGATTTTTAAATTTAGGTTATAAAGTTGTTCAGAAAAGATAATGACCTATGCTGCAATTAAATAAAGGTCGCCCATTAAACGAGTAAATATGTATCAGTAAGTACAGATCGTCTCCCCCAAAAAAGAATTATGGGCCCGCACAGGGCACGAACGGGGAACAACGGCATGCATGCACCACATTGTGTTCGCCAGTACGGTTTCTCACAGCGCGGAATCACTCTACTGTTAATCCTTGAGTTGATGGACATGTGGAACTAGACGTATTAGCAACAAGGCTATACCGGTTTTGACCTGTGGGGACATATACCATATTTTCCTTTTTTTATGTTTAGATAATAATTCTGTCACAGAAGTATAAAAAGCTAGAGTGATTGCTTAACTTTAGCTGGTTAACGTTTTCGGTTTGAAAATGTGCTCAAAACCTGTTTATGTACGAGTTTAAGGCATGTTTCCTCCAAGGGGATTGTGGTACCACCCCTATTATCATTACATAATGATAATGGACTAATGGTCATTGCAATAACAAGATTTGGACATAACTTGGAAACCATCTGGATTTTTTCCGATCAATTGTAAATTGTAAATAATCAAAACTTACGAAGCATAAGCACACTACCTGTGTTGTAAATTTTAAGGATTCAGTTTTTCTACGATCTTGTACTTCGAAATCAATGATACTGTTCTCTAATAGCCGAATTTACTTTTGACAAACTTAGGGTGGCGTAACTGCATCACGGACGTAGCGTGTGGAAACTCCATGTTCGATAAGCGGGTAAATACGTGCCTGACAACTATGGCACGTGATGTTTTGTTTGGTAAATTCTAGAAAGAGCTGTTGAAACATGAAAGAATCCATTTCCAATGAGGGGCACACGCTTCCACTTTAGGAATTACCAAGGGTTGTGGACACAACAGAATGGCTGCAGAAACCACACTAACATGACTAAGCAATCTGGCAAGAACAAATTATTTCTTTTGAACTGAAATACAGCAGTGAATGCCGAGTTGAGCAAAAGTACATCTGGGTTGTAGTTCTCAAACCATGGTGATCTAGTTAACGATTATTTTCCAGGTCCAAGAAATGAAATCCTGTTTCAGATGTAAAGCGACTATTTATGTATGGAAACCATATGTTGTGTCTCGAACAAAATAGGGGCTCACTGATGAAGGAGGAGTGTTTAACATAAACTATGCAGTGAACTGTGGAGGGTTGATATAGATACGAACTTGTAAAAAAAATGACATTGTTTACATTTACTTTCAATCCACTGTCTTCATTTCTTAAATGCCCATTTATTTTGTCACCAAAAACTTGTTCTACGGAAACTATTTTTCGTGCTTTATGCTGCAAAAAATGTTTCCACAAATATGAACAAAATGGTTCAACAATACACCTCTCTATTTGTGTTATGATGTCAATTTAAGTGGCTAATCATTTGAGTAGCCATGTGATTTACTCTAAAGTCTTCAGACCATAGGCAAATAAGCAGATGTTCCCCAACTTCATGGAAAGACCCATAGATGATCAACCTTTGGAAGTTATCTTGCCAACTACCTGCCCCAGGCTTGGCTTTACCCACAATGCGCAAGTAGCCCTGTTAAACTCCCTCCCCTAGACAGATTCCAGTGAAGTGCAGTGAATCAGTCTCGCTTTTTATAAACTCTATTGTGGTCTCTCTCTCAATCATTTTGCTATCATCTTGAAAGTTGTTATACTAATAAAGATAAACAGAAACAACTACTTTCAAAGGTTTTTTTGTCTTCTCATATTTGTTTCTTGCTTAATTTGCACACAAAATTTTGTTTTGGTCCCACTTGATTAAGGCTAGCTTTGTCAGCGCTGTTCAAAAGACGGGCTCACAAAATCAACATTATTGGCTCTGGATAATTCTTATAAATCAAGTTCAATATTCAATCAAGTTCAACAGTTCCCAAGATTCATGTGAAGCTAGCTACGTCCATATCTCGGCAGATCCTTTTCACCACTCTCAACTTGATTCAGTATGATTGTTGATTGATCTCGTTTAGTTCTAATAACTTTGATTTGGTGAACAAGTGGTCGTGTTGGTCAGTTGGATGACGACGAGTCCCAAGCGTTGACCCATACTCCTCGACTTCCAAGGGGCTTAACCACTTCCTGCCGGGGACTCCGGAATCAGAGACGTATGGTTTATATACGTGGCCGGGGTCTCCGAACTCGGACAAAGGAAACAGGGCCCTGTAACAAAAGACCGTACTCCGAACAAAAGACAAGGGCTGCTGGGCAGCACCGACATTTTTCACTCTCAAAAGTGGTGATAATCCAGCCTTGTTTTGAAACCATATACCAGGGTTTGGGGCATTGAGAGTGAGCGGATTACCACCGGGGACAAAAGCGCTCCACCACCTCAGCGATGAGCCACACAGCACCGCTGCATGTTAATTTGGCACCTATTGAAAAGAGGTCAGCAGTGCACTGAGCCAGGTTCGTGAACAAAAGAAAGTTATATAACACCGCACAATCTGGGCTCCGTTTACCAGGTTGCAGTACTGGCTGAAATACTCCGGCGTCAATGAAGGTCACCTGTCAACTTAGAGTAGTGCCTAAAGATTACTTCGTGTGGCTATAAACAACCGTTAAATGAAATGATGAATTTTTGAAGGATTTTGAAAACGGAAAAAATGATAGTCATACCGGCCCAGCATCATCAACATTGGAAAATGCCCCGGCATGAAGCGGTTAAACTCGAAGATGCACGACAGGAACAGTCACTCAGCCTGGTACAACAGCAGGAAACAGCAGCACAGGGTCACATGGCCAACTACATAAATGCAGAACTGTTGAGGGTACAGCACAGGAGGCTCAACCACAGTGACATCAGGCGTTTCAAGTCTGTTGAGGGTACGACAGGGGAGGTCTACCCATAGGAACAGCGAGGACCATAGCAATACTTGTCACTACACGCAACACTTGAGAGCCACTCGCTATGCAAACACATGCCTATGGGTAGCAGGGTCAGCACAACAGCAGAGTCGGAACTCAGGAAGATAACACATTTGCATTGCAGCAAAGTTCAAGAACCCCTACTTTTAATTTTATTGCAGATATATTTATAATAAATACATACACGACTCTAGGAATTGTCCAAATTAAATGTCAACAAGGGAATTGAGTCCTAACAAAAGTCCTAATTAAATGCCAACGGGAAATTTAATTGCCGTCACGTGGCACTGTTCATCAAAATGTTCAAATTGTGAAATTTCGACGTACCATGCCCCAGCCCCATAGGCCAAAGTTCATACCTTGCTGTACATGCAGCTCACACACGTCACATACGAAACAGACCCTACAAAATCGTGCAAAACGTATAGTTGATGTCAGTCTCTTGCGTAAAACCATTGCCTGTTGTTCAAGTATCAATGCAATATTTATCACTGTGCAGTTTTCAAGGCAATATCTGTGGTGGTGCAAAATTTAAAAATTGCGCATCTAGATTTTAAATTTGCACTCTTTCAAAGATTGCATTTAACAGGCCTATTTCTTTTTATGGGCCTAGGACTCTGAAGTTAGTTGTTAGTAAAATCCTGTGAAATTTCACTGACGCTGGACTGACACACTGGACTGACGTAAATTTTGTCATTTACCCTGAATAATTTTTGTGAAATTGAATGGGGAAAGAGTTCCATACGTGAGTATCACTTGACATCCTGTGCACAAATTTATGGGACTGGCCTGAAAAAAGTGTTTTCTAAGTAAATGCTTCAATATTTTCCCCGCTAAATTTGACTTTTAAGGACATGTTATTATCTGAGTCATTGTTTCAGTTAGGCTCTTTTATTGCCTTTTCCTCATCATTACGAGTACAAAAGTGAGTTTGTTTTATTCTTTCAGCCTACACCTTGAATCATAATGAATGCCGCTGGTGGTGCCAACTACCCAATGGGTTCCCTGTATGTTGGAGACCTGCATCCTGATGTGACTGAAGCCATGCTGTTTGAGAAGTTTTCATCAGCTGGACCCATCTTGTCCATCCGTGTGTGCCGTGATATGATCACTCGTCGCTCACTGGGATATGCCTATGTCAACTTCCAACAACCAGCTGATGGTATGAGACTAGTCTTATGAGAATTCCAACATAGAATTTAGTACTGATTTGAAAGATTTACATGGAAACGGAAAATATTGCTCTGTATCAGTTAAGTTGTAGAGATTCCAAGATTCATTGGTTGGGTACAGAGGTATGCTTTGTAATCTTTGATTCTTGTTGGTATCAAATTTCAGCGTCAGTGTAAATTGATTTGTCTCTCCATCAGTGAACCCCTGATGTCCTTTTTCTGTTTGTTGATTGAAAGATTTGGAACAATTTCCTTGTGAAGGGTTCAGTCTCTGTACTTCACATGTGACTTTTTGCTGAGTTTTGTGTATATTTCAGGAAGCATTCTAGGAAGTGATGGTTGAAGACTGGAAATACACTTGCTGTATCGAAATATACAAAACACAATCTACCATTGCATAGAGAGACACATTCATTTTCTGTTTGAGAATCAAAATGAGTGAGTTTCCTTTCAGTTTCATTATAAATAGTGGCATTTATTTGCAGCTGAGCGTGCTCTTGATACTATGAACTACGACACACTAAAGGGAAAACCAATTCGTATCATGTGGTCCCAGCGTGACCCTTCCTTACGTCGCTCTGGTGTTGGTAATGTCTTCATCAAGAACCTTGACAAGTCCATTGACAACAAAGCCATGTATGACACCTTCTCCGCCTTTGGAAACATCTTGTCTTGCAAGGTACATTATAAAATCAGAACTTCCCTTGCTTGAGTGTGGCCTAATGGGTAGGGTTTGTAATTTCAGATGAAAAGGTCAGGAGATCAAATCCAACTGGTGGTCACATTGTGTCCTTGGGCAAGCCATTTTACCCCTACTTACATTTATCCACCTGGGGAATTAAGAAATAAGGTTGGGGAATACTGGTAGAGGGAAGAAATTCAAGCCGATTGGATGAGCCATGTCGGTGTTCAAAGAGACTTCACTTTCTTTTGTTGTAATAAAACTTGAAGTCTAATTTCAACTTATATGACCGCATAGTTTTTCTTTCTCTTGTAGGTGGCCTTGGGAGAAGATGGTTCCAAGGGGTATGGCTTTGTACATTTTGAAACTGAGGAAGCAGCACAGAAAGCCATAGCCAAGGTCTCAGGCATGTTGCTGAACGGCCAGAAAGTGTAAGTTTCCTTAGACTCCACTTATTTTAGTGTGTGGCAACAGGTGGAAAACTTAGATACTTGTTCTGAAGCTTGATTTCCTGTAGTAATAGGCAAAATTGTCATGGTTATGGTTCAAAAATATGGTTAATATCCACCCGGCAGGTATGTTGGTCGATTTGTACCCAAGAAAGAACGCTTGGCCCAGCTTGGTGACCAACGTAAGAAATTCACCAATGTCTATCTCAAGAACTTTGGGGAGGACTTTGATGAAGAAAAACTGAAGGTCATGTGTGAGAAATATGGCACTGTAACATCAGTGAAGGTGATGTGCGATGACAAGAGTGGACGTAGTAAGGGCTTTGGTTTCGTCAGCTTTGAAGACCATACAGCTGCAGGCAAGGTAATAGGACCATTGTCAAATTGTCAGCTTAGAGTAGCCACCAAACAGTCATTCGTGTGGATGTAAACGTCCACTAAATGAAATGATGAATTTTTGAAGAATTCTGAAAACCGAAAATCTTGAAAATCTCCCGTATGTGTGCACTGGATTTTTAAAAGCACCCGGCAGGAAGTGGTTAACCACTTGCCGCCAGGAATTCTGGTTTCGGACACATTCTTTATACGCGTGGCCGGTCTCCAAAATCGGACAAAGGGAACTGGGCCTCCTAACAAAAGACCATACTCGTAACAAAAGACCAGGCTGCTGGGATTTACCAACATTTTTTCA